>NW_025335468.1:24689844-24821029 GCF_004798865.1 Varanus komodoensis
CCCCCCCCCTCTCCAGCCCAGGTTTCCGTTATGCAAGCCAAGTCGGTCCCCTTATCCACAATCAAGTCATGGATGAGGGAAGATTTATTATTGACCGACCTGGCATTGAGCAACAGCACCGTCAGGCCCAAGGGGCGGTTGACAAGACTACCTGGCACCCTGTGGCTGGGGGCAAAACCAGAAGGAGGGATAGGTGTCAACCATCTGTCCCTCCTTCTTCTACGCAGACACATTAAGCCCCCACCGCTGTTACGTCCATTGCCCAAGACCACCCCAATGGTGGCGCCCCCGCGCTCCCCAGGAAACACAAACATTGACATGGCCAGGGATGACTCCATAAAAACAGATTAAAATACAATAAAATTATAAAAACAATTAAAAAACTCCCCCTTTCCTAACGTCCCTAACAGCAGGTGGGCCAATTACAACAAAGCCCCTGGCCAGCCCAGCCCCCCGAACGGATCCCAAATGGCGGCGACCGCCCTGTGGCTGTCACCCTTCGGCCACCGGCCCAGGCCCCCGCCGGTGCTTTAAGGCCACAGGGCCCTCCCAAAGTCCTGCCCTGTCCTGCACGCCTCTCACCTGTGTGAGGGGGCGGGCCGGAACCGTGTCCTGGGTCCTGGCCGGTGTTCCTGGGCCAGTGGTGCTGGCCTCTGGAAGGCGGTGCGGTAGCCGGTGGCTGCGGGGGCGTTGCTGCCGAGCGGCGACGCGAAGGTCCGGCGGCACAGAAGGAGGTGTGCCCCGTCCAGCGCGCTGGTTCTCCCGGGCCGCCGCCAGCGCTTTAAGGCCGCAGGGCCCTCCCGAAGTCCCGCCCTGTCCCGCACGCCTCTCACCCATTGAACTTTAGTCCAACCAGATAAATCCATGGCAAAACAAAGAAGCAAATGAAACATAACACTGACATAATCCTCACCAGAGATCTTCAACCACTGTGAAACGCTTCAGCCCTCGTGACGTACTGGAGAATTCTGCATTGGCTCTTTGATTCTACAGTTGCATATGTGAATAGTTCTCTTCTGATCTTTAGGATAGTAGTTCTCAAGTTGTGGAATATGATATCTGGGAGTGGGATTAGCCAGTGATGGTTAAGGTCTTAACATTGTTTAACTGAAAACATTATAGGGAGAGGGAGAAAGGGACGTAATAGTTGGTATTTTCTTCCTTCCTCAAAGAACAAGAAAATGGCCAATATTTTAGTTTTCCTTTTCTGGTAATTACTTAAAGCAGGTTGCAGCAAGAGAATCACTTTTATGTATTATGCAATACATAATACAGACCTTAGTGTGTGAACAAGCATGCAGACAGGGGAAAGGTACATGTGGCAGCTTTCCCTTTGATCATGATATGTGGTCTGCGAGAGTTTCTCTAAAATAGAATTTGGTCTTCAGGCTGAAAGAGGTGCATGGCCCCAGGTTAAGGAAAAGACTTCCTTGTGCTGCTGGATATCTTTCCTTCATAATACAAGCTAGTATATTCCCAGTAGATGCAGTACATTAGCTAAATTTCCATTGGTTGGTAATATTACAGCCAAATTACCAACAACACTGAGAGCTAAGGACTTAGCCTTGAAAAGTGAGTTTTATTAAGTAAAAGACCAAAGAAGCATAATTTTATGAATCCATGTTAGCAGCTGGGATGCTATGGCAAATGAAGAAGCAGCAAAATGAGGCACAGAGAGGGACAATGGTCTGAAGAACAATGAAGTGAAAGGGTTGGTAGGAATAGTTGCCCATCCTTAGTCTACTGAAAGAAATACAAAAGGGGGAGAATCCCTGGAAGCTGTTTCAATCCAAACAAGCATAGACTAGAGTCCACTTCTAGTTTACAGTAGGTGAGAGGTTCATTAAGCTTGAACTCAGTGCTCAAGGGAGCTAACCTTCTTCAATCTCCAATGGCTCCTTCTCATCAGGGAAGACTGGGGTGCATAGACAGGTATCCATTCAGGAGTTCTAAAAAACAATAGATCAGAGCACAGAGTCCAATGGGGCACCTAGACCTCCATCATTCCTCTTGTGCCCCACTTATTACCATCTGCAAGTGAACCACCACTAGTGGAAGAAGGATGACATGCTTGCAAGGTGACTGGAAAGGTAGCATTTCAGGAATGGGGCAGGTCAGCAAAGCTTATGTAAGGGAGCTCTGCCAATGAGATCAAATGGAGAAAGGGCATTTCAGGGCTTTCTTGGGGAAGGGTTAAATATCTGTTCTGCAAGCAGGGGGTCCTACTCACACAGAGAAATAAGCAGGGTACAAGAGAATTAGCAGGGGCATAAGCATCCCATTAGATTGCACCCAGACCTTCTACCAAGAAAGCTGCTCTTGAGGATGTACCCAGCAGAGGGCTCTGAAGGCAATGACACTTTTAAAGAAAATAAAGAATCCTATAGAGACTAACAAAGGCACTGAAGTAATCTTTCTAGACTAGAATCCACTTCATGATGTTCATACAGCCTAGGTTGCATGGAAAGCTGAAGGGGTGGAAGTTACAGCAAAAGTTTACAAAGAGGGTCATAGCAGATAAGAAGGAATTAGATTGGAAGCCGACAAAGATGAACAGATCTGTTGGTATTGCCGTTTGATAAGTAGCAGGGTATTTTTTCTGATTGTACTTGGAATTGGGGGCATTTTTGCTTAGCACATCCAAGAACCGCATTGCTCTGATCATATGTAAATGGTCATAGGTATGGAATCAGATTAGAACAGATGAAGTATTTGCAGTAGGATAGTACCAGGGACACCTGAGTTATTTACCCTGATATGGACCATCTAACATGATCTATGTAGGAATGCTATCCATGGAATGTTTTGCAAGCCTGACAAAGCATGTGCTGGAACTTTCTTTCTTCAGGCATAAAGAGCTGTCAAAAATAGCTGTTTATTTTCTGAATCAGCTCCACTGGTTGGAAATTCACTGATACCATGGCAGTAGGAAAGGCAAGTCTGCTAGCTGCTAGGATAATTTGTCACTGCTAGCTGCTAGGATAATTTGTGGAAAATATGTGAACCTCTTCATTAGACTACAGATCCCTGTCCATTGATTATACTAGGGGTTGGAATCCAAAACATCTGGAGAGCTACACATTCCCCACCCTATAGTAGACCAGCTACTTTATTTTCTTGTCATCTCTGCTGTTTCTTTACTTCTTGACAACCATTTGCTCAGTGCTTATCTTTTTTATTGGGAAACCAAAAGAAAGGAGAATAGTACAAAATAATATGAATAAAAGGAATAAAATAAGCTAGCTAGTGGCAACACTGAACAACATTGGGGTGGGAGTCTGTCTTGTAGAAACTAAGCTGTGAACCTTCTTTATAACAATTATATCTTCAGGTCTGATTTTATATATGTTTAGGAAGAACTCCATAGCCAGTGTTTCTGCTTGGTAATGATTGAACTTCTATAGGTTCTCACTAAGTTCTTGCTGTGAGATCCTATTTAATCTGGATTTATCTATAGAAGTGAATTCCTCTTCTCCATATTACTTGATGGTGGCAGCTTTTCCTTCATCTTAACTGAGGTTCACTGACATGTGAAAATCAACAATCCACATATTGACTTCCTTCATTTGTTCCTTCTTCCTTGCTTCTTTTCCATTCAGCAATAGACAACTTGGATGGAAATCAGGCAAGAAATTTGATTTTAGCTTATGAAATTAACATCATTTTAGTAAGTTAATAAAAACTAATAATTATTTAGCACATGGCTGAATTTCAGAAATAATTATTTGCTTCTCTGTTCTCCTTCAGTAGTACCCTTGCTGCATTATCTCAGGACAAGCGTTAATATGCCCATGACAAACAGCCTGTTGTTTCATGTTCTTCAAACCCGCAGCATGAAAAACAATAAGAATGTAACATTCTGCACCACTACAAAGGTGTGAAGGAATTCCATATTTTGGAATTCTTTTTCTTCTGTCTTTCATAGATGTGAAATGCATATATAAAATCCAGAAAGGATAAGTCTGTATTATTTGTTTAGTAATAATCTAACATTAACAAATGTTAATGTTAATCCTAGATATTTCTGGATTAAGGAAAGAAATCTTTGTAACTCCAAATGATCTCATCACAAAGCAAAAAAGCTTTTTTCATTTGCTTGCTTTGTCTAAAAATTGTAAATGTAGCTGATAAATAATATAACCTTGTTCGGAGAAAAATATTCATAATAAGTTCCATCAAAATTAATTAGACGCTTGTAATAGCAACCAATTTAACTGTACATATTAGAAATAAATCTTACTGATGTCTAAAATCCTAGAGAGTGTACTCAATGGATATTGAATAGACTGTATAGGATTGCCCTGCACCTCCCTGGTAATTGCCTATAAATTTGCAACCTAAGGCAGTCATCTGGGCCTACTTAGAGATGCTTCTTCCTTACCAACCTCCATTGTTACTGTCATTGGATAACATGTCCCTGGTGGTTCCATGTGGCCCAAAGGTCCAGTTAGAATCCTTCAGGGTTCCTGAAAAAACTTTACAATCTTTCTAAACCAACCAATTCAGCCATGGTTTTACTCTTATGGTTTTGTTGATTTTGCTTTTAATACATTGTTTTATTCCTCAATTTATCATTTATTTGTTCCATCTTTCACCAGTCCAAAACAAATAAATGTATGTATTTTTTGTGTGCATGTTAACTCATTTCCCTCCAAATGATTCACATGGCTGAAATGCTGTTCTGTATGTGCTTTTCTCAAAGTATGCATTTTGTGAGTGTTCTTCCATTTTCAGCACATTTTAGGCACATTTTTCCCAAGACAAGCTAGTTCAAAAGCTTTCAAAAATGCAGATTCTGAAGTCTATCTCTGCTTGCTGAAAAGTGCGGTTGTTGCAGATTGGGCAAACTCTTTGCAGAACCTACAATGGAAGAAACTTATCACCCACATTTACTATAGACATATGACACCATCTTATAGTGAAACCAATGGTCTTTTGGTCTACCTTACTGTGATCAATTCTGATGGTCAGAGGTTCTCCAAGGATTTTTGGAGAGATCTTCCTTGTTGACCTCTGAAAGATAGTAGATACTGAAATGGAGTCTTCTGCATAGTGCCAGTGATTATCACCCCCATCACTGCAGACTAATAAAATTGCTCTTTCAACTGTAGCACTCGAGGAGAAGAGAAGCAAGTGCTAGAGACTTGATAATACACATCATTGTTTGCGTGTTCAGAGATGAAGCAAGCAAAGAAGTACATAAACAGCAGGCATAACTTTCCGTTGATTAGACTCTGTAATGGAAAATGCAGAACGACTAACAGTCCCAGCATGCTATAAAACATTTGGATGCAGAAGAAAGAGAGGTGGGCCATGTACACAACTCTCTCTCCTAATAGCAAAATTTGGAAGGATTTTTCATAAATAACATGCATGTAATGCTAACTGCTCCCCTCATACTTCTGAAAGTAATTGTGGTGGTAGACAAAAGCAGGACTCTGCTTGTCTGTTTGGACCACTGCTGAGCAGTAAATAGGTCAAATTTAGCTGTTTCTTAAGTTATATTTGACTATTTATTTTATAACTCCTTAGCTACTACAGAGAGGTACAAGGGTTTGCTTGAAAACAAGCTAACTTTATTTATTTTATATATTTAAAATTTTTATGTACTGCCTATATTTCCACAGAAAATTTCTAGATAGCTTACAATAACAAAAACATTAAATAATTTATAATAATTAAAATAGAATTAAATTGTGTGTGTGTGTGTGATTTAAAATACTGGTTAAATAAAAAGGTCTTGGTCTGGTGCCTGAAAAAATAGAGTTGGCACCAGACAAACCTCTCTGGGAACATATTCCACAATCAAGGCACCACCACTGAGAAGGTCCTTCTCCTTTAATTGTCCTCCTCACTTTCTTCAAAGAGGGTTCTCAGAAAAGGACTTCCATAGAAGATCTCAAGGACTGGGCAGGTGTCTATAGAAGGAGGTATCCCTTTAGATAACTTTGACCTAGTCATAGCAGTTTGCCACTGAATTTTAGCTATTTGTTTTGGCACCTGAAAATGTCTCCTTGACTCCTTTCTCAAACTAGCCCATCCCTGTGAATGATAGAGGAAGAGTTGGTGTTTGTTGCTGCTATGTATCATTAAATTGTGTCTGACTTTGGCAACCCTATGAATGAGAGCCTTCCAAATGTCCTATCCATGACATCCCTGTTTAGCTGTTCTAAATTCAAGGCTTTGGCTTCCTTTATGGCATAAGAGTTGCTCTAGGTCTTTAAAATTATTATGGAGCAATATAATAAATCAGAAAAAAAGGATTAAGATCTGGTTAAGATTGTTAGAAACAGCAACTTAGCTCTGGGGGATTTTCTGGTTGACAAGGCTGGTGATCCTGTTGATGCCCTGGTTGAACTGTGGAATGGGGAGATGACCAGGGCTATTGACACGATCACTCCCAAGCGTCCTCTCCCACCTGGCAGAGCCCGTTCATCTCCTTGGTATACACCTGAATTACGGGCAATGAAGCAGGTTGGGTGATGTCTAGAGTGTACATGGAGGAGATCACGAGGTGAATCTGACCAGACACGTTTAAGAGCCCACTATTGGGCCTATGCTGTGGCAGTGAGGACAGCGAAGAAGTTCTTCTCCGCTTCCATTGCCTCCTCACAATGCCGTCCGGCAGAGCTCTTTCAGGTGGTGCAAGGACTGATACATCCGGGCCCAAAGAAAGATCTCGCACCACCCTCAAAGGCCTGTTGTGACGACTTTGCCAGGCATTTCAGGGAGAAAATCGCTCAGATTTGTCACGAGCTTGACTTTACTATTGAACCAGATTCTACTGAGGAGATGCCAACAACGCCGTCAAGTCCACAATTAATGGATGAATTTCAGTTGTTGCGGCCTGATGATGTGGACAAGGTGCTTATACAAGTACACCCTACCACCTGCTTACTAGACCCATGCCCATCTTGGCTACTTAAGAAAGCCAAGGACGGGATTGGGACCTGGATCCTGGAGGTGGTCAACACCTCTTTAAGAGACAGTCAGGAACCTTCCCCTTTAAAAGAGGCGGTAGTCCGACCAGTCCTAAAGAAGGCATCCCTGGATCCAGAGGTGGCCACCAATTATAGACTGGTGGCCAACATCCCGTTCCTGGGCAAGGTGCTAGAGTGGGTGGTGGTGGGACAACTCCAAGCACTCTTGGATGAGACTGATTATCTGGACCCATTTCAGTCCGGCTTCAGACCCAGGTACGGCACTGAATCTGCCTTGGTCGCCCTGTACGATGACCTGTGCAGGGAGAGAGACAGGGGGAGTGCATCCCTGTTAGTTCTCCTGGACCTCTCAATGGCTTTCGATACCATCGACCATGGTATCCTTCTGAATAGGCTAGTGGGATTGGGAGTTGGAGGCACCGCATGGCGGTGGTTTCGCTCCTATCTCAATGGCCGATTTCAGAAGGTGGTGCTGGGGGACTATGGCTCTGCGCCATGGCAGTTATGCCATGGAGTGCTGCAGGGGTCCATCTTGTCCCCCTTGCTATTCAACATCTACATGAAACTGCTGGGAGAGGTCATCAGGAGGTGTGGGCTGCAGAATCATCAGTACGCTGATGATACGCAGCTCTACCTCTCGTTTTCCACCAATCCAGGTGAGGCAGTGGCTGTGCTGAACTGGTGCCTGGCCGAGGTAATGGGCTGGATGAGGGCCAATAAACTGAAGCTCAATCCAGACAAGACGGAGGTCCTGTTGGTGGGTGGTTCGGGCCTTGGGATGGGGGACTTGGGCCTTGTTCTAAATGGGGTTGCACGCCCTCTGAGGGACACGGTTCGCAGCTGGGGAGTGCTCCTTGACCCTGAGCTGTCTCTAGAAGCTCAAGTGATGGTGGTGGCGAAGAGCGCTTTCCTTCAGCTTCGGCTGATTCATCAGCTGCATCCCTTCCTGGAGAACGACTGCCTGGCCACAGTGACACACACGTTGGTAACTTCCTGATTAGATTTCTGTAATGCGCTCTACGTGGGGCTACCCTTGAAGATGGTCCGGATACTTCAATTGGTGCAGAATAGAGCTGCCAGGCTGCTGAAGGGGACTGGGCGTTTTTCTCATATAACCCCAGTTCTCCGTCAGCTCCACTGGCTTCCGATTGAAGTCGTGGCCCAATTCAAGGTATTGGTTATGACCTATAAAGCCCTCAACGGCTTGGGACCTAGGTATCTAAAGGAACGCTTGCGTCCATATATGCCCTCCCGCCCCTTGAGATCAACAACAGATGCCCTTCTCCGGGAACCCTCTGTGAATGATATTAGGAGGGTGAGTACCTGGAGGAGGGTTTTCTCTGCGGTGGCACCCTATCTATGGAATGTGCTCCCCAGAGTGGTCCGCCTGGCACCGTTGTTATTTGTTTTTCGGCGCCAGGCTAAGACCTTTTTATTTCAAACTTATTTTAATTGTTTATTGGTATTTATAGGATTTTAAATCTTTTAAGCCAAGATGCACCGGGTTTTAATATTTTTATTGTATACTTGTTATATTTGTATATTTTGTTTTTGTTGTGAGCTGCCCCGAGGCTTTGTTGCGATGGGGGCAACATAAAAATGTTTTACATAAATAAATAAAGATAGTGCAGGGATGAAAGCACCTGTCTCCTATTTGGACTAAACCAGGATACATTTTTGTCAATATATCCCTTAAGTTTTATTTTTTTCCAAAAGTATTGCATGGATTAATGTCCATGTGTGTAAGTTTTGTAGTGAGCACTCAGAAAGAACACTGGCTTTGGAGGAATTCAGAATAATACCCATGGCAACTTGAAGCCATATGAATTCATACTTTGTGACCAATTTATCAGCTGCGTAGGGATATATCTAAGAAGAAAATGCTAAAATGTTCTGAAAATTAACCAGTACAGATTAGCCGACACTTCAGCTCTGGTAGATCAGTACAGATTTTGATGATGGAAGGCAATTAATGAATAAAAGATCACAGAAAAATGAAGGGCCATCTATGGAAACTGACAGAGGATGGATATGACTCAAATTTTTCATCAATTATATGTATACTGCTCTTTCATATGTACCCTTGTTCTGTTTCATTTGCATGCAGCTAGCACAATCTAAACATCTCAGAGAATAAAAGCCCAGGCATATGCTAGTTCTTTAGTGATTAACTGCACATTAGTGGATTTATGCCTTACCCTAATTCATTGTTGTAATGCATGAGCAGGGCCCGAAGAATCGCCTGGCATGTTATGAATGCGTTTAAAATTAGTGGTTTGTTATTTGGTTTCTCTAATGTATTGTGCATAAGGCCTCTCCAGTGATGGCTGCCAGAGTCCACCACAAACACACTCCCATTCTGACCTCCCTCCATTACTCCTTGAATAGGAAAACATAATAGCATGGTTTAAAATGACCATCTGCAGAAATGCAAGGAATGGTCTCCTCTAGGATATGACCCTTAGGCTAAAAATCTGCCCATACTGACTTGGAAGTGGACCTGATTGAACTCGGTGATACTTACTTATGAATAGAGATGTATAGGAAAATATTGTGAATTTCAAAGAGCTGTCTTCCCCAGCATGGTATCCTCCTGATGTCCTGGATTAGAACTTCCAACATTTCCCTGTCAGCTGGGACTGATGGGTCCAAAATAACAGCAGGGCAGCAGTTTAGAGAAGGCTACAAAAATGGCACATTTAATGCACATCTGGAAATGGTAACGAAACACAGGCGATTGGTATGTGCATTCTTGGACTATTAAATCAATACCTGAGAAAACACATACTAGTTGGATTTGTAGAACGGTGGGGTAGGGGGCTGTGGGGAGCAGATGAAGACGACAGAATGAAACTTGTAAACTTTGGCCAGATAATGCTCAGAAGGCTAATCAAGCAAGTTTAATGATACAGCTGGTTTGGTCCTAGAATGTGTCCAGATTGGAAAGAGTTGTGAACTGCTATGTCAACCGCTTCAAAGTCTTCGGGAGATGAGGGCACTGTAAATAGGATTAATTAATTGCAAGATGTTTTGTGTCTTGGTGTCAAAGTTTGATGACGTTCCAAGGATAATGAAAAGGCCACTCGGGAACATGAACTGGATATATACAGTGAAGGAAAATAAGCATACTCAGTCCAACTGTTTATCCTGCTACTGAGGCTGCTGTTTGTATTTTCAGAGCAAGGTGCAAGGTACTGGAGTCAATGCAAGCCTCATGTGAAGTGCGAGGCAGCTTTTGTCAGCAGCAAGACAAAAGACCATTATTTAGGCTTCCTTGTGGTTGCTATTTAGACAGCAAAGGTCCTCACATCCGCTGTGCTCATGCGATTAACACAAGTCCAATGGCTAAAACAAAAATTGCTCTAAAGATGTAGCACATTGCAACACCCCTGTTATTTTTTAGAGTAAGCACAAGGGATCTGAGCCAGACTAGGACCATGGGATACGGGGGTCACAATTTGGATCAGGACCACAACAAGCCAAAATGTTAAAGGCCTCTATTGCCAAAGTTAGATGGGGATGATGGGAGTTGTGGCAAACATAGCTAGAGGATATCACATTGAGAAAGGCTGGATTATTCCCATTATTACATTGCTGCTTCATGTGCATTTTGACGGCTTCGTGACAGGCAGAAAATGAAAGGCTTTCCTCTCTACTTCATTTCCAGGCTGGGTGAACCTCAGATGATTATATTTTTCTCTGACATGCAACTGTTAAGGGTACAGAAACTCTGTTAGGGGAAAAAAGAAAAAGGCATCATCCTGATACCAGTGCAGGGGAAATTGCTAGGTCAGGGAAGGTAAGGGACTTTCTATATAGAACAAATTGATGGAAATGTATATGACTGAACAGAAATTGAATTGGTTGAGGAAATAATAATAAAGGAATTCACCTTGATGGGCAGGTGGAATCCGATTTATGCTACTGCCTTACACAGGCATTCCAAAAAGGGATTGAAATCAGCATCTGAACAGGCATTTTCCTGCCCTCATCTGTTTGTTGCCCGCAACTCAAGCTTCCTCTACACTTCAAGTTTATCTATGCAAGCCAAAATGGTCCTTCTCGTGTGCTGATTTTAATTCCTTCTCGGATGCCTGAATAAAGCTTAAAAATAAGTCACTTCCAGATAGATCAACTGAAAGTCATAGATTTGAGTTACATAGGTGTGCCCTAGAAGAGGTAACTGTATTGTTCAGCAAATAGGTGAATCTCCTTTTCATGGGCTCATATTAAGGATGGAAGAAACAGATTTTAAAAGGGTTGGAACCTTATCTGCAGATGTATAAGGTTCTTTTTGTTTGAAATAAGCCCCTATATTTAAAGGGTTTAACCCTAAAATGGTAACTCTTATATCTTTTTAAAGTAACAACCCTGAAGTTTAGAGAATTTCACAAGGTGAGCACAATGAACTTTCCGTTTAAGGGACTAAGTGAACAACAGGGACAGAAAGAGTACTTCCTTGTCAGTAAAACTCTCTTGTTAAGAAGAAAACTCTGAGCATTCTCAAACTTTTGCTATTTGATTGTGAGTCACTGTGAAAGTCTGTGCATAGGCCTGTTTCATATCATCAAACTACCTTCATGGCTTATTTAAGCCACAGTAGGCTGGGACATGTACCAGGAGATGCATTTGTGCAGGACTTGACCTCTCTTCCCACAACAAAGCGACAGGCCATGGGCTGTTTAACCCACAAGCAACCTTTCCTACATAGGTTCACATGACATCAACCAGTTGCCAGGCACTGAATATGCAAATGCTGCTTGGCAAAGGCTCAACATGCCACAGTCCATCATGGCTACGATGGGCTGTTTTGATAGTATGAAACGGATGCCACCCTTATTTACAGAGTGGAAGAAGAAAGGCCAGTCTGGAATCAGAGAAGGAAGATGTATTCTGAAGAAATAAAGCATAATCACTCTATCTGCTGACCATTATTTCATTTAACAGTTCAAAGGATGGCTAGAGGAAAAGGCATAGCAAAACACTGGTATGAAAGGAAATGTTATTTCTTTTCATGGTTTTATAGCAACACTGAAAACAGCTTCCAGCTTTCTGAGAAGAAAATCCTCATTACTGGATTGTTGATCAGTTCTTTTTATATTCCTCACATTCAGATCACCTGGTGGCCAACAGCTAATTCACCCACAATTACCACCACTTGTCTTTTCAACTTCGTGGAAGTCCCAGGAATGCTAGGTTAGTTTAATTACCACTTTGCATTGTAATCCATCTCCCAACTGCCATACTCTAAAGAGGCAGCTCTTAGTGAAGCTAACCATTTCTTGTCCTTACCTTTTGAATTTTATTTCAGCCGGTGTTGGAAATTAGATGTTATTTTAAAATCATGATTTTAAAAATATGCTTTCTGCAACAATGAACATTCATTTATATGCAGGATCTGATGGGGCAAACAACGCTTTCCTTACCAGTATGTACACTTGTGCCCTAGGCTTTAAAGGCAAAATTATGGAGGAGGAAATATTTAAGCAGAAAAATTGAGTGGGAGTCAGTGGACTTTTTTCTTTTCCACCTCTCTGCCCTCCTTAAGAACTTGCATCCTGAGCTTTCAAAGATATAGTCACCTTTGCATGTGTATGTGAAACCTTTAAGATGGGATGCAGTTTGAAAATGGAAAAAGTGTTTCCTCCTGAAGTTGCTTTCAATCTTAAAAGTTGGTGCCAGTGTCCTAACAGTCGTAATAGATGTCGTTTACTGCCAGCTCATAAATCCACATCCTGTTGGATTGCATTTTTCACATGGTCACTGTAGTTGTACTTTCAACTGCAATAGACTTTTAAAATTTAATTTAATAATTTCATTTAATTTAATTTACCCTGCCCAACATCCCAAAGGCTCCCAGGCAGTTCATTATTTTAAAGAACATCTATATAAAATAATCATTATAAAATTACAATAGTACAGTTTGCATAAATACAATAATACAGTAATACAATAAAACAATAACACCAAGTCGCTACTAGTTGCTGAGGAGCAAGAACAGAAAGAGGTCTTGCATCCATCCTGCTTGAGCAATCCTGTGGACAGCTGGTTTGTCACCATGTGTACAGAGCACTGCACTAAATGGCTCTTTGGTCTGATCCATCATTGCTTTTCTTATATTTTTATGCTTACCACTGCAACCTGCTTGTTTGCCCACTTTCTTGTTCTGGCCCAGGCAATGACCTTTTGATTTAAACGTCATTTTAATTGTTAATATTATTTGCTTATTTTATCTGGCCAGGGTGACTTATTTTATATTGTTAATTCATTTTATATTTTGAATGTATTATATTTTAATTTATGTTGTGAGCTGCCCCGAGGCTTCGGCGAATGGGGCAGCATAGAAATGTTTTAAACAAATAAATGGTGGTGAGAGAAGGCGGCACAGTTGATGCCACTGCACATTTGCTTCCTGGCTCTCTGCCTGACCAGCGAACCAGAGGTAAGAATGATGAGAAAGATGATGAGGAGCAATAGTTGGAGACAACAGCAGCAACAAGGTAGATTCATGGAGAGTGGGAGGCTATTGAGGTGCCTTGCTCAAGAGCCCTCAAAAACCCGGAGCTATCACTCTCCAGGAGGGAGAAACCTGACCCCACAGATTCATTGGTTACAGACACATTTGTTGTATGAACAGTTCTTCTGTCCTGTGTCTACCCTGCATGGCTTCTCGATAGCACCACTGAACCCATTGAGCAATAGTCATGGAACTTTTGCTTCATGCTAACTTCAGCCCGTAACCTTTGTGCAGTGCCCTGGGACAATGTGTCAAGACCAGCACACCTCCACAAGTTGTGATATTCCATTCTGCGCAGCAATACTTCTGCTCCATCCTTTGCCAGCTATGCCCACAGCCTGCAAGCACATCCCTCTAAAAGAATATGTGGTTGCCTCTAAACTAAAGTAACAGTAAGTTAAAAATGGGGAGGGCATTCTGCCTCACAGGCTGTTGAAACAAGCTTCCCTTCGTGGGGGTGGGGTGGGGTCTGAAAGCTGATTTGCCAAAAAATCCTAAAAAGTTGCCTTTGAAAAGATACAGAAAAATGGCTCTGACAAATCTGATTACAATTTTTGTGATGGATTCTGAAGAATATGAAGCACCAAATTAGTATTTTCAGACCTCAACCCTGCAGTTATCTTCTCCTTTTTGAAGGAAATTAATCTACAAAGTGAAATTGGTCCCTTTTTCCAATCTTCATGTCACAGAATGTGTTAGCTACATTTTAAAAGATTAGAGGATTTAATTCTTATCATCTCTCACTGCGCTGGTGTATTTGGTTCACCAATTTGGCACCTCAATTAGAAGAGGGATTGCAGGGGGACACACACATATGCGTATGTGTTTATGAAATACAGTTGTCTGAGCTTCTAAACAACAAACAAAACTCAAAAAGTTAGGACAGTGACTAAGGTAAATGAAAAGATACATTCTTTGGAGAGTAGTAGCTTGTTTTCTAGCTGACAAATGAAGGATCTAATACAGTAGATTAAGGATGAAATCCTATAGTCATTAGATGCTGCTTAGACAGCCATAGGATCATTTGAAGTCCCACCTCTGACCTCAAAGAAGAATTCTGAGGCTGGAGCTGGGACTCAAACTCCAGAGCCCTCTCATTCTGCCATTTTTAGGTGGTTTGGGTCTTCCTGAGTGGGCTATAGTTCTGAGCTTGAAAGATGAGCTGGCATCAGGCATCAGGAAGAAGCAAACCATCTCCGTCCTAAAAATATCAAAATCTTGGGGATGACCTCAGTTTTATTCCTTGTCAGAGGGAATAAGAGTAAAGCACTTAGATGGTCAAAATTATCCAAGTGTTTTGGAGAGTGTGACAGAATCCCAATTCTCTTTGTTCCTTCTCTCTTTCTTTATTTAAAACATTTTTATGCCGCCCCCATCGCACCAAAGCCTCGGGGCGGCTCACAACAAGTACATAATATAATTGTTCTACAAACACACTTTATAAAGTACATTAATGCAAGATCTTCCATTTTAATAAAATTTTGTAGTAGTCTGCCCCTTTTCTTCTTATTGTATTTTGGACCCTTTGCTGCATGCAAGCAGATGGATGAGTTCAAGAATATTTATCCTTTTAAAAAATTTACTCTTTGGCCAGAAAGGACAATAGATAAGAGAAATACATCCTGATAATATTACAGGGATTTTCTATCTTTCCCAGAAAAGAAGCCAGAAAGGAAGTCCCCTAATCAGGGATGCTGCCCCACCTGGAGGATGGACTAAATGAGCTGCCCTGGTATGTCTTGGATGTTTCCAGACCACCACCACCCCCCTGCCAAAAAAAAGAAGGGGCGGAGAGAATGCTTCTGATCTTCAAAGCAGACTAGACTCGAGAACAGCTAAAAGCTTCCTCACATACTTAACTTCTTCTCTTTGTGGAACAAAGGAGGAAAATGTGGTAAATGGGATAGAAATGCCATGCCTGCTCTAAAATATGATAAATGGAAGAACTCAATACTGCTTGCCTACATTATATGAACAAAGCAGGCATTTCGTGTGTTTAGTTTAGGAGTTTATTACAAAAAGCCTAGATATATATTAAAACATGTTTATCTCTGCCTGCCAACAGGTCTCTAAGGCAGCTTACAATTAAGACACTATACAATTTAAAAATAAATCAGAAGAATGCACACTCTTAAAATCAACTTGCCCTGTCCCCCATTAGGCTCAGTGCCCCATACCTGTGAAAATATTCCTAATTAGAAGTCTGCCAAATATGCATTCAGGCTTCACATTAGCTACTATTCACCGAGTTATGTAGCTGGATAGAAACAGGGTCTACAAAAAGTCACAGTAGGGTTCTAGCAGTTCCAAGAAATCCCCCCTCCAATCTGAGAGTGAGGCACAAAAAACAAAATGGAAAGGGCGTTCCCATTTGCTCCGGTGTTAGGACATCCCCGGGGGCTTGATTCTCTGCAGCAGGCTTCACGGTCCCGCGAAGCAGAGCATGACTCATTACTCTTGTGGCTCATTTCTCTTGCTATTCCGCTCCCATGTTTCTGGAAGCCTAGGGTGCTACCCTGAGGTCCACGGAGTCACAGGCAGATGTTCTCATCCGCTCGAGAGGCCTCCTCTGCCATCCCTTGGATGCCCACAATCCTTTGAGTGTAGAAGCCCATGGGTAGCCACAATGGATGGCGATGCCTGAATTTTTTACACGAGACATTAGTTTTCTCTTCATTGTTCCTTAGTCACAGTTGTTTATGGATTATTTAGATGATATCATGACTTCAGAGTTTCACTTTTGTTTCCAAATAGCATTTTGGTGGAAAATGCAGTATTATTAAACAAGTGAAAAACAGCTTATTTCATTCATTCATTCATTCATTCATTCATTATGACACTTGTATGCTGTCTCTGGGCAGCTCACAAGAACATTGACATACAGAATAAAATCAGAAATTATAAAAATTAATAACCCAACATCTTAAAACAGTAATTAACAAGAGAAAAGTAGGCAATGCACATGACAAAAGCAAGCAGTAAGAAAACAAACAAAAAAGCCCCCATAATTATACTAAATAAGTACGAAATAAAAATGTCTTCACCTGGCAAGAGAAGTTAAACAATGAGGGTGCCAGTCATACCTCCTCCTTTCCTACTTATGCAGTTGTGTTATGATGGTATAGTGCAGTACCATTTAGGCATTATGTGGGACAAAATCACGAAATAAAACACTCTTCTTGTAGGGCAGAGACCCCAGTTCTTCAATGAATCTGAAAGCACATACCAGAATTACAGCTTTGTGAGAACAAGCTCTAACACGGATATCCTATGGATTCAGAAGTAAGTCGATCGCATTTATGGAACTTACTCCAAGGTAAGAGGATATAGTATTACAGTCTTATGATCAGTAGTAGATATGAGAGTAAAAATTTAATCTAAAATTAATGCATCATTGCATTGAACCCTATCATTAACTAAGGTTTAGGATGATTATTTTAAAAACACCACTCTCTGAACCTCAACTAACTATCCATCTTGCTATCATTTAAAATAATAATAATAATAATAATTCCTGAGGGGCATTCTCTTGCAGGTGAATAGCACAAGAGGGACTATTTTCCTATAGAGTGACTATTTATGAATTCCAGTTAGCTTCCAGAAACACAAAGCACCAGTACCTTGAACTGAGTTTGGAAATGAAGCTCTTGCAGCACTAGTGAGCTAGGGTCCCAGTGCTTAGTTGCAGTTTGTAGCCTAGTACCTACATTTTGAACAAACTGTAGTTTGCAGACAGTCTTCGAAGACAGCTTTCACTTGTCCTGTGTTGCATTTATCAGAGAATGGAGAACCAGAGTCGCAGTTTCTCAGCTTAGAATAGGCTGTACCTAGTACAACCTCAGTAGCCTCAGCTAACAGAAGGTGGAATGTTTAATAACAAATTGAATTTTTTAAAAAAACTTTAATTCTGACAAGAACTCTGAAGGCTAGGTTAGTGGCTGGCCCAAATTTACCTAGTGAGTTTTATGGCTGGGTGGAGATTTGAATCTGAGTTTCCCTGATCCTGGTCCAACACTCTTAACTATTGCACCAGACAGACTCTAATTACAGGTAATGGTTATAAATCACTTTTACAACTCTTAAAAATCTGGCCTAAGATTTCAGATCTCCTTTGAATTTATGGACGATACAAAATTATATTCATGAACAGAAGCTCATAAAATATACATCCCAGCCTTTCCTCACTCTATACTGAATAACTGACTTAACTGTTAGATTGATGTCTTTTCCATACAAAAATGGTATCCTCAGCAAAAATTTTGCTTATACCAACACTTTCTCAGAACTTCTGGCATGGGCTTTCCAGTTAGGTTTTGTATTTAATTTAGTTAACTTAGATGGGAAAGATGAGTAACTCGGACTGTTTATATGCAGTGTTACTGAACCTTGGTTGCTTACTTTCAGGTGCGATCCTATACATCTTTAGACTGCAAAAAGGTCCTACAATTCTCACCATTCACTGGAAGTTTGAGGCTTTTTTTTCATAGGATGTGCACGTGGATTGTCCCCTTGGAACAATATATGGCCTCTCGTTGTTGTCTGGAGGGATGTGTTGGAGCCCAGCTCTGAGATCCTGTGACCCCAGAACTGGAAATTGAAGTTCAAGACCTTGCTGTACCCTTCTCACAGTTAGCAAAGAAAGAAATGTACCGTCTGTCTTTTCCAGGATGCAATTAGACCTCAGAGTAGATGAAAAGGCGCATGGAAGAGGCTGGGGCCTTCATCTTATGCTGATTTTTACCTGCACTCCAGTCTCCTTCCTCCCCATGGCACTAAATCTAGATGGCTAGATCTGAAAACAGACATGGTTAAATCCACGGCATGAAGGGTGGCCAAGATCACTACCTTCATACTTCATTCTATGACCAGACGATGCAAAACTCCAAATTCAAAGGCCTCTATGAATCTAAGACAAGGGGTGTTGGCAAAAGGTGTAGAGTGGACGTGTGGGAAGTAACTGAACCATCAATGTTACAGATAACCAAAACTTTAAAATGAGGCCATCATTTCTGTAAGAAATTCCCAAAGTTTGACTACCTGATACAGTAGTAAATGTGGCTCTTAATGTCTTAGAACATGCATCACTAAATGGCATTCGTAGGCACTTAGGCTGCCTGAGAGGTGCTGAACTTAGCCTTTTAAAACTGAGCTACCATTTCGGATAAATCCACTACGTAAGACAGATCAGTTTATTTTGGTTTCAGGCAGTTTTGCCTGTGGTCGCCCATAAGGTGGTTCTGTCCTGTTTGCAATCTATGAATGATTTGTAAAGACACCCAAAAATTCACACTACTATTTTGGCAAGAAAGATACAGTGGCAGGTTTTGTGTCCTTGGGCAAAGCCAGCTTTCACTGCTCGGTGCAGTGACACATCAGGCTGGAGCTGCTAGCTAAGGAAACATTAAAATCATCAAGGAAGAGTATTCTAATGGTGATATTAAATTGAAGATGAAACCAAAGCTTAGAATCTCAATGTTTATGACCATTAAACCTCCAAGGAACTTTATATGACAGAGATGCATGTTCCAACATAAAATCCAATTTCAGCTAAGATTATTATGGACATTTTGTTTTTACTTTCCATTATGATTTTATCTGTCCCCATTAAATCTGTGTTAGAATTGTTACACTGAGCACATGTCTAGAAACTACAATTTCCGGGTGGTATCACTGCATCTTAATTCTTTGAAAGGTGTCCCCTAGTCATACCTGATCATAGTTTTTCATTCTGTCTGCTTTCCACGTAATGGTGGTGGTGGTGGTGGTTCTGTAAGCTCGTAAGACTAATGATTCATCAGCACTGAACTATTTTCAGTGTTTGATGTGTGTGGAACCTTCCTCTCCCTTTATGATCAAGGAAGCACTTGGTGCAGGCAAGGCAAATGTATATGCAGAACAATTTCACAGAAGAGAATATGAAGAATTTTGAATAAAGAACTTCATAGCATTTAATTATTATCCAGAAAGAGCCACATGCATTTTCCATGCATATATCCAACCCTGTATTTGCACAGAGGCAATAGCAAATGTACCTTTGTGGCTCCCCTGTTGAATAGATCTTAGACCTAATTAGCAATGCACTTTCCAAATTCAGAGTAATTTGAAGAGCAATAGTGGAAACCTTTGAGGAATGCTTTGAAGAGACTGAGTACGTTCCTATAAAAGCAGATCTGTCTCAGCCTTCCCCAGCCTGGTGGCCTTCAGAGGCATTTGAACCACAACTCCCAGAATTCTCATCCAGTAGGGCCATTGACTGGGAATTCTGGGAGTTGCAATCCAAATGTGTCTAGTGCAGCATTCTGTTCACACAGTAGTTAACCAGCTGCCCACAGGATCCAACAAGTAGGATGTGAGTGCAATAGCTAAGTTTTCCAGCAACTAGTACATATAGATATACTGACTGATTGGGAAAGGACATATAAGCCTTCTTCCTGAATCTGTCCAATCTCTTTTAAAAGTCACCCAAATTGGATCCCACATCCATAATACATCTTATGGAAGTGAGTTCCATAAGTTTATGATCTATACACTGTGTGAGGAAATACTTCCTTTTATCTGTCCTCAGTCTTCCACTGATCAGCTTTATAAGTACCAATTTATAATTTTTATAATCTAATATTTCTTCATAAATCTGTACACCTCAATGTTTCCCCTTACTCTCCACTTTTTGAAGCTAAATTGTCTCAGCTGCTATAATGCTTCCTCATGGAAGAATTGCTCCTTGATCTCCTTATTTTAACTATCCCTTCCAGAATCATAGAACTATAGAATAAGAGAGTTGGAAGTGGCCAAGAAGGTCATTGGGTTCAATTCTGTGCTGTTGCAGGTCACCAATTTACACCATCCCACTCAGATGGCTGTCCAGTTTCTTTCTGAATGTCTCTAGTGTGGGAGAGCCCACAACCTCTCTAGGCAACTGGTTCCACTGTTGTATTGCTCTGACTGTTGTATTTTTCCTGATATCTTGCCTAAATCTGGCTTGTTGAATCTGGACTTGATTATTCTGTCTTACACTCTGCGATCAGGAAGAAGAGATCTTGGCCTTCCTTGTTGTGACACCTTTGAAGTACTTATAGAGGGATAAAACCCCCACCTGCCAGTCTTTTCTTCTCAAGGCTGAACATGCCCAGTTCTCTCAGTCTCTCCTCTTAGGGTAGTACTTCCAAACCCTGGATGATTTTTGATGCCCTCCCCTAGACCCTTTCTAATTTTTTCTGTATCTTTCTTAAATCTTGGTGCCCAGAACTGGACACAGTATTCCAGGTGAGGTCTGACTAGTGAGGAGTACAGAGGAACTACTACTTCTTGTGATTTGGAAGTAATATTTCTATTAATGCAACGCAAAATAGATTTTGCCCTTTTTGCACCTGCATCACATTGTTAGCTCATATTTATCCTGTTGTCTGCAATAACTTCAAGGTCATATTTATCCTGTGGTCTACAACAACTTTTTCCAGCTCTGCAATATCCTTTCTTTAGGTGTGGTGAACAGGACTGCACATACTGTTATATGTGTGGCTTGTGCAAATGGGGTGGCATATACATGTTCCAAATAAATAAATACATACATACAGTTGTATCATGGATTTGTATCAGGGTAGTTTTACAGATTACAGACAATTTTATTTTCAAATATTTTCCAAAATATGCTTAACATGGCCTCTACTTTTTTGGATATCATCAACAATTTTGCCTATTTCACTTCTCATTCCTAATATCAGGTCATGTATGAATATATTAAAAAAATGATTGCAATGCTGAATCCTATGGGACCCCACTGTTTGCATCCCTCGCTTGCAGAAATTACCATTTCTTTCCACTGCCTGCTTTCTGTTCTTTAACCAGCTACTAATCCATAAAGGGATCTCCCCTCTTATTCTATGACTGCAAAGATTGCTTTGGAAACTTTGGTGAGGAACTTTGTGAAAAATCTTTTGGAGGTGCAAATAAGCAGTATCTAATGGATTACCTCTGTCTACATATTTACTGATACTTGCAAAGAACTCTAAAAGGCTAGTGAGTCAGGCTTACCTTTGTAGAAAGCATGCTCATTATTTTTAACAGTGCTTGTCCTTCTATATGCTATCTGCTAATTTTATCTTTGGCAATGCTTTCAGCCCATTTACCTGGAACAGATGTAAGCTAACCAGTCTGAATTTCCAGGGTCGCTCCTGAATTCCTTTTTAAAAATTGGTGTTTCATTGGACATTCTCCTGTCCTGTGGTATAGAGACTGACATACCTTGTCTGAGTGCTGACAAAGTGAAGCAGGAACCCTTTATGACCATTGACCCAGAAAGGTTGCCAAGAGTCGTTCTTCCCCCGCTTTGGTGTCTTTTGACAGCTGTAAAAAGATGAACTGTCAGGATCAACAAAGGCATAAGTGATCTTTGCTCATGAAAGTAGGTAGCCCACTAGATCACTCCCCCTTTGTGGTGAGATTGTAAAGGGTATGATTCAGGATCTGAATCTTCTGATGGCAGGAGACTGACATATTCTCTTTTTCCTGAGATTCAAGGTGTTCAAAGGGCAAGCTGACAGTTTTGCCGGCTAGCTGTCGAAACTCTGCTGTGCTGATGTTTGTGCTTACAAAACTCCTTGTAAGCCTTGATGTATACACATTGCAACCTCACAGGTAGAAAGAAATAGATAATATTTACTGGACCTCTGTCAGAAACAAAAAACAAACATCGGAATTTGACTAGACCATCAGATGGAATAGTTCTAAATTGCAATTGCTCTTTCTTAGATCTAGAGTAGTTATCTTTATTCATATCTAGCTAGCTAGCTGCTCCTGACCATTGGCTAAGGTGAATATAGCACTGCAAACCTATGTCCCATATTTCTTCTTTTTCTTTCTTTTTATAGAGTCATATTCAGCAACAGTAGCAAAAACAGCAGTAACAAAGGGAGGCATTAAACTGTTAGGCTGAAAACAAAACAAACCTGTGTATGGAAGAAAGCAAGTTCTTGTACTTCTAGCCACTGAAAAAATGTAAGAGGTTTGCCCTTAAAAAAAGTAGCTCCTTCTTGGAAGAGGATACTGCTTCTCTGCTTTAGAATTCTAGATTGGAATTACCTCTTATATTCTTGTCCCTTTTTGCTAGCAATTGCTACAGTCATGAGCTTTTGTGTAAATTAAGGTTTTCGTATTAGCTTGAGTGAATGATTCTGTGACACATTCTCCTTTCAGAGTTGCTTTGTTTGTGGCCTCTGGGTCCCATTGTTACACTGGCCATTTTGAGAGGCTAAATCAGGCTGCAGCTGGCATAAAAAGCAAAATGTTCTGAGGGCTATTATCTGCCAAAATTGATGCTGTTCACTTTCTTGCTTGCTTGCTTCCTTTCTTTTTAAGTTCACTTAGCACTGTATTAAATATTGCCTTAAATACTGAAACCCGTAGATGGAATGACAGTCGTTTGTTATGCACTCTCAGGTTTGGCTTACCATTTTGGACATGCTTTATTATCCAATAACTTACTTCAATATTCAGTTCATTTGCATATGGAGTTATTCAGAAGGTAAGTGATCTGCAATAGGAAGGGAGGGAAGGAGGAAATAGTGAAAGCAGAAATATTGATGAGCATCTGTTTCTATCCATGATTGCTTTTTGCCAGTACAAAGTCTTGGCTGTGTATGTGCCTTTTAACAAAGTATAGAAGGGGCTGCCAATGAAACAAGTAGCTCCTAGAAGCCACAAAGCATTCTGGTCTCCTCCTCATCCCTCAGTACAGTCAAGGAAAGAGGCACCAGATGTCTTCATGGCATTTCAACACTCTGGTCCTGCCAGTGTGTTTCACAAGACATTCTACATCCCAGCTGAGCATCTGCATATCTCACCATCAAGAACGCATGGCCCTCCAAATGTTGTTGGATTACAACTTGCATTATTCCTTACCACTAACTAATGCTACATTAGATGCAACCCATCTCATATCAAGTTAAACGGAATGGTTGTTTTTATTGCTGTTACTGCCCAAAGATATACCAGAATAGAATGGAAAAATAATGACAGATCATTATTCTCTGTGTTGCATGAATACACCAGTATGTCGCTCCATGAGTAAGAATGGCAATAGTGTCATAAATCAAGGTTTTACTTTCTGTCTTTTGGAAACATTTTGCCAGAAACCCTTTTCCCTTGAGCAGGGCCAGTAAGCAATGCTCTTCTTCACATGTTCCCCTGGGCAAGACTTTATCTTGTATATTTGTGTTCACCTGTAGGGTTATCCTTTGTAGAGAAGATGATGAGTTACCAAGGAATGTTTTCAAGTGGGCACTGATGATTGTTCAGCTGTGCACCTCTGTGATGTCTTTCTGAACTTTTTATTTCCAGTTGCCAGATGGTTCAGAGTTCTGACTGGTGGGCAGAAAGACAGATAAATACAGTGGCACCTTGGCTCACAAACTTAATCCGTTCCAGGACTCTGGTCATGACCCAAATTGGTCGTGAGCCAAGTTAAATTTCCCCATAAGGTTCAATGTAAATAAAGTTAAATTGTTCTGTAACCATTTTTTAAATCAGAAAAATGTGAAGCAAAGCGACAACAACAAAGATCGCGGCCATCTCCCCACCCCTCAACCACGAGCACAAGCACAGCCATCTCCCCACCCGCCTCTCCAGCATGACTGAGATCACGCCTGTCATCCCGGAATGCTGGGGGGTGGGGGGAAGAGACAGGTGAGATGCGGGAGCACCGGGGGAGGACGAGGCGGGCGCAAACGGCTCGCTGGGGGAGGGAGAGATGGGTGCAATCTTGGCCATCTCCCCCCCACCCCCCAGCATGATCACAGCCATCTCCCCACTCGGGGGCGGGGTGGGGAGATGGCCGCGATCCTGCTGGTTGGCAGGGGGGAATGGCTGAGATTGCACCCGTCTTTCCTGCAGGAGCGCACCTCTGATCATGGACACCTTCCCTGCACAAATGGAACTGCAATTGTGGCCATCTCCCCACTCGCGGGTGGGGGAGATGGCTGCGATCTTGGTTGCCACCCAATGCGGAGTTTGCAACCCATGTCAAAATTTTAATGAAATTTTTGTTCGTGACCCGATTTGTTCGTGAACCAAGGCGTTCGTGAGCCGAGGTAACACTGCATGAGCAAAGTTTTCTCAGTAGTTAGATCTTTTGAAAGCACAGGCAATTTGTTTTTGGTGACCTAGGTGTGTTTTACAATGCCAGAGTATTGCTGTTTTATTAGTCATACAGTCTTTTCAATCTTTCAGTGTCCAGGAGTAGGAAGTCTTGTTGCCAGGGGCTTCCTTTGGAGATGCATGCATTGAAACAGAGAAGCCCAAAGTCAGCACTTTTCAACTGAACAAGCATTTAGCATCCGGGAAGATACATACACAAAGTGTGAAGAAACATTTTGGGTGCTGATAGGATGGTCTTACTTAAAAAACTGCTTTGGGGCTGTAGAACAGGTGATGCTGGACTTTCTGGGGATGTTGATGAGTAAAGAACAACTTATGCCCTCTTATAGGAAGATTATTTTTGTCTGGCACCACTGAGCTCAGCCCAGAAGCCCTGTAGATCTGCGAAGTGCCTCCCTTCCGTTTGTGGCTTGCTGGTCAGAGGGAAGAAGCAAAGGCTTGGAAGCAAAGGCACTGCTTCAAAGACCGCTGAGGCTGCCAAGAGGGTGAGATCCCAATTCTGTGCCCACAGTCTTGCCTAGGAACTCTTATAAGGAGCAGAGATGGAGGTGGACTTACTCCAGCTCATGTTTGGGCTTTCGGGATTGTTTGATTGTGATATTGCTCCTTTCAACTTCTATTTTATGGGATTAGAACAATGTCAAATATTTTATATACTTTTTGTGAGCTGCCTTGGAAGCCTTTTTGCCTGACAGTAGCATAAATAAACTATATGTATCAACAGTATAGTATCACAACACTTCTGCTTGGAACATGTGCCTGCTGCAACCAGTTCACCCTCCTGGCTGGAGACAGCAGCTACATCCAGAAGACAATCAAGTGCTACTGCCTATGACGTTCTTTCAGTGGGAACAACTCATCAAAGCTGGGGTGGCTATTGCCCTGCCTGACTTTGGCCTGCTGCTGTCACCTCTGAAACTTTTCTGATGTGCTACATTTCTATGGAAGAGATGCACCAAAAACAAGATTCAGTGTGGGCCTTGTTCCAGTGCTATTATTTACAAGCAGCATGGGACAATCTGGATGTGTCTGCATTTATGAAACTGCAAGGCATAGCCAAGGCTTCAGGGGCCATCCAGTTGACTCCGAGTCACTGTGCAGGAACCCTGCTTCACATCAGACAAAATGCCCAAAGCAGCCTGGTTTTGTTCTGGAATCAGGCTGCAGGAGAGTGCTGGACTGGATCTCAGGAGGCCTGGCTTCTTGTCCCCGTGCAGTCACTGAGTGATTCTGGGACAGTCACTGACTCTCAGTGTAACCAAATTCACAAGATGGTTGTGAGGGCAAAATAGAGAGGAAGGGGAAGATTATGGAAACCACCTTGGGTTTCTTGCAGGTGGAGAAAGGTTGTGATATCAGTATAAGCAGATACACTCCCCTAATTTATAACCCATCTGTCCTCAGGAGTTCAGGATGATCTACATGGCTCTTCCACACTTTATCTATGTAAGAATGCTGTGAGGCAGGTTAGGAGGCTGAGGGATAGTAATAGTGATAAGCATGGGCTGGATTTTGTGGCCAAAGTCTTGAGTAGTTGTTACCTGTTCTTCTTTCCTTTTTAGATGTTGAGCAATAGTTTATTCAGAGCCACCTAGTGAGAACATGACTCATCAGATGTATGAATTTGGGTTTTCTGATTCATATTTAGCAAGTCATAGTCTCTGATTTCTGCACTGAAAAGGGCAGAGGGCCCAAGCATTTCTTCTTACTGTGCTGATCTTCACAGCAGCATCATGTCTGACATATCTCATAAAGGTGGGAACAGGCTGTACCAGAAGAAGCTCTTTGCATGCTTTACAAGCCCAAACAACCTGCTCAGGCTGACCCACCTCAACAATGTGGAAAGGATAATGGGACAGGGAGGGATTACTGCATATTGGCTTTGATCCTAGTTAACTAATGGTATTTTACTTTCTACAATCCTTGCTCATGAAAAATCACAAGATATAGATGGATGGGTGTGTTAGCCCATATTCAGATCCATCAAACCATGGCGTGCATTTCTGTGATACGCAAATGCTGGAGAAGAGCCTTAGGCATTGCCAGAAAAGGGGAATGCACCACCAAGGCAGAAGACGAAAAGAACATTAATTTGCATAACATTTGCTCATGCAAAATTTACATTTAGAAAGAATAAGTATAATTTAAAAAGGAGTATGTAACCTCTCCCCATAATCAAGAAGGCTAACAAGGTGAGCCATGTTGTTCCTGCTCAGCCTGCTATCCAAGAGCTCCTGTAGATAGGCAACTTCAAGCTCCTTATGGTTTGCTGTTACCAGAGTGGATACTGTCTATCAAGTAGGAGACACCTTCAAATAAAGAATTAGTGAAGAACTGCCAGAACTCCAAGAGCAAGGCCTGTCCTCTGTTAATAGGGACAACTGCTTCCTCTGAAGCTCCTCTGCAGTCAGAAGACTTTTTCTGTCCTATTACCTGAGATTTTACCTGGAGATGTCAGCACGTGAGGCTGTGACCCCAAACACATCTTATTTCAAAGGCATAGCTGACAGTTATGTCTTTTTCTTTCACTCTATACTAAATAAAAGGTAAAGGTTTCCCCTTGACATTAAGTCCAGTCATGCCTGACTCTAGGGGGCGGTGCTCATCTCCGTTTCCTAGCCAAGGGAGCCAGCATTTGTCCACAGACAGTCTCCGAGGTCATGTGGCCGGCATGACTAAACACCGAAGTGCACGGAACGCTGTTACCTGCCCACCAAAGTGGTACCTTTTTATCTACTTCCACTTGCATGCTTTCGAACTGCAAGGGTGGCAGGAGCTGGGATGGAGCAACGGGAACTCACCCCATTGTGCAGATTTGAACCGGTGACCTTTTGATCAACCAGCCCAGCAGCACAGCGGTTTAAACCACTGCGCCACCTGCAGTCCTCTATACTAAATACAGGATGCTTAATATGGATTGACATCCTTGAAAGTCCTTACCATCATCCCCATGGTACCAGTGTGGAGTGGACCCCCTGTGACCGCAACGTAATAGTCCTTGGAACTCTAAAGAGCAGGTTCTGGGTCTCCTGTCGGAACTGCCGCAGGGCGCTGTTGCAGCTGCTTTAAGGGAATGTTGGGTCTGGCACCTTCTACATACGGAGCACGTGTGCTGCCATCACACTGGGCTTAATGACTTAGGGAGAAAATGGGGAAAAAAATAAAATTAAATTAAACATCACTAAGTGTTGCTTCTTTGCCACACCATGTTCAACCTTTTGCTTTTTCTTCATTAGTCTGTTTGTTTTGTAGCTTCTCAATCGCTTCATTGGAAAATGCCTTGGAATATACCGTGCAACATATTAATTAGACCTGATGGTTTTGTTAACATCTATGCTATATGCTGAATGTGAAGCCCATTAACCCATTAGACCTTTACAGAATCATTCAGTGCTTTGCATATTAGACAACCAGATCATGCAAAGTTATATTTCACAATTTCTCTTTCGATCCCTTCAGTTTGAGAAAATTAACATAAAACTGTCTAATAACTGTGTATTTGGAAATGACTTCTTTTGAAGCAACCCGTACAGAAGCTGTGTCACAGCTTTATACCTAAACACAGATTTATAGCTATGTGAGCAAGAAAGAATATAGTGTAATAACATTATTGTATCATTCCATACCTGTCAAATACCATCACAACAATAATACACTACTAAATCTTTTCTTTCCTTATTATGTAGTAGAAAAACTGTATTGTAGGTAGTAGACCTTAAAAATTCTTTTTACCACACAGTTTCTGCTGGTTTACTGGCCTCCCACTGCATCAGCCCTGCCAGCAGCAATATCTCTTGTCATTTGCTAACAGAAAAAAATACTGTTTCTGTAACAGCAGGCTCAGCAGAGGGGGACAGTGTGAGTGGACTAAAAGCTTTTCTCCCATCCTCCTCTGTCCCTTAACTGGTAGTCCCTTGATTGTGTCCTTTTCTGTTTATGGCGTCAGATCCCTTTCAGACTGCCTTCATTTCCCTTTCAAGAGTGGGGGAAACATAGTGAAAAGAGAAGAGAGAAACTGCCCTGATGTTCCTGACTAATTTATAAACCAAAGTGCCAGGGGCTCAACTGTCCCTAAAAGCCCCATCCTTTGAACTAAGAGCTCCTGCCTCTGACTTTCAGGTGTGAGGGAATTAGCTGTGACTACAAGGGCTGTATCAAATATTCTGGTCTTCTATTTTCGTGAAGGGAGGGTGAAAACTCTCGTTAAAGGCCTCAGGAGGGAAGTGTTTTGATTCACTTTTCTTTTCCAGAGGAGGATTTCTGATTACCTTTTTAAGTGTAAGCTGTGGCTGAGGCACCTTGTTACGTCTTCAAAAAGATAAGACATCCACAAAGAATTAAAACATGTTTAATTGTAATTTCATAAAACAATATTCTCAGAACAGCAGCTGCTGCTAGCAAGGATGAAGGCCAGAAGATGAGGACACAGCATGGAATGTAATTAGCCCAATTAAGGCTGAGCTCTCACAACACCCAATACAGCAAGACAAAAGGGCCAATACATTACACCCCTTCCCCTCCAAGCTGACTTAGTCCTGCAGATACCTTGGTCAAACTCTATTTTTCTGCAGGCAACCATAACTGTGCACTGGGAGTGGTGTAACCTCTGCTGTAACCTCTGATATTTCTATACTTTGAAATTCAGGAAGCATGTCAACATGTCCCTGTACTGGTTCCTGAGCAGGTCAACTCTCCCATTCCTGCTGTTGGGGTATCATTGACTCCTGTGTCACTCCTACTTGCAGAGGGAACTGATGACTCAAGCACATGTCCCCTCATTTAGTCCACGTGTTGTCACAACACAAGGCTGTCTGATGTCCCTGTCTGATAAGATAGTGGTCCTGTAGCTTGTGTCACAGTAGCAGGAACCTATGAACCAGAACCAAAATACCTAACATAAACAGGGTCATCAGGAGCAAATGTACAGACAGGCCTTTGCACACTACCCCATCCTTTGGATGATCCTTAGTTAGATCAGGGTGCATGCAATCAAGAAGAGTTGTCAGATGCCTGCTCATTAACAGTTCAGCAGGACTCCTGCCTGTAGTAGCACAGTGTGATGTGTTGCTTCAACAAAAAACTTGCCAGGCAACAATCCCAGTCACCTTCAACAAGCCTTCTTTGTTGTTCTTACCATTGTCTCAGCCTGCCCAGTGGTTGCTAGATGAAATGGCACTGAAGTAATGTGACAGATAAACCATTTGCAAGGAATGAGCAAAAATCCTCTGATGTGAACTGAGCACCGTTATCAGATACAATAGCATCTGGCTGTCCATGCTTTAGAAAAAGTCAACACAATACTTTAGTAATGACACTGGACGTCTGTCAGGACCAGGGCCTGCCATACACTGCAAGTGTCTGCAGAAACAGTACATCTCTGCAGGAAACACCTGAGAGACAATTTGTCAGTGGTCTGGGGCATGGGTGGCTGGGTATTAGATCAGGGCACTGGGTCCCAGACAACCAGGACTCAACAAGGGCCTATTCCAGCAGCCCAGAGGTCAAGGTCAGTAACAGAAATACAAGGTAAGTCAGTCCACCAGACAAAGCTGGTCAGGATTCAAACGCCAGAGAGACAAGCCAAGGAGAAGTGAGTACCAGAACAGGAGGTGGAGCAGGTGAAGACCAGGATGCCAGGCAGGGTCCAGGAACAGAGGCAAGAATAAGGTGACAGACAGTTTCCAGAAACAGGCTCCAGGAGGCACAGAGCACTCCAACAACATGCAAGACCACTGAGGTCACATGCCAGATGAGGCCACATCTGAAGGGAAGAGCCGGTTCTTATACAGCTCTTCCCTCAAGGCTCCCAGGTGGTGCTTGCAACATCCCAGGTGGCTGTGATTGACTGCGATTGTCTGGTCTCTGGCCAGAAGAGAGAGCCCTGGTGCTGCCTTAGAACCTCATACAATTCTGCCATGCAGCTGGGGCCCTGGAAACAAACTAGAAGGCTGCCCTGCACAACTCCTCCTTGCCACAGCAACAAAGTCATCTCTGTGACTCTCTTGTGCTCTGGTCCTCTGCATCACCATGCTTTGAACCTCACTCCTGCCTTGGTCCTGTTTGTCACTGCTTGTTCCAGTTTGCTCCTCTCTTGCTCCTCATTGATCCTGTGTGCTCCAGTCTGTTTCTGCCCTGCTCCTGTGTGGACCTGCTTGCTCCAGTTGTGGCTGCCTTGCTCTGGTTAGTCCCTGCCACTGTCTCCAGCCTGCTCTTGTCTGTTTCTGTCACCTCCCTCTTCTACATTGACCACCTTTTGGGACTGCTCCCCCAGCATACAACCCCCGAACAGTTTATGGACTGTGTTCTCTCCTCTCTCTCGGACTGTACTGAACTGCCTGCTGCCTTGTTTCTGATCTTGAACTGCTGACCACACTGCCAGACTTTGGCCCTATGGAGCCCTTCCTTGCAGCAGTACCCTGGTCCTAGATTCCAGTCCATCCCATCCCAGCCCATCAATCACGTCCCAGCCCTTAAAACATCATCACTGAAAGAGTGATGAGTTCAAACCATTTGGAGTATGGATTGACCACTATTGGGAAACTCTGGTCTTGAACTGGACCAGCAAAACTGATATGAAAGTATAACAGTGACATTTTTCTGGATGTGCATGGATGCACTGGAGCTGGACTTAATTTACACCTCTTAACCACTCTTTCACCTCACTATCCATCTTGGGCCACCACACATAACTGCACACCAGAACCTTCATCCACACAATGCCAGAATACCCAGCATGAAGTGCCTCCAACACACAATGCCTCAAAACTGTAGGAATGACAACTCCATTTCCCCAAAGGAGGCAGCCTTTATGCCCTGATACTCATGTTGTCTCATCACATATGCTGCAATTCTTTCTTCAAGCTTCTGTGATGGCCACCCCCTCCAAACCCAGTTAAAAACATAAGCAAGAACTGGGTCCTTAGATGACCTACTTGCAAGATTATTCTCATGAAGTGGTGGCTCCAATTCTAGCATCCAGACTTCCAAAGGAGGCAAAGGATCCACCTCAACTGATCGAAGAGGAAGATAGCTCAAAGCATCGACATGGGCTATACCCTCATGCAGCCTATGCAACTGGGTATAATCATAAGCATTCAAAATTGCCCAGCACAGAATATGTGATGACAATATCTCAGTTTCTGTCTGTTAGGGGCAAACAATCCAGCAAATCATAAAATAACAACCATAAACATAATCACAGGTTTCTTTTCATGCTGGCTGCAATGACAAGCTTCCTTGTCAATTTGTACATAATTCCATTCTGTTGGAATTACTGTTCTAGTATGAAGTACAACAGGGCCCTCATGAGAATCTACAAGTTGAAGACTTAGAACTGCTCCAATACTATATGGAGAAGCATCACATGTAAGGATTAATGGCTTTTGTTCATCATAATGAACCAAAACACTATCAGATGATAACTTTTTTACATCACAAAAAGCCTTATCAAGGTGCACTGTCCATTGCCACTTAGCCTACCTATCCAAAAGACTATGCAATGGCTCTGCTACTGTTACTCTATGCTGCGAGAATGTATGATAAAAATTCAAAAGTCCCAAGAATGCTTGAAGTTCTTGCTTAGTCTGTGCTGTTTTCCAGGAAAGGGCTTGCTTTTCTTTAGCCATGTGCACCTATTCAATATGCCCCAAATGCTTACGAAAATGACACTGTACATGTCTAAATTTACAAAAATGCCTTTCATTATGTCCTCTGCAACTGGTACCCTATTAACTTGCACTGACAGTGATCTTTGATTTCCCACAACCCCCTTTGACTGGGGGGCTGTTATGCTGCACCATATGAACATCCACTATCTGCAAGTCAGAGCTACCAGTCCCATGAATATAAGAACATCGTGGACTTCTTGACAGCCATACTTCACTTGTACGCAAAACGGATGCTTCAGAAGACAAAACTTCCTCTTGAACATCTTGAAAGGTAAGCCTTTTCTTTGCAAATATAAGGCTTCACTGTAAGGCTTCATCATGCAAGCCACAAACCAAACAATCATGTAACATCTTCTCCAAGTTTCAGAAATTGCAGGGCTGTGTCAGATGGTGCAATTCAGCAATATACAGAGAAACATTTTCTTTTGAACTGTGCTTTCACTTGTAAAAAGCAGCACGTCGTGCTATCTCAGAAGGCTGTGGTGCAAAATGTTCCCCCAAAACAGTCAAAATATCTTGGTAAGAGATGTCAGCAAGCTTAGCAGGTGCCAAGAGGACTTGGGCCAAGTCGAATGTGTCTGTTCTGCAAATGCTAAGCAAAACTGCACATTTTCATTCCGTGAAGTTATTTGCTGCTAGATAAAACTCTGGTCTAGCTGTATAATTTTCTCACTTACTGGGACATGCAGGATTAAATTCTTCCATATGCCCTTATATTGCCATGGCCAGATGTTTCGAACTGACCTGCCAGTGTTCTTAACCTTCGTTTCCATTTGTTATGCCTTCAAAAGATAAGACATCCACAAAGAATTAAAGCAACAGGTTTAATTCTAATTCCATAAAGCAACGTCATCAGAACAGTGTTTGCCTCTGGCAAGGATGAAAACGGGAAGATGAAGACACAGCATGGAACCTAATTAGCCCAATTAAGGCCAAGCCCTCACAACCCCCAATATGGAAAGCTAAAGGGGCCAATATATTGCAATCTTCTTTCTAGTTGCTCTTTTAAAGATACTTCCTGCACTTGCAGTAGCTTTGGAGCCTTCATACTCAGGATTCTCCAGCCTGCTAGCATTTCCTAAATTCTTGGGAGGCCGTGTGACCTTGTTATTTCTCATAGGCATTCCAGAAGTGTTCCTGAGCTGCAGAAGTCTCTCTGCAAAGCAGTAGCAATCAGGGCTTTTGGAGCAATAGAAAGGGGTTGTTCTTGCTTGAAGCAACACTGAGCTCATTGCAGGAAGGTGCTGATGAACCCCCTGCTGGGTTGTAAGCTTCTCACTTTTCAGAGCTTCTCACCCTGGTATTGTTGGGGTATTTATTTATTTACTTATTTATTTATTAAAACATTTCTATGCCACCCCATTCGCCGAAGCCTCGGGGCGGCTCACAACATTAAGTTAAAATACAAACATTAAGTTAAAACATTAACTTAACATAACATTAAGTTAAAATACAAAAAATAACAATATAAAATAAGTCGCCCTGGCCAGATAAAATCAAATAATATTAACAATTAAAATGACGCTTAAATAAAAAGGTCTTCGCTTGGCGCGGAAAACAAATAAAGCTGTAAAATCCCGGTCTGCTCTTGCTTGTACCAGCCTGGGACACTTTGCAAAGAGGCTTCTGCAGTCTGAATGCTTATGGGAGATGGGGGTGTCTTGTGGAACTGTGTTGGTGAAGTATCTCTGTAAAGAGTTTTGTGTTGATCCAAGTGCACAAGATTTCTTTTAACAGGAAGAAGTAGTTTCTTTAGCACCTCTTAAGCTTAAAAGGCATGTGGAAATGCTGCGCTCTACCTCAGAGAGAAAATTATTTGAAATTCTCTCACATCCCTGCAAAACTCCCAGCCTTGTGTGTACAAGAGTTGAGCAGGGCTGTCAAGGGCAAGGCATCTTGGAGGGCGTTCATTGATAGGTTTGCTTAGGTTGGAGACAGCTTGATGGCACACAACAACAACCGCCTGCGGAAGAGGAGGGGGAAAATGACTTTTTTTGCAGAGAAAGAAAAAATAGTTCTAAAATAGTGGGCACCATTTGCCACAGAGCTAAAATAGAGTCTGAACATGTCTTTTCAGGGTATGCTACATCCCCTTTTTGCTCAGTGTGTTTTAGGGATTCACCCTGCCATCCATAAACTGTTTCCATGCTCAGTCTCTGACATGCTTGAGCTCAAACTGTGCCCCCATCCTGTCTAGTGTTTACAACATGCATGGATGAATTCTGAACTGTCATTTAGTGCAAAAAGCTCTTAGTCCATTGAAATCCTGTGCATTCAGCCCCCTCTTGCCATCAAGATTGGCTCTTCTGGCCCCTTCCCTCTTCCACCCTTGTACAAACTATAGCAGGCAGAGGAAAATTAGGATAATGTCCATCTCTGGACAGAATATTCAGCGGGCAAACACAGACAGCTAGAAAATACAAGGCCGTGGTAGAAATCCCTCAAGTTAATTACACATATCAACTGCTCAAATATGCCTCCTGCTTTGTTAAAATAAATGCTTCTTTATCGACTTCATAAAGAATTTGTCAGTCTGTCTTATTCATCCTTTCAACAGTGACTTAGCCTATTTTAATCCCCATTTTACAAATGGATAACTGAGGCAATAGGACATGTATTAGTGTAAACATATGTAATCTTGAAACTTCTTGTAGGGATGATAAGTGTTTGTAAGTGGTTTCAGAACACTGACTAGCCTCTCACTGAGTAGTGAAACCATAATGGCAAAGTCACTTAAAAAAGAAAAGAAAAGAACAATTTAAAAAGGACAAAACCCAGGAGGAAAACTGTGACTGCTCAGACAGATACCCAGGTGGTAATGGCTGACTGCAGGTGCTCTTAAATGAACTGATTATCTATACCCATTTCAGCTGGGCTTCAGATTTGGTTCAGGAATGGAAAATGCGAACTGACCTTTCCTGAAAAAGAGACAGAGTGACAATATTACTTGGACCTCTGGGTGGCTTTCAGTACCATCAGCCATGGCATTCCCCAGGGTAAGTTATCACAGACAGGAGCTGCATTGCAGTATTTCTGCCCCTCTTTGGATGGCTGATTTCAGAGGCAGTGCTAGGACATACTCGCTCAGTGCCTTGACAGCTATACTACTGATTTCCACAGGCTGTGCTTGAGTCCTCATACTGGTCAACGCCTTCACAAAACTGCTGAGGGAGATTATCCAGTGGTGTGGTCAAGGGGTCATGCAGTGTTTTCTCTCCTTCTCATCAATCCCAGTGATTGTTCTAAGCCAGTGCTTGGGCACAATAATGGACTAGGTGAGGAGCAATAAACTGAGGCTCCATCCCAGACAACGTTGAAATACTGTTAGTGGGTGGCACTTTCACCTGGCTAAATGATATCCAGCCTCTTCTGGAAAGAGTTGCACTCTCTCTAAGAGTTCAGGATCACAGTTCTGGGGTGCTCTTGAATCTGGCACTGTCACCAAAGGCAAAGATGGACTTGCTGCCATGGAACACGCTTGATCAGCTTAGGCTTGTATACCTTCTCCAAACAAAGATAGCCTATCTGAATAGCCATGCTCCAGTCCCTCTTGTCTGCAATGCATTACATGCGGAACTGTCCTTGAAAATCATCCAGAAATTTCACCCAGACAAAAGCAGAGCAGCAAAATTGTTGATGGCATCTCATCAACTTGATCATATGATGCCAATACTTTTCCACCTGCACTTGTTGCTGGTCTATTTCCAGACCTAGTTATAACTGCGGGTGTTAATATTCAAAGTCCTCAATAGCTTCAGGAGAGGTCATCTGAAGGATTTTGTCCTCCCATATAGCATTGTTAAGACAATCTTCAGCAGTCCTTCTCAAAGAGCCCCTGCCAAAGGAAGTGATGTTGGTAGCAACTAAGAGGAGAACTTTTTCTGTTGTTTCTCTCTCATTGTGGAATGGGCTTCCTAGAGAAGTTTGCAATTTGTCGATGTTGTGCTAGATGAAGACCGTTTATACTCTGAGGTATTTGTTGTTTTTCTGTACCTGTCCTTTTAAATCTGTTACTGAATTTTGAACCACAGCACTGTTGCTAGATTTTATTTTGTTTTTTTACTTCTATCTTGTAGTTCAAACATGTATGTGATTTTAATTGTTGCAAATTTCATAAATCACTTTGGTGGTTCCACACAACAGCAGCACAAGGTTTGTGTGTGATTTGTTTCCACCACGTGGAAGAAGGTTGCCAGTTGCACAAGTGGGGGTTCCATGAATGTTCACAGGCCTCTTGTTCCAGCTTTCTTTCTAATACAGGACTGAGCATAAAAAGAAATGCATAAACCTAACAGGATTAGATTCTGCAGAGCTTTATTGCTAGCTTAGCTCAGATATGATATTGCTCATTGCATCCCAGTTTTTGTGCCATTTGTTGCCTTGTCATGAAGTGTGAGCAGATCATGCATGGTTTGTGATACAGAGTAAGCAAATTTGGATTTGCCAGCATATGAAGAAAAGAGTGTCCTGGAATGTAGTGAAAAGCCCTCTGAATTTGGAAGATTATGGTAATCCTATGGCTGGCTAGAGGGGTACAGAAGTCAAGAAGGGGGTGCCTCTGCATATCTCCCACCATGCAAAACATTTAAAGGGGTGATTTTAGGCTTTAGAAGATGAAAATTCACATGCAATGCACCCTGGAATGAACATTTCTGCTGGAATAATGCACGGCTGATGGACAACTCCTTTATTCCTAAAGTGCATTCGAATTCCCATCCATTGGCTTTTTCCATCTCCACTTACATAACTTGATCTAATACATATTCTCACTTGCGCTCAAACACATGGAAATTGAACCTCTTTATTATTGTACCATCCTTGCTATACTGGTCTCTGAGCACTTAATATATGAGTAAAAGTCTCAAGGCAAGTAAGATACTTCAACTGCAGCACTGTGTAAATAGTGGGAACCATCCCCAGATGTCGCTCTGGCAACAGTGGCCCTCGTCAATGGTGTTGCACTTGCAGTTTCCAGCAGTCAAAGAACCTGACAAGAATTTGACGTTTTTATCAGGCAGTGCTTCTTATGCTCTCCTTAAATACCGTCCTAAGGGCTGCCTGAATGCTACTTGGAATGAGGGAAATAATGGTTCACATTTTACCTGAAGCAATATGTGAACCAAAACACAGCTAGTGTTCAAAATTCACACTACTCCATGTTTTCTCCAATTAAAATTGGGATTCTCCAATCAAAAATGCACACAAAAATAAATATGAGTTAGCAAAATCTAGCCAAATCTTGCAAAATGAATGTATATTCTGGTGGTTTGTGTGCATACAAATATGCCCACAAATTTCCATGCAAGTACACATTCTGAATAAGTCAAAGATGAACTGAACTTACAGTTGTAAATGTTCAGATTTGTTCATCCCAGTAGTCTTTTTTCCTATAATTTCTCATTGATACCAGTGGCCTCTACCTACCGATCATACTACTCTAGATACTGTGTGCTTCTTCTGACTCTAATCTGGATTAGACACGCAGCTCTAATGTGTTTAGCTATATAGTTACCTGACCCCATCTTCTGTTAAATTCTGATGCCTAGTCTCGTGTTCTTGGCATTGCACTTTTACTTCATTTTTAATATGACTATTTATAAAAGCTGGTTTAGGGTATGTGGCTGAACATGGTTGACTGAAACAGAATAAACAAATAATAACTTTTTTAATTAAATATTTTTATGTATTTGTACACTCAATTAGCTCATATAGTCAGCCTCTGTGATCACAGTATCAGGTCCGCAACATCTATTTAAATCTGTGCTGTTTATTCATTGTGCACTTATGCTGCTCATATTTAAAGCTCTTGGCCTCTCTGCCCAAGAATATAAATCTTTCCTTGTCTTTTTGTACCAGTTCTTTTTACTTCTTCTGCTCAAGTTCACCAACAATCCATGTAATTTGTTAGCTGCTTCTGCTCCTCCTCCTCCTCCTCCTCCTCCTCCTCTGACTGCTCCCTAGGCTTCGAACAACAGTCTTCCCTCCACTGAAGCAACTTCCCATTTTCTTTGTCGTTTTGCCCGCCCCTACCTGCTTCTCCAATTATATTTGGTTTTCCTCCTGCTCCTTTCCTGTCAGTCACTCCATTCCTGTCTTCACCATCTTCACTGTTACATCAGGGTAGGCAACTTGGTACCACCTCCTAGCTGTTTAGCAGCACAGATCCTGTAATTGCTATTCATTGGTCATATCGGCTAGGACCTGTAGGAGTTGTCATCCTAAATATCCATATGGGAGTAAGTTGATTTGCCTCTTTTAGCCACTGGCTTCTCTTCTTTCTTTAAACTCCTACATGGACCGGTCAACCTGCAGTGATTGTTAAGCGTACAAGCCAGCTTTCACCATTCCAGCACCTTCCGTAAGTGCTGCACTACAGTTGCCAGAATCCCCAAACGATAGGAGTTGTGGTTGAACCCATCTATGCAGTACCAGGAAGGGAAAAGCTAACATGTGATAATTATTTTCCTTTTCTTTTTCATATTCTCTCTCTCTTTCTCTGCCATTTTGGAAGGAAGGTAGAGGGGAAGGAAGCTACTGATGCAATTCAATCTGTTTCAAAGAGAAAACAAAAACATTTGACCCACACTTCACCATTGGAAGATCAAGAGTTTACAAAAGCCAAGTCCCTCCACATGCAAATAAATGTCATGACATATCACAGGAATTTTAGCAGTATACTTCAGCTCCAAAATCAGCTGTGTTGCACAGGTCGGTGGCAATACATTGGTTAAATATAGGCCTTCATTCATTTCTCATGCAAAGAGGAGGGGAACCTATTAAAATATTCAAGAGAAAGAAAGCTCCAATCTGAATGTAGGGGGGGAATCCAACGGAGAATTATATGAATTATTAAAAACTTATAATTAAAACACATACGAATGACCCAATCCTGGTCTTCTTACCATCAGTGCAAAACTCCTGTTAATTTTTGTGAGACCAAAGTACAACTCCTACCCATTTCGGCATGTAATGACTTAAGTGAATGCAGCTGTGTTTTATGTTAGCATAATCAAACATAGCTGGATATATAATCATTGAAATGAATGCAGCTGGGCTTTCTTTTCTTTCTTTTTAGCAGTGTATCTATGTCTAGCTTGAAATAACCATGGATGCTGAATTCCAGATGAGCTATTCCAGCACAATGCAGCCATTCTGTGTCTCCTGTGGCACAAGGCCAATCTGAGTGGTCAGCAATGCTGATGGCGCCAACCAAATCGTGCAGCGCCCGCTGACCATGTTAGTGATGGGGAGTTGGGGGGAGGACCGGGCTACAAACAGCTATTGACACTATCAATTCTGGGCATGCTGAACTTTCTGCATTGCCATGCATTATGCTAATAGTTTACATGCCATGTTATTTAAAAGCAGATGATGTCTAGAAAATTGATAGGATAGGTATGTATGGAGCATCAAGCACTAGGATTTCTATTTTTCTATGTTTAATGTGACTTCATGAAATATCAGTATGAAGGAGTTGTAGAATCCAAATATACAAAAGAAAGAGTGCTTTAAGTTTAAATAGCCCAGTGCCAATGCAGCTTTTGTCTACCACCACCCACTCCCCCCCCCCTTTTAAGACAAAATCCATTTGATGACAGCAGAAGAATATTTGTTAAAATGTTTAGATTGGAGAGGTTAATTAATTTATTTGATTTTTATTTTTTATTTATTTTAATTAAAACATGTCTATCCCATCTTTATCCAGGTGGATTGCAAGACAGCTTACAAACAGAGTGTAACAAAACATTATTTATGTACTTATTTAAAACTTTTTTGCCCCGTCCACCACTTTGATGTCTCAGGATGGCTTACAACAAAGAATAATATAGCTACAATATATACAATATGCAATAAAATTATTCCAACTACTTAATAAAACAATGAACCCTTGAAATAATTGGTCAGTAAAAGAGTTTTGGCCTGGAGCTGAAAAGAATAAAGTGTTGGCACCAGGCACACCTCCCTGGGGGGCAGATTCCAGAGCCTGGGTGCTACCACAGAAAAGGCCCTATCAGCCCATCCCATTAGCCACATGGCTCCCTGGGCAGGTATCGCTACCTGATGCTACAGCTGGATTCAGCAATGTTCCAAATTTAATCCATAACCAACTGTCCTGTTCAATTTACATTATTAGTGATTCTAATGACTGCTTTTATTTTTGGTTGGAAGATATAATGATCAAGTAATTGGTCTGACCAAAGGGATAAATGATGATTCTCTGGTTAGGTGTTGTAATATTTTAGCAAAATGCATATGGTTATTTGATTGTGTGTGGGAATTTTAATAAAGTTTTCGATTCTTTGCTGTAGGGATACAGTTACTCCTTGGAGGCAAATAGTGGTTAGATTTACACTTCAGACCTACATGGCTTAATTTGGTTTGATGGATACCTTGTAACCTTGCGGTGTGGTGGTTGTTATGTGCCATCAGGTCATCTCCAATTTTTGGCAACCTTATGAATGAGTGCCCTCCAAAATGCCCTTCCCTTGAAAGCCCTGTTCAGCTGTTATAAATTTAAGGCCGTGGCTTCCTTTATAGAATGGATCTAGTCTTATACTTGGTCTTCTTCTTCTTCTTTTGCCTTTGAATTCCCTTGAATAATTGTCTTTTCCAGTGAAAAGATGTGCCTTCTTATGATGTGCCTGAAGTACAACAAGCTCAGTTTCTTCATTTTTTCTTCCAAGGAAAGTTCTGGCTTGGATCCACGTGTTCACCTTTCTGTTGTTCAGGAGTTTGCACAAAGCTCTCTTCCAGCACCATGTTTTGGATGCATCATTTTAATTCCTGACAGTTTTCTTCACTGTCCAGCTTTCACACCCATAAATAGCAACAGCAAATACATGGATGTTCGTGGCTTTGGTCTCTTGTGAAACATCTTTACACTTGATGATATTTTCTAGTTCCTTGCCTTCCCAAGTCTAAGTCTTTTTTTCTTCTAATTTCTTGGCTTCAGCTACCTGTGAATGGATGATTGAGCCAATAGTGGATATTTTACAGTTTCCATTTGTTCATTGCTGTCATTCAAGGTGTGCAATTCTTCTGTAGTCATGTTTGTTTTCTTAATGTTCAGCTGCAGTCCTGCTTTTGCACTTTGTTCTTTCACTTTCATAAGGAGTAATTTCAGTTCACTGATTTTTCTGCCAGTAGTATGGTATCATCTGCATAACTTAAATTACTGTTGTATTTTCTACCAATTTTCACTCCTCCTTCCCCGATTAGGTTGCAATGCCTTGAGTATGGGAAATAAATTCAATGGTCCTGTAATTTCTGTATTCCTTTCCATCTGCTTTCTTGGACAGTAGAATGTGCATGGAATGTTTCCAGCCTCTGGGTCATTGTTTTGTTTTTGATATTTGTTCACATATCCTTGGTAGGATCTTGACCAATTCAGTCTCTCCTGCTTGGAATATTTTTTGGAACTCAAAAAGTTTTTTGCTTTATGTTTTCCAAGTGAACTGAGAACAGCATTCATTGCACTTTCTAACATCTCAGGATCTTCCCCATAGGGTCTCCCCTCTAAGAAGTTCATCATCTATTTATTTATTCTCCATAGTCCTTCTATATATTCTTTTAATATCTTCTGTATTGTATTCTGTTCAGATAGTATGTTCTCCTCTTGATCTTTAAGAATTCCTAATCAGGTTTGAATATCCCTTTCATTTCTTGGATCTTCTGGAAGAGTTCTCTTGTTTGTCCTATTTCTTTGCACTGGCCATTGTAGTAGTTCATTTTGCTGTTCTCTTTTGTTCTGTTTGTTATAACCTTACCCTTATGAAATCAATTTCTTTGTGAGGAATGCAATTTCCAAATAAAAAAGTGGGTTTGGCCTTCTGATCTTGGTTCACATCACAGGGCTTCTTGGTTGATGAGTACTCAATGTTGGTCTTTTCCACTGAAGTTGAATTTTCCACCTTGCTCAGTTTTGAAATCTTTTTGCCTTAAACATCTTTCCATCTTAAACATCTTTCCAAATGGATTGAGTGAGGTTATTGGTATACTTCTTATACAATCACAGCAGTCAGAGAGAGGTGGCATATAATCAATTACAATTTGATTCATTTTTCCATGCTAAATTGGTAAAATATCCATGTGGTTATTCTGGACTGATAAGCTTATTTTTACCTTGGATCATTTTTGCCTTTGCAAGCCATCAACAGTTTGACTGCTACAGCTGAAAGGCAGTACTTGGAATGGAAACATTTCACAAATTACATTAAACTCTGCCACTTTTATCCTTTCAGAGTCTGCCGTACTCTTGGAGGCACTTACTGAAGTTTATCAGTTATATTGATCCACGATTCATATTTATAAAAACTTACTATCAGTGAATACATTTAAGGAACATGTAATAAGAAATGGACTTCAAAACTGGACTGCCCTATTTTGTTCAATCAATGTATAATTGTTTTTGCTTTTGTGCCAGAGTATCCATGGAGCTTTTTTCATTTCAGTGCCAGGCCAAAATGTTTTTATTTTCCCATTATTTTAAATGTTAGTAGTGTTTTAAGATTGATTTTATATATTATTATCTGGATGCTGTATCTTATTTATTTATTTTATTGTATCACAGTCCTGAGACACTGTGAAGGGTGGGATATAAAAGCTTCAACTAATACATAAATAAATATATATATATATATTTTAATGTTTCATGCTTATGGGATACTGCAACATCTTTTTAATTGTTTTTATTGATACCTTTACTTTCATACGTTTCAAATGCACCTACTAGAAGCTTATGTTCAAAAATGCTGATTTTTAAATACTTTTCTTAGATTTTTGTTTTGCTCAAATTCACATTAAAAATTAAGGAATAATTCTGGGCAAAATGAAGACCCACAAAATAAACTAACCAGAAGTAGAAAGCAGGGATAGGCTAAGAGGACATATTCCAAATTACTGAGTCAAAAATAAATGGCAAGCCAGATGCTTTATGTTTACAGGCAGAATACATTTAAGGAACAATGATATACTGGAAAAAATGCTATTGTACAGGGCAAATGGGTTCTAAATACAACATGGGGACAGATCTGGAATGAGTTAATGCCCCTCCTGAAATGTGAGCAAATTATACATGTGTTATTTATGAGCAGCCTGAGTGATGATGTTGTTCATACAGAATTCTGTGAGTAGGAACTAAAATTAGCTTGAGTGAATTCTGATGTTACCCCTTAGAACAATCCATAGATGGGAAGCACAGAAATGTATTAATATCCATAAGTAATTCCGTCTTGCACCTGAACCCCCAGAGCAACGAGATAGGGCAGCATTATTTAACTGTTAAGGATAATGGGCAATGACTTTATTTAACTGTGATTTGCAAAAGGTAAGTAGCCACAAATAGCCTCCTGAAGCTTCTGACACGTACCCTATCAGACTGAAAGTTGGATGGATTTCATCCTTCTGCATCAATGCTTTCTAGGCAAACTTCCCTGGTTTAGGGCCAATGGATACTATTTCATCATATTGTAAAAAGCAACGGGATGGAGAAACCTGACCCAGAATAATGGGGGATACTCATAATTCAGGTTATTCTAAGATCTAGAATTAAGAGTAGGAAAAATCAGCATGATTGCCAGGAACTTATGGAGCAGTATCTTTCATGTTTAGACAGAAAAAGTTCTACAACTCTCAGCATTCTCCATGAATTTTTTTCTATCTAAACATGAATGGGTTTCCACCCTTAATTTTTAAGCAATAGGAAAATATAGCATCATTCTTACCCTGGAGACATGGCAAATCAAGAGTCCTCGTTGAACAGTTGAAGCATTTAAAATAATGGAATTTCATTCCTTATAAATTGCTAGGTATACAGCAAGTACATTTTTTCTTGCATTTTGCTGCAATACCCTATAGTCTTGATTTTCTTTCTTCTCCATTATATCTAAGTTGATTTGAAGAAACCAATATATGCTTAGGGTACCCTTCTTTCTAGATGCTGTCTAAGCTACAACCCAGGAAAGGCACTCGTGGGTGGATCTGGGGCTCTGACTTTGGCACGTCTTCCTTCCACCTTTGCAGCTTTTGCAGTTCTTTCTGCACTGGTTGTGACTCTGAAGTTACAAGTGTGCCTTCAAAGCTGGTGATAACCTGAGGGTGCAAGGAAGGAAGGAGCAAATCTCCGCTGGGACAGAAGGAATTTTACAAGTGCCTCCTACTTGCTCCCAGAATTTGCCAACTAGCCACACTTGCTTTGGTCCAAACTTGCATAGGATTTCACCTTTGGATGACATGCAAAGGGCTTGTTTCCATCTAATACGTGCAGTATTGCACACTTAGAGAGTTTTCGAACTGATTTGTAGGGCATGCATGCTGCCTTTCATTGGATGCCTGTGATCCTCTGAGGTCAGAGAGAATCACACTGGATGAAGTCTATCACTTGCATAATGATTTAAATATGATATTTACTTAACCTGGCAGCATACACTTAGCAGTCTAGTATTAGGGAACTGATAAAAATCAGCCAGTTTTTCATTGAAAGGTAGGTAAGCTTTCTTCTTCCATGTTATATGAAATTTCTGCATGTATCTTCTGAAGCTTTCCAGCCCAGTTATTTGCATGTTACTCAGAAGTAAGGCCCATTCATTCCAAGGGAGCTTACTCTCAAGTGTACATAGATATGCAATGAAAAAATGCTCAACCATTCACTGTTATTTATTGAAAGCATCATTCATGTAATGTTTCATTCATTAAAGTCATATTTGTTTTAGGTTTGGTTTCCTAGCATTTTGCACATTTCATTAGTGCATTTGTTTTTGCTTCCATTGATTTTACTTAGATAGCAGCTGTTCTGCTACCAGAAATTTCTACATTTTCTACCCAGTGAACATGACCTTTGGGAGTTGTCTAGTACCCCTGGAAGGGACAGTTTCTGCCAAATTTAAGACAGAAAAATTTAACAACAGAATTGTTGTTCTTGGGAAATTAAGATGGCACAAAACCAAAGAACTATCTAAATGGAACTAAAAACTACACATAATAAGAAAGGTAGAGGAAATATAGCATGGGGCTGATTTTAAATGCTTAAATAATCACTGAAATGTTTGGACAGTTAGAACAGGCTTGGCTTGGCTTGGCTTGTTTAACTGAAAAGCTGTATGCTAAGCAAAAGCACATGCAAAACCTGGAAATGTTAGGAGAGATATGCGCAAAAAATGTATGTAAATGTTCATGTGAAAAAAAATATATTTTAAAAGTTAAGAATGGAAATATGAGGCTCTAAGAAAAACTAATATTGGCAGATTAGTGGGATGTCAGTTGCCTCTCTGTGATTCTTACCCTTGTAGTGCTAGTTCCTGATTTGAAAAGATGTTCCAGACATGAAAGCACCTGCTGCTCAAGGTGAGAATGGGAAGGCATGCAACCTCAAAACCTCAAATCTGTCACTGCCCAAAATTTGCTTTGGGCAGTACAGGACAGCATTATGGACAGCAGAATTCCATCAAAAGGAATACATTAAGAACGTCAGAACCATGTGCTCATTGCAGTTCCATTTTCAGAGTGGCATTTTGACTGATCAGTATATTGTGAAAGTGCTCTACAATGCAACTTGTTTCCACAAAGTATACAGCAACAAGTATAATTTGGGATAGACAAATCAATCTAATTTTGGTCAACATAGCTTTTCTATCACTCACCCTTTAGTCCATTCCATCATGTTTTTGCATCAGTCAACTTTAAAGGAACTGCATGGAAAATCACATTTAAGGATGCATTTTAAAGCACACTTCCTCTCAAAATATGGATTGGTAGCTAGACAGTTGTACTGGGGGAGGAAAATCCCTGACATAGCAACCAGGACTTCCAAAGCCTGGCCAGGCTTCAGCCAACCATGGCAGAAATTGGAAGATAGAAGCTGGAGGGAAAATGAAGCACTGGTGCTTTTTCCTCACTTTTTCGGGAGGCATGTCAGAATCAGAGGACTTCAGACTGAGCTGCTCCCTTGATCAACCTTGAAGTCCTCCCTTCAATGTCTGTCAGAGCATCAAAGGCACAGAAGTCCCTGTTGTGGCATTTTCCACCATGTAGGCAATTTTAAGAAAAGGGCCTTTTCAGGTATATCAAAGAAGCATTGCTAAAATGGCTGACTGAACCAAAGTTTGCTTTTGAACTCATACTGGCAAGAAGCTGGATCTGGAGGAGAAGGCAACATTACAAGAAATATTCTTGCTCAATAAAGTCATGTCCAAGACAGGCCAAAGGAGCCAAGGACAAGTTAGGAAATGTTCTTAGAACAGTACATGTAAAAACAGAATGTCATTCAGTATGAATAAATATGAGGAAGAGGGATTACAAAACTGCAGTGGCCAATGAGAGTACAAGAAGCACTCCTACCACATATCATGGTCAAGTGTAAATGTACAAAAGGAAAGGGAAGATACCGAGGAGGGTAATAATCTCTGCGGGGATAAATCTGCGTAAATAATGCATGCACCATGCATTGTCTTGTTTTTCTTCCATGTTGTAACCCTTGTTAACAAACATGAAGGCATCAATTCCTTCTGTAGTTGACTTGAATATGCTTGCTTGATCTTCAAAAATATTTACAGTATAGCCTACCAGATTTATAAAGTTGCTATGTTGAGTGTAAAACCACTGAACTCTTGTCAGCATCAGAACAACATACATTTTGATGGACTTGGATATTGACAGGAGGTAGAAGCCTGCCAAGAGAACAGGAAATCTGTTGAATGACGTTGATGATCCATAAATTATTTCTCCTACAATCGCCAAAACAAAAAGCACTCTGGTCTCATGGCTTCTTCTCTTGCCAAAGGAGGTACATATCTTACGACCCTCTGAACAGAATGCCTTTCCAGTCATGCAGGTTAAAACACTTTAACCACACTTTTAAGCCAAAAACTGCATTGGATCATTGGAAAATGTGCAAGCCAGTAGATAACATTCTTCTATTCAGCACATGAGTCTTGGAGGTACAGACCAGCTTAGTCTGTGTCAGAATTCATGAAGACTGAAGTATTCTAGCATCCCTTCCTGGCCGTAGCAAATGGAGCAAGAGCTTTCTTATTGGGAAGGATTTGTATAATATCTTATGATAAGACACTTCCTGTGCTTTTTTTTTACAATAGATATTTTATAAATACAAACATAAATAGCTAGGCTGTTGTTTATAAGGTGACTTAACCCAAAATAAAATAGAAGCACATCAACAGTAATTAATTTTCCCAGCACTGTCTTCCACATGTTCAGCTAATTTTAGCTTGAGGGGCTGAAGTGAATTAAGGGGTTATTAGCTTATACTAATCATGTAAACAAGCCCTTGGGCATGTCCCAGAAAAGAAATCTGTTGTGAGAGCAAAGAGTAGGTAACAGAACAGCAGATTTGGCAGGTAGTACGTTATAAAGCTTTTCAAGTTCCATGTCTAAACTGTCACTTTTCCACATACAGCATTTTTTTTCAGGTCAGCAAGGGTAAAGATTGCTCACAAATTTCTACCCATGAAGCAAGCACCAACCATTTCAAAATAATCTTATTACATTTGCAGCTAATTGTATATTCCTAATTGGCAAAGTGGCATATCTTCTATTGCATAAATTTCAACTGTCAAGAGCCACCCTTCTGCAGTTCTTTTTCAAGTTGTACAATTGTCACCAAACTTTTACAACATACCTTAAAGCCCTATCCAGCCAGAATTGGATTGTTAAACATTGACGAACAAGGTGAACAGCATTGTTGAAGAAAAGGACACAGATTTGCATAAACATTTAATCTGCTGCTCTGTATGCATGCATGCACATTCTTAGCACATTTCACCATGATGGAGAAAACTGTGGCCAGGTGAGTCCTGTGCCCTCCTGCTCAGTTTGCTGTCCAGGTGGCAACTGTTGATAATAGGAAACATTAAGGCCCATGGACTGTGCCTTCTACTGGTTCCTTATTTTTATACCAAATTTGCATAGGACACTTCTTCAGCTGGAAGATACCTTAGTTAGAGCAGTGCAAATGATGTCCTTTGTAAAAGAGGAAACATGGCCACTCAGCTCCAGAGCAAGACCTAGGGCGGTACACCTGGAAAAAGTTTTCCCTCCATAAATCTTTCCTTAATGTCAGTTCTACTGCTGATGCCACATCCAGTACAAAGTTAGTGTGCAGCATTCAGATTGTGAAAGCCCAGACATTCTGAGCTCCCTTGCCTAGAAGCCACTGCTCTCCAAAGGCACTGCTGCTCCATGATTATTATTATTATAACATTTCTATGATGGCAGCAGGTCCCGGACGGTTCAAGGATGCTGGGAGAAGGCAATGAAGACAGGGATTCTCTCAAACCATCCATACTATATATCACTTAATATTTGTTCTTTCAGCTGCATTGCACATAAGGAAAACCTAACATTATAGGTACTTTCTATTTTAATACATTCTTCAAAAGGAAGAGGGTTTACATGGCTTTATTGTTTTCTAACACTTTTCCCTTAATGCATGAAATTAATAAATGTTGTAAAGTAGTAGTTAGGGATATTGTGATACTGAAATAGTAGAAACTGCTTTTTCACAAACCAAAACTCAGTTACCCTTCAAAATTTTCACTTTTCTGATTTTTGCAATGGAGTTCTTCAAGCAAACATACATACCAAAAGTATGAGGTTTAAGGGAAATTATGCTTAAATGTTACAACTTATATTATTAAAATTGCTTTTAAAATGTACACATTAGCAAAAATTGCATAAAATAATTATAATGGGAGAAATATGCACAGAAATACATACAAATTTTCAAGCAACCTTAAAAATTTCTCCAAGTTAGCAATAGAAACCAAAATTGCTGCATTTCTACCAGCATCAAGATGCAAAACCAAAACCAAATAGTACTGAGCTGTGGAGTATCCCTGCCTGATATAACTAGAATCCCACATTGTATGGGGGTACCATCCAGTTTGGCTGCCCATAACTCTTCAAACTCAGAAGATTATAGGATCCAGTGGAGAGAAGGAGAAGGGTTGAGGTGAGGATTGTCCTTGAACTTCTTTTGCTCCCCAAACTACTTAGAAGACTTTGGTCAAAATGTTTTGCTCCTGCTCATTAGTAGTAGTGAATGAGGCACTTTCTTGTGAACAGATCCTCACTGCTCTCCTTCCCACTTCCTGGAGTGCCTTCATTGCACTGGTCACAAACAACCACGCTAGCCAAGAGGTCAGAAGGAAGGTGTTCCAAAGCTGGAGTCTCAGCTCTTATCTTGGAGTGATTTGCTGATTGTGCTTGCTTAAATCTGCTTGCTTTTTCATCTCTGATGAACACATTCACTTCCCAGTATGCAATCTTAAGAGAACAGTATGCCTGCCATGAAAAGATTGTGCAAAGCAAGGTGGTACTGAATTTAACATTTTGCCTATCATGGAAAATAGCTGCAAACATTTGATAAACCACAGTTAAAATGAAGGCTGTGATCCTATGTAATGAAGTTAACTTAAGTTCTACTGGAATGAATGGCTCTTATTTCTAAGATGTTGGTCTGGAAACAGGATGAAGGGCTTGTGAATTAAGGATTTTTCTGTTGTGGTCTATCTGTAGCTGCACTTTTGATCAGTCAATCTGATGCATGAAAAACAGGGAGGAAAGAAGTGATATTAATATCAGCAGCCACAGCTACACCTTCTGCTATATGTGTCATGTGTCTCTCCCCAGCTCTCTTTGTAGTCAAGATGTATTTCTAGTCAATAACCCTTATTATGCAACCTGCAAATAACCGACCATTATCTCAGACAACATAGTATCCTCTTGCAACCAAAGAAAGAAAAGTTCCAGACAGGCTTTGCATGACGCAATAGTTCATACTGATCAATTAAATGTCATGTCCTTTTGGAGTGTGTCTGCAGAGGTATTAGGCCGAGTCACTACATCAGGTCAAATATCTACTTCCAGTTATTGTCTACTGACTTGCTTGTTCCAAACTCCTCTTTATAGTCTCCTGCCTACTTTATTCCTACAGTCTAATGTTCATTCTCTTTTTCCCAATTCCCCCCTTCACACAGAAATGTGCCTTGGATCAATAGAACCAATAGTTTACTCTGTTCAGTCACTCAGGTACAGTGCTGTTGATTTTGCCAGACAAGTCAATGTTTTTGTTTGTTGACTGTCTGACTGAAGAAATGAGTCTTTTTTATTATTCCCATTTCACTTGTTCTTCTAACATTTAAATATAATTTTCTGCAAACTTCTGGAAGCTTTGGCTCTGATTCTGGAAAACCTGCCTGCAAATGAAGCCCCTGCTAGACTAGTCAGGTTGTGAGCAAGAAGAAAAGATGCCAAAGGCAGATGGGAAGCTATAGCTCCCACCATATCGAAGCAACTGGAGACAGGCTTCCATAGGAGTGGTGCAGCCCAGATAGAAGTCTTCCCTCTGGAACCAGAAACCACTATTTAAAACAGGGCTGTGGAACATTTTGTTGCCTACTGGTTGAATCACAATTTGGAAAAGCTCATTGGGGCCATATTCCGCTGGTGGACAGCTACAAAGGCAAAGTCAAAATGATGGCTTGTTTTAACCTAAAGCTCTTACTGCTGATAACTAATTCTTAGGGAAGCTTTCTAATCTTCTAGAATGGAGGGAAGCAATACAAAAGCCTGGAAACTGCCAAACAACTAATGCCTAGGATAAAGTGGTGGGGCAGTGGCCATCTGGACAACTCTGGAGAAGCTTAGTAGGTGAGCTATGTCTCCATAGCTGAAGTTCTGCACCACAGATAAGGGGCCATATATAGTGAGATAGCAGGCTTTTGAAGGAAACCCTGTTACTGGGAAAACAATAACCTTTATTTCAGATCTCTAAAAAGAGTCTTTGAACCTGCCTATTAGATTATTTAAAACTGTGTCCCTAAGGCTACAGACTGATAATCCTCTTCCCAAATCAATGCTTTAAGATCTTCTACCTTCTCCAGGTAACTTCTTTATTAGCGATACCTACACTGCAATGGGCTTTTTCAGCACTGGTGTTCCATTGCTGTAAAATGATGGGTTTTACATCTTCTGGGATGATGAGTCTTCAGGGAGGATCATCTGGGCCCTAGAGTACAAACTATTATCCTCACGCAAAAGCATTTAACCAAGCATTTTACTCTACCCATCTTTTAAGGATTTATCTGTTAATGTGTGTTGTGATCTATATTTTTATTGTTCATTACCTAAAATACAAATACTATAGACAGTGATGTACAAATGGTTAAAAAATAGGGAAAGCCATTAAAATCCTTCTCAGTGGAACAAATGGTCACTGAAAAATTCTGCAGCTGGAACTCCTTATGTGTAAGTCAGATAGCTTATTTTCCCCATCCCCTTGGAATTTCAGTGAAACATTAATGATGCAAGTTTTCTATAAATTTTGGCTGTAATCTTATGCACATTTACCTAAGAGTTGTAGCCCCGAGACATGAAAATTATTTCAAGGGTTCCTGCAAGGTAAAGTGGTTGAGAAAATCTGCTTCAGAGAGTCCAAGGGTACATGCTTGCATTCCTAAAGAAGTAATGGATTAGAGTTTGATACTTTTAAAACTTGAGGATGCCATTTGTGTAGTGTTCTTTAGAAACAATTGCCAGGATGCCCATCTGGTGAACAATTAATATCCAGAGTGCAAAATTAATATCTCAACATTAATTTCGTCCTTGTCTCTGGAACATCCCTTTCCTTAGCATTTCCTCATTCAGCCTAGCAGGTTATATAAAGGAAGTCGGCCTTCTCCCTGTCTCATAAGTATGTTTATTTTTCCTCATTCACGTAGTTGTACAGAATGCTGGTGCATATGCTTAGTATCAGAGTCATATCTAGATATAAGTATTCTCCAGGAATGACTTCAGTGACATATTCTATTTAATAATGGAAACTGATGAGCCTGAGATAAAAAAGATTTTGCTCTGACAGGCTCAGGGTTCTATTTATTACACAAGAAGAAATTCTAACAGAATGTTCCATTCTGTACAAACCAAATCTCTTTATTAATTCATCTGTCAAATATTTATGCTGGTGAGTTTTCCAGAGCTCAGTTTGCTATATGCAAAGACACAGTTCAGCTGTAAAAAATGCACAATGATTGCAAGCCTAACTTTCTGCAATGTTGTTTCTGTTTTCCTTAGTGTTGCTGAAGGTTCAGAAGTTTGTATTTGTAGGGAGTTCACAGTCCATAGCAAAGACAAATGAATCCATCATCAGTTTCACTCAGTTTCTCATTTTTCTGATTTTAAGTGCAGGCTTTGTGATATTTTTAAAGTTCATATGAAGATGCATGCAGCCTTTTCTGCATATTTCTCCTAATACATACATTTATGTATAGAAAAGTCCCTTACATATGCATGTTTGCAATTCTAAAATACATATTTTTGTAACTTTTATGTGCATATTTTTAGGTATACATCCTTCCAATACAGACAAGCTTGTATGCAGTTTTGGAATTGAAAAAAAATTCCTTACAATGTTTGGAGAAATGTGGATTTTGATGGGGAGAGTGATCCTACGGTCCTATCCTGAAGTGCCTGATTTTGCCCAGTCTTGGAAGCTAAACAGGGTTGGGCTTAGTTGAAATATGGATGGGTGACTTAAATATTGTGAACTGCCCAGAAAGCTTTGACTATGGATGGTATAAAGATGTAATGGAATAACAGTAACAATAACAGTAATAATAGTAGTAATAATAATCTATTTTCCCAGCTCTGAGGTTGAAAAATATCTGGACACAGAGCTGGGACTCCATGCTCAGTTGTTCTCCTCTGAACCTGCAGGAGGCATGGAAAGGTCCCCCCACTGCTTCTCAGCTGGTGACTTCAGCAAAGGGATACAGAGTGCACTCCAGGGGCAGGAGGGAAGGACACAGGGGTCTCCAAGATACGCCATACACAGATTGCTTTCCTTCCTCCCTGAAGCACTGCAGCAAGACAGCCGGAATTGGCCGTCCCATTTCATGCCTAGAATTCTGAGTTTGAAGGCTTGCATTCATTGCCTTTGAATTGTACCCCAAGTGGTTCAAAAGTGCAAGCACAGGTGTTAGCATTAAAACGAAAGCCAGCTGTATTTTCCCCTGTGCTTACTCTTTAGTATTGCAAAACTTCCTTAGTAATATCAGCTCTTCCACTCCTTTTTCCTCCACTGTAGCCTTCCCAGAGCATCTGGCGGTGGCAGCTCATGCTATTTTTGGTCAAATGAGTATATATTGCATGGAATACCCATTCTGAAACTTCCTTTTTATCAGTCCTGGAGTTACTAACGTTCTTCATTATAGAATCCTGAATTTTAGTGCTATGAGGTATGGTGACAAAAAGGCTTCTATAACCATTCACACTTGCCAATCACAATGTTAAGAAAAACCCTATTTATGATGCCCCTCCCCATGTCATCTTCCTTCTAGACTAATAAAAGGCACAAATGCTGCCCTACTACTTAAAGCCAGGAACGTTATCTGAACGAGATGCAGATTTTAATAATAAGACCTACTTTTATTCCTGTTTTATATCCCTTTAGAGTAATAAGCTTTTCTTCCTTCTGTGTGCTCGTGTGGGTTGATTAGTTTGGACTAAATCCAGAAGAAAAGGGACATGTGCAGTTAATGACACTCATTTCCATATGCCATCTGGTGGTTTCAGCTTACAATTACAGAGATGGTTCAAATGGCTTCGTAACTTAACTTGAAGAACACCCTGTCAAACTCTGCACGTTGCAATTCTTTTTCATTATGAAAGAGTTGATCATCTATCTCTACCAAGCTGTTCCCTGTGTAATTTGTTTTTTAAAGATGCCTAGAATCTGTGGAACAAACGCTTCCTGGTCATGCAGTATGAGCTTTTTCATTTGTTCCTTGGCCTTTTGACAAACTATCAGTCAGGTCATGTTATTCAGTGACCAAGGATATTTGACTTGTTTCAAATGAACCCTGAGCATCAATAATGTAACAACTTTAAACTTAGCCTTATCAAAAGAGATAGTAGAACAGTAAATTAAGCTCCTAAATACAGCTTCAGGCCTGTGCTCTGACAAGTTGTATGAGACAAATAGGCTTTTATTACAAAGATGCTTAAAAGCAGCTTATGTGTGTGCTCTTAATGTGACTTCCTTGCCTGGCTGAGAGAACCATGGGAACAAAATAAGGCCATGTGCCTAGTCTTCTGACTGCAGTAAAGAGTACAATTGTGTGCACTTTCAGTAGAAACCTCCTGTTCAGTGAGACCACCTGTTTTGTATTTTAGAAACTTCCAGATTTAGAGCTCTGAGTCTCCAGGTCAAGAATCTCATGTGAGAAGCCATCCCATGCCTTTGCTTTCTCCTCTATCCAGTGTAACAAGACATCAACGCATCAAGGCAGCATGTGGCATAAACACATTCTGAGTGTCGCTGCTTGGCTGTCACTAGCTGGGCATAGGAAAATCCCAAGAATGATTCTGTGGAGCCAGTGTGGTGTGTTGATCAGAGTATTGGACTGCCACTCAGGAAACCTGTGTTCAGGGCTCCATTCAGTTATGAACTCACTGGATGATTTTCAGACAGTCATGGACTCTCAGCCTAACCTACTTCACAGCATTCTTGTTGTGAAGATAACATGAAGAGGAAGAATTTTGTAAGCTACCGTGGTTTTCCTCTAAGATCAAGAAAGGCAGTTTAATGGTAAAAAGGAAGAAGGTATATGTTTAATGTAATAATTAATACCATTTTTTCTTTTACTACATGCAATGTATTGCAATTACAATATTTTTGGGCTGTCCTGTAATCCAATGAGCAGTGGAGGCTAGAGTTGGGGTTGTTGTTTTAAAGTGAAGTCACCAATCTCCATAACAAGATGAAAGTGAGAAAGGACAACAATTATCTTCCCCATTTCACAAACCATGGTTTATGAAGAACTAGTATATGGTTTACATGTTCCTCATTCTGTTCTCCCCTTCTCACTCACATACCAAACTCATTCCTGGCTTTTTTTAAGTCAACATTCTCTGTTCAAACTACTGAACTTTGCTTTGCTTCCTTTTCAATTAACTAATCAGAATAATAAGCCAAAATCTATTCCTTGTTAGTTAATAGGGATTAAACCAAAGGTCATATGTAACAGGGATGTCTGGCTTAATAGAAGCAAGAAATGAAGCACCAAAGATGCTTTGTTGTCAATTTTGTCAATAAATATATATGTTGTGCATGGGGTAGGGAGAACTGCTCCTGAAAATTGTGCAAAGGGATAAGAATTATTGGGAAATTGCTCATGATGCAGACTTTGTTGCTTATCTTACTGTGACGAAGGACTGGTGTGTGCTGTATTTTACCACCCCCTCACCTGTTCTTTCCTTGCAAGATCTCTGGCTGGTAGAAGACTTGACAAGTTCTTACTTCCTTGGGGCTTTTTGAGTTTCTAAAACCTGAGTGGAGAATTGCTATTTTTCTTCTTGTAGTTTAAACAACCAAACAACCCCCAAAATGCACCTCTCAGCTTACAGGATTCAGCAAAAAGCAGCACTTGAAAGCCCCAAGGATGAATGACCTGTATAAATCCTCTAGGGAGTTTTCCAAAGAGTGCAAGCATCCAAAGAGGCTGCGAGGACAGAATGGGAGGAAATGGTAAAGAAAAAAAACATGGGCTCCCCTGAAATATCTCCTTTCAGAAAGGTATGCACTGAAGCCTGAACACTGTACCTGAACAATGTCTCTGAAATTCTCAGCCTTCCAACAAAAAAGAATTTTAAAAGGCAGCTGTTTTGCAGGGAAATGAACAGGTTGGGAAAGGGCAGTAGGATTTTGGCAGAAAAGAAGAGGTGATGTCCTGAGCTCATCTTCAATTTGGTGATAAAAATCAATGGAGAAGGAAAAAATGAATCAAATACTTGTAATGATAAGCCGAAGCTCTGAGAGCATCAAGCAGCTTTTTTCTATTCAGTGGGTTCTGGAACGCTGAACTTAGAATAGAAGCTGTGGAGAAAGTCCTGTGAAATTAATAGAGCTTACAGTGACCGAACAGTCTGTGAATTGGTACATTAGGCTGTGTTTTCATCAGTGGCTCAATTACTGCTCCTGTGGAAAGCGGCAAGCTATGAATGGGTGTAACTTTTAAAGGAGGGAGAGAAAAAGAGAGAAGTCTTGCAGTCCAAGATGATCCACCACTGATCTAACACAGTCTGCATACTTCTATAACTACTAAAGGTCAGACTAATAATGTACTGTGCACATCTGTGAAGATTTACATTGAAGAAAATACAAGTCTTCATGCCGTTGTCTTGTAAAACCCAAATAGATAGACCTGCTTCCTTATTCAGTTATATGAGAACTGAAATTGCATCTCGCAATTTGACCGATTGTCCCCCACTTCACAGTGAATTCACTCTTTATTACATTTTTCCCACCACTGACACCACTCCAGGTATTATATAAAAAAGGCTGAAAATCTCTATAACCTCATCTCTGTATCCAATGGAGTGAACTATAGAAAACAAAATATTTTATAAGAATGTGTTCATCTTGAAGGTGCCACACTAGTCCTTGCTACTTTTGCAGAACTATCTATCCTCTGTAAAACATTCAATAAAGCCCCTTAATTATAGGGAGACACTTTCTGGTAATAGTCTGGAAAGCAGTTGGGTACAGTTGTGTGGAGAAGCCAGCTTCTACTAGCCCCTTCACATGCTCTCTTATATAAATCCAGCTCACCGTATCTGGAATGGGACCCTGTTATTTATGTAGAAATATTCCACATTTGAAAATCATATTCCAAAAGTGAACTTTCTCTTTCAGAAGGCAACCTGGGAAGAACTGCCAAAACCCTTTATAAGAACGGCAGCCTAGGCATTCAGAAACATCTAGAACCCACTGTGCTGTCTGCCACCAGCACGAAGCCATAACAACAACCAAGAGCAGAATAAAGTTTCTGGAGTACCAAGAGAGGGTTTAACATCTGGCCAGTATGCCTACTTATGGCTTTAAATTATTCAGCTCATTATTCAATTAATTCTCCTTGCATTCCTGATCATAGTCCATGTGCATTACTGATGCATAACTTAATATCAAGCCACTAGCTTGTTTTCAAAGCATAGTTAACAAACATATTTAAGAAAATGTGTTTCCTTTTTAACCAATATATGCTAGTTTGAAGACAGCAAGCTGATAACATGCAACTTACTTATGCTTAGTAATGGTCCCAAAGTAATGCTTTAACAGTGAATCTTTCAATCTGTTATTTAACCAAGTGTTCCTCAACCCTTCAAACATCACCCAATTACATTCCAAGATTTGCACTATAATTTGGCTGACCCTATAAAGTTTTTTACTTGTTCAAATTTACATGAGAAGTTTAGCTTTCTCCCACACATGGTAGTGGGAGAGTTGATTATAGATGACAGAGATGTCATCCACTCTATATGTTTTATAAAAGGCCATTTAATTCTATCTTGAGTTTGTACAATTAAAATGAAGAAGTCATTATTTCACAAACAAGTAGCAGCCACTACTCTAACTTTTATTCCATTGCCCCATACAATAAAGATGGATTCTCCTTGATTTTGTGGGTTTATTATTAGCCTGGTTGGTGTGAGCTTGAGTGGACTCCGGAGGATGGTGGAGGACAGGAAGGCCAGGAGGAATGTTGTCCATGGGGTCGCGATGGGTCGGACATGACTTCGTGACTAACAACAACATTATTAGCCTGAAGTTCATTCATGCTATTGTCTTATGCTACTGTATTTTGAGAATTTCCCTCAGGTTTTACCTGAGCAACTTAATCTAGTTGTTACAGAAGACAATCTTGGTGTGAAAGACAGTAAAAGCTGTAAAAAGGAAAGTGAGCCCCAATGCAGAAGCCCCAAACCAGTATTTGAGCCCCAAACCAGAAGCTCAAATACTTTGGCTACCTAATGAGAATTTCATTGGAAAAGACCCTGATGCTGGGAATGATTGAAGGCAAAAGGAAAAGGGGATGGCAGAGGTTGAGGTGGCTGGATGGAATCACTGATGCAGTGGCCATGGGCTTGGGTGGACAAGGGATGGTGGAGGACAGGAGAACCTGGAGGATTGTTGTCCATGGGGTCATGACTGAACAAAAACAATGCACCACCAACTACAAATATGCCAGCACAGGCTGCCTTTTCCATTGTTGCCTGGCTGGTCCTCACCCCAGCTCAGCTCAGCTCAGCTCAGAATGCTGGTGCTTACCTTACAAGCTGTAAATAGCTTTGGGCTCAGGTTACAGAAGGAGCACCTCATCCCATATTAGTCTGACCACTTATTAAGATGATCAGATGATACCCACCTCTGTGCATCTCCCTATTAAAGGCAATGTTTTATTCATAAGGAAGAGCATCTTTTTTGCTGTGCTACCTCAATTATAGAATGCCCTTCCCAGGGATGCTCACCTGGGCAAATGCTGTTATCTTTTATGGGATGGAAAAAACAAATTTGCGTTCATCCAGATATTTAAAATCACTCTGGTGACATTTCTGATTACTAGTGGTGGTAGTTTTGTGTGTGTGTGTGTGTGAGAGAGAGAGAGAGAGAGACTTTTCTGTGCCATTTTAATTAATTACATGCTGCTCTGGATTTTAGAAAGGAAGAGTAACATCTAAAAAACTTAAAGACAGAAAAAAATTAAATTACCCCCTGCCATGAACATGCCCAGAGCCTAAAGAACTCAACTATCTGTGCATTCAGGGCACAGGTAAAGGGGTTTGATGAAAAAGGTAATGTGGAAGTTCTCTATGTGCAGGGCCAGGAACTGTGAACACAAGGGTGGTGCTTAGTTGAACTTCTTTTAATTAACATATATTGATAACAAAGAAGAAAGGACCAAATGATGGATTCTCTGAGTCAGATGAGCAGAAGATTAAATGAAAATTGAACATAGGATTGTATGTAGTTAAAATCAATAGGTTTTAAGGGTTATGGCTGTAATCTTGTACACAATTGCACCTAGGTCAAGTCCCATTGATTTCAATTTTAATTACTAATGTTTAACTATGTAATAAATTAGAACTTTACCCCCTTCATATATAGGAGATGATATAATCAGTAAATGTGCTTCCAAGAAGCTGGTATCTCAGGGGACAGGACTGAAAGGACCCCAAGAAACGGTCCAACCCAGAATAACAGCCTAAGGATGATTTCACTTTGTCCTGCATTACAAATTCTTCTTGTAACTTAGCATTCAAGAAGATTGTGCTACTTTCTCTTAATTGTAGAGTCTCATGAGTTACTTACACCAATCTCATCCACTTCAATAATTAAAAAAGGGAATAATAAGCTAAGGTGAATTCAATTGAATCTGAATTTCTTATAAAACTGACTTTGCTGGTTTTCTATTTATCAATCTCATGGTTGTAAAATGATTTTGGTGTGAACACTGGGCTTATCTCATGTGTGGAGCAAGGATTTGTTAGGCTAGACAAATGCTTGAACTGTGTTTGTGTACAGAAAGTCACTTAAGTCACCACTGTCCATATCAATTTAGCCAAGGAGCAGCAAAACAACTGGGCAAAGGGAAAGGAATGGAACGCCTGCCATATTTAATTTGTTTTATTCTATTTTTATAACACCAGTAGCAGTTTATGCTGCCAAGCAAATTCAGATCTTGGGGAAAGTTCCAGACAGTAGAGAAGAAAGGCAGGAAAAGTGTCTTCTCCACCCTCCTTTTATACTACTGGGAGACCAAGTATGTGTCTTGGTCTCTCAGCACAAGGAGGAGAAGCAGGCGGTCAAAACCAGTGGGTATTGTCTATAACTAACATGCTTTGCCATCTATTGTTCCCAGGATTAGGCTCTTCTCCAGGGAGTCCTTCCTTCTCATTAGGTGCCCAAAGTATTTGAGTTTCATCTTCAGCATCTGGCCTTCTAAAGAGCAGTCAGAGTTGATCTCCTCTAGGACTGACCGGTTTGATCACCTTGCGGTCCAAAGGACTCGCAGGAGTCTCCTCCAGCACCATAATTCAAAGGCCTCAATTCTTCGGCAGTCAGCCTTCCTTATGGTCCAGCTTTCACAGCCATACATTGCAACTGGGAAAACCATAGCCTTGACTATACGCACTTTTGTTGGCAGGGTGATGTCTCTGCTTTTTAGTATGCTGTCTAGATTTGCCATAGCTTTCCTCCCAAGGAGCAGGCATATTTTAATTGAAGTCACCATCTGCGGTGATCTTGGAGCCCAGGAAAATAAAATCTGTCACTACCTCCATTTCTTCCCCATCTCTTTGTCAGGAAGTGAGAGGACCGGATGCCATGATCTTAGTTTTCTTAATGTTGGGTTTCACAGAGAATGAAGTGGCTAGATGGAGTCACTGAAGCAGTCAGTGTGAGCTCAAGTGGACTCCGGGGGATGGTGGAGAACAGGAAGGCCTAGAGGAATGTTGTCCATGAGGTCGCAATGGGTCGGGCATGACTTCGTGACTAGCAACAACAGAACATGCTTTACGATACAGATCGGGAAAATGTTGGAAACATTATAAGTTCTCTTTCACTTGTACGTTTAAAGGAGGAGAAATGAGATAGGGAAGTGTCTTATTTCCCTGCATCCTACACAGAAAATTATCTCAAGGAGAAGGAATTTTAAGCAGAGGATTGTAGATAACTTCAGCCATAGACAGACCATCCTAAGGATGGTCATGTTGGATCTGCCCAAAGGGGTAGCTCATCTAGTATTCTATCTATGCAGTAACTAACCAGTTGCTGGCAGGAAGTTCACAGGTAGGACATTATTACCTTCCCACTCATGTTCAGCCAAGAACATGACTATCAAGTTTCATGAGATTTACTTAGAGGGTAGTAATGTTCTATCTTTCAGAACCAGGAGAGAGGAATTCCCAAAGGAAAGGTACACAGAACTCCGATTCTGCTCTGTCACATAGTTCAACCTTGATCCCTGAATGCCAGATGAGATTAACAAGGGAGTCCTATACACACTTATCTGGAAGGAGTCCCACTGGATACTCTTCTGAGTAGATGTATACAGGATCACCCCATAAGTAGTACAGCTACAGCTGTCAAAGTTACAGTTTTGCACTTTCCATCAGTCACAGCTTCACTGTGTGGCAATAGATTTTAAAAAGAAAGAAAATGTGTAAATAATTTATGGCATCCAATCAAGTGAAACTAGACAAATGAAAGTCATCTTCTGAAATATAATGTTTAATATACTTTTCAGGGGCTCCTACAAGAAATTTAGAGATAAATTTTAAAACCCCAGTGTTGAATCAAAGCATTTAGGCTAAGGAGCATCTCCTTCTGTACGTGCCTGCCCATCCCTTAAGATCTGGGGCAGACGCCCTTCTCCAGGTGCCTTCCATGAAGGAGATTAGGAGGGTGAGTACCTGGAGAAGGGCTTTCTCTGCGGTGGTGCCCCAATTGTGGAATTCTCTCCCCAGAGAGGGTTTTTTATTTATTATTTATTAAAACATTTTTATGCCGCCCCATTCGCCGAAGCCTCGGGGCGGCTTACAACAATAAATAAAAGTCATTATAATATAAATTACAATAAATATAAACATTAAAAATCCAAAAAATCCAATATAAAATAAGCCGCCCTGGCCAGATAAGATCAAATAATGCTAACAGTTAAAATGCCGCTTAAATAAAAAGGTCTTTGCCTGGCGCCGAAAAACAAATAATGACGGCGCCAGGCGGACCTCTCTGGGGAGCGCATTCCATAACTTAGGTGCCACCGCAGAGAAAGCCCTCCTCTGAGTACCCACCCTCCTAATTTCTTTCACGGAGGGTTCCCGGAGAAGGACCTCTCCTGCTGATCTCAAGGGGCGGCTGGGCATATATGGATGTAAGCGCTCTTTCAGGTAACCAGGACCCAAGCCGTTTAGGGCTTTATAGGTCATCACCAACACCTTGAATTGGGCCCGGACTTCAATGGGAAGCCAGTGAAGCTGACGGAGGACTGGAGTCATGTGACCATAATGCCCAGTCCCCGTCAGCAGCCTGGCAGCTCTATTTTGAACCAACTGAAGTATCCGGACTGTCTTCAAGGGTAGCCCCACGTAGAGCGCATTACAGAAGTCAAGGTGGGAAGTCACCAGTGCATGTGTCACTGTCTCCAGGCAGTCGTACTCCAGGTAGGGGCGCAGCTGATGAATCAGCCGAAGCTGGAGGAAAGCGCTCCTCGCCGCTGCTGTTACCTGAGCTTCCAGTGAAAGCTCCGGGTCGAGGAGCACTCCCAAGCTGCGGACCTTGTCCCTAGGAGGGAGTGCAACCCCATTCAGGACAAGGTTCAATTCACCCTCTCCGAAGCCCGATCCGCCAACCAACAGGACCTCTGCCTTGTCTGGATTGAGCTTCAGTTTATTGGCCCTCATCCAGCCCATTACCTCGGCCAGGCACCGGTTCAGCACAGCCACTGCCTCACCTGGATTGGGGGAAAACGAGAGGTAGAGCTGGGTATCATCAGCGTACTGATGATTCCGCAGCCCACACCTCCTGATGACCTCTCCCAGCGGTTTCATGTATACGTTAAACAGCAAAGGGGACAAAATGGACCCCTGCGGTACTCCATGGCATAGCTGTCATGGCGCAGAGCCATAGTCCCCCAGCACCACCTTCTGGAACCGGCCGTTGAGATAGGAGTGGAACCACTGCAAAGCAGTGCCTCCGACCCCCAATCCCGCAAGCCTGTCCAGAAGGATACCATGATCGATGGTATCAAAAGCCGCTGAGAGGTCCAGGAGAACCAACTGGGACGCACTCCCCCTGTCCTTCTCCCTGCACAGGTCATCGTACAGGGCGACCAAGGCAGATTCAGTACTGTACCCGGGTCTGAAGCCAGACTGAAATGGGTCCAGATAATCAGTTTCATCCAAGAGTGCTTGGAGTTGTCCCGCCACCACTCGCTCTAACACCTTGCCCAGAAACGGGATGTTGGCCACAGGTCTATAGTTAGTGGCCATCTCTGGATCCAGTGACACCTTCTTCAGGACCGGTTGGACTACCGCCTCCTTTAAAGGGGCAGGCACCCGACCCCCCCTCAGAGAAGCGTTAACCACTTCCAAGATCCAGATCCCAATCCCGTGCTTGGAATTATTTATTAACCAAGACGGGCAAGGGTCCAATAGGCAAGTGGTGGGGCGTACTTGTCCAAGCACCTTGTCCACATCATCGGGCCGCAATAACTGAAATTCATCCAATAATTCTGGACCAGACGGCATCATTGGCGTCTCCCCAGAAACCTCTGAATCAATAGTGGAATCCAGCTCGTGACGAATCTGAGCGATTTTCTCCCTGAAATGCCTGGCAAAGTCATCACAGCGGGCCTTTGAGGGTGTAACCATGTCTTCTTTCCGACCTGGATTAACCAGGCCATGCAGTACTCGAAAAAGCTCCGCTGGACGGCATTGTGAGGAGGCAATGGAAGTGGAAAAAAATCTCTTTTTCGCCGCCCTCACCGCCACAGCATAGGACTGATAGTGGGCTCTCAAGTGTGTTCGGTCAGATTCATCTCATGATTTCCTCCACCTACGCTCTAGCCGTCTCCCAACCTGGTCACTTTAGCGCCAGGCTAAAACCTTTATATTTTCCCAATGTTTTAAGAACTGATTGTTTTAATTGGGGTTTTATTGTTGGTTGGAGTTTTTTTTTAGGACAGTGTGTTTTATTTTATATTATATTGTTTTATTGTTAAACCATTCTGAGACCTTGGTATGGGACAGTCTAGAAAAGTTTTAGATAGATAGATAGATAGATAGATAGATAGATAGATAGATAGATAGATAGTAACTGATGCTCAAAAGACAAAATAAAAAGAGACCTCTTGTGTGTAGGGCTGTGAGTATGTCTTGAAAAATGTGGATGTGGTGAAGCCTGTGATAGTGAAAATAAATTGGCAAAAGTCAAGCAAAGGCAGGGCAGTTGAAGGGTCTCAGGCTGCCAATAGATGGATTGTGTGCTTGCTAGAGAGGGGCAGGACAAGTAGAATGACCTGGAGAGAGACCTGGGGATTATTTTGATTCACTTGCAAGGAGGAAAATGTTCCGAGGCTGATTTGAACATCTCAGCCACATGAAATTCTGGTGAAATGGGATTTCAAAGGTACCTTGCAAAGGTACATGAGGAAGAAATAAGCTTCTTACAGCAGAGCTGCACAGCTCCCCCCAAAGTTATACAAAGTTATACAAAGCCCACCATCCATGATCTCTCCTCGGGGCCCCATAAAAATTCCGTGTACTCCGTGTGATGGCTTGCTGCATACATCAGATTGCAAAAACAAGGGGCTTTTCACTTTTGAGCAGCTGGCAGGGCACAGCACATGGCTGGTGGGCTGCGTTCAGCTTGCTGAAGCACAAATTGTACCGGGCTGTCTTCCTGCTTTCAGCAGCGGAAAAACAGAAACACAACACATGGAAGGAAATACACACCTACACACACCATCATCCAGTCATGCAATGTTGGTCTGTTTCAGAATTTCAATATTGGCATGTCAGTATCTTTGGAACTAGAATTTGAAGGCAAGGAAGTGAAGAAATCCACCCATTTAGCTTGCTCACACATTTGGATGCCAGTATTGCCACTAACTGATTTAGGACCTGAAATACATGATCAGCCAGTTTCACACTAGTCTGACAATTGTTGCTAATCCTGTAGTCCCAGGATGGGAGCCATCTGAAAAATAAGCAAACCCTCCTGCTTGACCATGTCAGTTTATTCTCCAACCCATCTGTTTCTGTGTGGGCCTTTTTTTTCATGTTTCTGAGTAGTACCAGAGAGAGGAAAACCACAGTATACCATATCTGATTATGACCTGCCTGCTATATCAGTATGTTACTCTGGGGAAATATTCAGGAGAATCCTGAATAACTTGACAACATGGTCAAGTTCTCTGCCTGCAAATATGAGGTCATCTCAGGAATGACACCAGGGAAGAAAGTTTGTTAGAAATGCATATTATAATAGATTCAAGGCTACTACCAGAAAGATAATCTCGGTGTCGTTCTGTCCTGTAGCAGGCAGCACTGGCTGAAGCCACACTATCAAAATTGTGCCTTTCCTGTTTCTGCTTGGCCAGTGGTATGGCTTTATGCTATAGCGAGAAGAGGGAAATGAGCAACAGACCAGTGTTTTCACAGCAGTCCACAGGCATCCAGAGGAATTTTCCCAGGTGGGCATCAGTGTCAACCTGCACAATGGTCTGTAGGGGTAATGTGTTACCACAAACACCTGTGCATATGCTTTGTTGCTTAGAGTCCTGGCCGTGATATTACTGTCTACACAGAATGGCAGAAAATTATGGGAATTTGACAGCACTTATGCAGAAGGTATTCTAGTTCAGCTTTCCACATGGCCATATCTCAACAAGAGAGTTGGAGAGCCTGATTTAAAGGAGGATCTAGATATAGCAGGCAGGAATGGATAAAACCAGTGGGCTGCTGTCATTTCTGGGTATAGATTCTGCAGGAAGGATAGAAAAGGGTGCACTGGAAGTGGGGCTCCTAGGTACATTAAAAAGGGCACAGTTCAAGCACATTAGAAACTCTAAAAGGGGAAGACTCATCCATAGAAGTGATGTGGGTGACAAGAGCAGGTTCTAAAGGGGATTTAGTGCTGGGATCATGCTATAATTCACTGGGATCTGAATATTCAGAATGGTCTTTAATTAGAAAAGGGAATCGGGAAAGCCTCCAAATATGGAAACATTATCATCACGTTATCATAATAAGTCACCTCAGATGTCTGAATATTGACATGGCAAATGCATAGGTAGGACTCACAAATTGGCTTCAGTGGACTTTTTTCCTGCTACAGCACATAAAATTAACCTCCAGCTTTATTAATCATAAGTTTCTTTGCATTTCTGCTTTCTGCTGTCTACAGAACATAAGTGTTTTACCAAAGGTAAAACCAAAGAGACAGATTAATTACAGGCAACTTTAGACTTGGACATCAGGCATTGCTTTCCTTCCCAAAATATATGATTAGGCATTATCTGATCCCTGCAACACCTAACTATGGACTAGTTCCTTCAAATTGCAGATATGTCTTGAAATCGCTCTTGTTTGTCAATTGGTAGACTTGGTGTCCAGACAATATCTATAATTGCTAAAAATGGCAATTATTTCTCTTAATGCCTTCAACCCTGCATGAAGGGTGTGATTAATACTGGGGAGTACAGATAGCCTGCTATGTTTTCAGTCTGCTCTGATCTCCAAACAGTGTACAATAAAAATACAGACCTTCACAACAGGAGTCATTAAACAATTCATGAGAAAACACTAATTTCTGAAGACACTGATTTTGCACACTGAAATCACATGGAAGACTGTCTCCAAATCAGGCTCTAAATCGGAGAGGAAGAGGGCCCACCCAGGCCTCCTGCAAGAACTCAAACTCACACACTCTGGTAAAGCTATATAAATGCATCTTCTGGTGAAATGAAAATAATTGGAATGACAGCACTGAACTACTTTGACATAACCCACGTGCATGACATGAATAGCATTGTTACTAAGACTTGGTTAGAAAGTTGGAAAGGCGTCAGCTACAAAGTTTCCTCTTTGTGGGTCAAACGTAGTTATTATTTCCTTCATTGGCTAAAGTGCCTGAAAGAAGGAAAGATGCTATTTTTGCTCACAAGACAACATCAGGATGGTGACAGTGCATTTTACTTCATATTTCAGCTGGAGACTCCACCCCTCCCCGCAGCAAAACCTTAAGCTCAGCGTGCTTATGAATAGACAGCCAGTGCAATTCTTTCTTAGTAAAACTAATTCCAGTCTCTAGGCATTGAATGAAATTTCACTACAAGCACAGGTGTGACCAAGGCAACCTCAGAAAAGGGATCACTGAGCATGCTACATCTTTCATCACCTCTCCATCTCTTTTTCCTTTTTTTTGGGGGGGGGGGAGGGAGGTGTATCCATATGGAACCCCTCACAGAGGAATTGAATGGGATCACTGTGTGCCATTTCTTTCTCAGATGCCTCAGGCAAATTAAGATAGTGATGAGTTGGTACCTCAATCTGTGTTCTCCCCATTATGCCCCCTGAGCTGATTATTTTATTCTGCTTAGAGCAGCATGGGATATTGCAGTATGGACCTCATGCATTTCAAGAAAATGAAGAGAAAGAGGGCTGTGCTGGAGATGGGGTGTTGCCAGTGGATAGATTGATTATTTATTTATTTTTCAATTTATATCCTGCCTTTTTCCTACAAAGGGCTCAAGGCAGCTTACATCATTCTCCTCCTCCATCTTATCCCCACAACAACAACCCTGTGAGGGAGGTTGGGCTGAGAGTCTGTGACTGGCCCAAAGTCACCCAGTTGGCTCCATGGCTGAGCGGGGACTAGAACCCAGGTCGTCTGAGTCCCAGTCCCATGCTCTTAACCACTACACCACACTGGCTCACACTGGCAGATTACCTGGGTACACATTCAAAATTGGTCTCTTTTTCCATTCCCATCTAACATAGTGGCTCTTTTTATGTTGCAAGCCGCCCCGAGGCTTTTTGCGAATGGGGCGGCATAAAAATGGTTTAAATAAATAAATAAATGTTGGCAAAACTGATGTTTATGAAATGAATTAAAGTTCAGCGTCTTCTTAATGATATCGCATTGAACCACCTGCATTATGTATACTCAGACGTGAACAGCTATCGTAGGATTTGTTGGTTTTCTCCATTATATGGGATCCTGCTAGGTACTGAGAAAGAATCAATAATATTCACAAGCTAAAATACACAGGAAGAGACACATGAAGCAAACATGAAGCACGGCAGCTCTGACAGTGAACAGGACTGACCAAATGACCTAAGTGTGCCCCACAGTTCCGATGTTGATTGGACGGCATCATAAGCTGAGGGAACACGATACGCGGCAATTCATTTTCCTGGAAACAATTCGAGGGATAAAACTGATATCAATGAAATGTTCTCATGCCTGGTTGAATGCATTCCCAATTTAAAGGCCATATTTGTTTTAGGCCTACAAAGTGCCACTGTAATTCCAACTTAGGCTCTATCAGCTATCAATTTCTCTCCCGTTCCCTCTGTATTCATTTACAGCATTTCTGTTCACCTTGACCAATTGTCCTGTAGTGGTTTGTCCAGCAAGAAAATCAATATATGTGTTGCTAAGACTACTCTGATGCATTGCCTTTCCCGAGCTAGGAAAAAAATCATCCTATAGATGTATCAGAAATATATTCTGAACCTCTTTTCAGTATACCATGCAGGTGTTGACATTTCAAAGACAGAGCTATCCCCCAACAACTAGTGCACACTTCCAGAACATCAATTTAACAGACATATTTCATCGTGTGGTTCATAGTTTTCCATTAAGAGCCTGATCTGGTGGAACAAGTACATGCATTGAAACCTGCACTGTGTGTAAATGGAATTTATTTGTTTAAACTGAATTTCACAAGCAGACCTTTTGCCAGGAAGCTGAAGGTGAGGTGGAGCATCATGGATACACATCATGTCATCACATCTTGTGGTTGGATGTCACAGCAACTATGTCATGGGGTACTCTTCACCTCATTTATCTACACCAAAACATGGATTAGGAGATGGATTAGGTCAGAAAATGGTAATCTGTTGGTGGTTACTTGGTGAATTTTCTCACTGAAGAGAATTTGAAGTAGACTTTTCTGTGTCCAAGCCAATTATTATGGGGCCCTAATGGGGCAAATCTGTCATAAGGGCTAATAACTTATGACTTATGTTTACAACAATAAAATTTAATTCAGTATCAAGGCCTTCCGTGCACCTCAGCATCACCACATGATGCATATCTCAGGAGGGATAGCATCATGAACAGAGGAACCTTTGGAATGTGAAAAGTGGTACATGAGCCTGAACTTTTGGGAAGAATCTGTAGCACAGCTATATGTTCTTTAATAATTGCTGCCACAATGATCTTTGTCATGATTTAAACATGCTCTGTGTTAGCAGAATCTGTGGCAACCTATTCCTCTATGAAGGTGATATGGAAGCCCTGAATGAATACCTCTCCTTTGTATTGGTAAAAAAAAAAAAAAACCCAAACACATAGGTAGAACAGAAGCTGAACCAGTTCCAACCCTCCTTCACTTGCCATGCAGTGCCTACTTTTCAGAATAAGAGTCAGAACTGGAGAAGAGGCAGAAACTGAATTTTCTAATGTGGCATAGTTAGTAATAGAGCTGCAGAAAACACGTGCACACACATGAACCCCCAATAGGAGAGCCTCAAATGTGGACCAGGCAAGAGCCATGATTTCCCTAACAGTGGGCATTCTGGCATTTCCCTGGGTTGTATTCCTTGTATTCTGTGTGATAAGAGCCTCCCACCACAGCTATCTTGAAATTTTTGGATGTATTCTTAATTTCAAGGTACACAGTGATTAACCTCAGTGTCTTCCTTTAAAAGAGATTCAATCACCATTTGTCATTCAGGAGATCCCAAAAGGTTTATCATAATCTCTGGCCATGTAATCCCTTGAGAGTGGCCAAGCCCTCAGTATTATAGTTAAATGGCTGGGTCACTGGAACCACTATATGGAATACGCCAACTGGACAATCGCCAGGATCACTGCACAGCCCACAAACAGAAAGTGTCTTATGTGCTCCAACCTTTTATACCCTTTGCTCCTGCTTTTTTTCTTAAATTATTTATTTATTTTCAGTTTATATCCTGCCTTTTTCCTACAAAGGGCTCAAGGCAGCTTACATCATTCTCCTCCTCCGTCTTATCCCCACAACAACAACCCTGTGAGGTAGGTTGGGCTGAGTGTCTGTGACTGGCCCAAAGTCACCCAGTTGGCTCCATAGCCGAGCGGGGACTAGAACCCAGATCGCCTGAGTCCCAGTCCCATGCTCTTAACCACTACACCACACTTGCTCTCCTTGTCATCATAATATTCTGACGGCAGTAGATTGTGTTGAGAGTTGTTACATTTGTGCAACAACTCCTCTTTGTTTGTGCAACAACTCCTTTTTGGGCCCTGAATCTGACAGGGACTCATTCAGTTCTCTTCCTTCATACCTGAACCAATAAGCCTACCAACTAGTAGTTCCTCACAGGCTCAGGGAAAGATAAGGAAGTTCCATGTTACATTCTCCTATTGTTGAGTTAATTTCTATGCTTCTTGTCTACATGCTTGCCTGCAGTGTTTCTCCCAACTCATTTTCTTTGTAGAGTTGATCGCCCTTGTCATTGTCCCTCCGTCTTGGCTGCTCAAGATGTTGGAGCTCCCGAAACGGGAAATTAGTTCTCCTCACTGCAATATGTGGTAGTGAATTCCATAGCTTTCCCTTACGCCATGTGAAAAATTACTTGAAGGTCAGTGCAATCACCTTCATTGGATGACCCTGAATTTTAGAGGAGAAAAATGTCTCCTTAACCAAGCATAATTTTGTACACCACTATCATGTCCCTCCTCACTTTTTTCCACACTGAACAGCTGCAGACATCGTAAGCTTTCTTTATTGGAAGTTTCCACTAGCCGCTTGATCATTCGAGTTGCCATTTTTCTAACTCTGCATTATCTTTTGTAGGTAAGGTGAGGAGAACTGCATGCAATTATGTAAGTGTTGTCACACAACACATTCGTATAAGGGAAGAATTTGCATTTTAATGCCCTTTTTTCCAATTTGAAGATATCCTTTCTAAGCTCTTCACTCTCTCTGAATAATTGGTGTCACAACCTTGGTGACCTCACTACTTATTCCTAAGTGCAGGTAATTTATAGAAAAGTCAAAAAGCGTTGGCCCTTGTAAAGCCACTCTCTTCACATTGTTCCACTGGAATAATTTATCAAGTATCCCTTCTCTCTGCTTTACAGTCTTTAGTCAGTTACTAGTCCATGAGAGGACCTCCCATATTAATCTGTGGCTACTAAATTTACTCAGTATTCCAGGTCTGGTGAATGCCCAAGTAGACAGCATCTACTGGATGACCTGCACCCACCTGGAGATTTACACAGCCATCGTCATTCCTTTTCAGCAGGGCTTGTCTTCTATCCACTTGCTAATTTGATCTTGAATAATGTTTTCCACCAATTTACCCAGAACAGAGGTTAAGCTGGAACAGATCTTAAGCTTAATGGCCTATGCTTTTCTTTATGCTTGTCCTACAGCGCCTGCCACAAAGGCAGATGAACAGAATTTATTCAGTTTCTCCTCAGTCTCCTTATATTCCTTTAGGACTCCAGTCATCCAGTGAGCCAACTGCCTACTTAGCAGGTTCCCTGCTTCTAATATAGTGGATTACTTTTTTATTATTGGCTTTCGTGCCATTTGTTATATGTTCCTCAAAACGCTTTTTCTTCTTTCTTTTTTGCATTCCTTTTTGTTTGCTTCCATATCCTTTAAGATTTTCTAACATGGCAAGGCTTCCATTTTTGAAAGAAGCCTCTTTTTTTTTCTCTAATAGATTCCTTGACATGGATGGTTAATGATGCTGGTGATCTCATGGACCTGGTGCTCAGTTTCCTGACCTGTGGTATACCTTTTAGCTGAGCTTCAATTTTGAGAAACCGCCAAGCATTTTGAAGAGCTTTAACCCTCTTGACTTCCCTGTCAACTTCCTTTTTAGCAATTCTTTCATTCTGTAACATTTTCCACTTTTGAAGTCAAATGTGACTATTTTGGGCTTCCTTGGCAATTTTTCACTTAAATTTATATTACATCTGATAGTGCTATTCTCCTTGTTTCCATTTGGCCTGGCAACTCTTCCATCTCACATGAGCTTTTGGGTGGCTCCACCTGGGGATCAATCTAAGGCTGTCTCCTTCAGGGCATCTTTTCAAGTTGCTTGCCTCCCAAGACCAAACTGGTCTGACCATATTGCAGGGGTGAATTAAACTGTATGTTAGACTGAACCAATGTTCTTAGGACACATCATCTGAAATCAGCAAAACTTCCCTAAAACAGTCTTCAGCTGCAACAATAGTCTGTTATTATTGAGTTTGACGATCCTTGTGGCAGTAGTTCCGACAGCAGGAAACGTCTTCCCAGCATTCCAGTACCTTTGGCATCATAGCCCTCAATTCTTTGCTTAGGGGCCTTCAGTGTTCCTTAGAGGTGCTCCCATATTTGTCCCCAGGGGGAGAGAGAGAGAGAGAGAGAGAGAGAGAGATTGAGATTTATTTATTTATTTATTTATTTATTTATTTATTTATTTATTTATTTGGAACACTTGTATGCCGCCCCATTCGCAAACACCTCGGGGTGGCTTCCAATACAAATAAATACTATACAATTACATTAATAATCAAAGACTCATGGAGGCCTCTGGTTTAAGCTCCGGGGTGAAACAAAGACAGAGCTATGCTTCCATGGTTTATCCCACCCCTTTGGAGCTATGCTTGCAAAGGCTCCGCACTTTGGAATTTTCAGCACTGCCAATTGGCCCCCAGGTTGTTCCCAGTCTGCACCATAGCCATGTGGTCCGAGGAAGACTAGGATGTACTGCAAGAGGAGATCCTGCTGCCATGCCTGATATATCAGCATGACACTACATATGCAGACCCAGGCTTGCCAGTGGTAGAGAGGAACGTTGAGCCTTTCTTATACTCCTGGAGGAGGATTACTGGCAAGCAATTGTGTTCTTAGAGGGCTTAGTGGCATCTTCATGAATCCAGAACTGATTAGCTATGCAAGGAAGACAAAAGGAGGAAGAAGAGCTATTTCCAAAGCCAACAAATGAAGCTGAAGCTGCAGTTCATTGGGAATATGACAAGTGCTCTCTGGATCCAGGTACCTCATGAATGCCATTTCTTTTTTCTCCAGTGGACAGTTAAACAAACCATTTTCCCTTCCCAAATCCATATATTAGGTACAATCCAAGCAAAACTTTCATATTGTACTGCGTAGTTATTTTCTCTGAACTGAAGGCAATTCTGCTTGCACAACATGAGGCACCCTATTTTCTCTGATCCTCCTCCATTGTAAGGCTGCCTCTGTCATAGCACCATGCAGGAGACTACCTGTGCAGTACAGTTCTTCTAAACATCCCCTGAAGCCAGTACTAAAGCACACAGATGTGGACCAGCACACAACAGGAAGGATAGCTCATACAATACCATCCGTGCATTGTGAAATTCCTCCTTCCTACATATTTATTTATTTTATCTTATTTATTTTTCGATTTATATCCTGTCTTTTTCCTACAAAGGGCTCAAGGCAGCTTACATCATTCTCCTCCTCCATCTTATCCCCACAACAACAACCCTGTGAGGGAGGTTGGGCTGAGAGTCTGTGACTGGCCCAAAGTCACCCAGTTGGCTCCATGGCTGAGCGAGGACTAGAAACCAGATCGTCTGAGTCCCAGTCCCATGCTCTTAACCACTATGCCACACAGGCTATACCCCACATGTGCAGGGGTTTAATAAAATTAAAATTAAAAGAGGCTGATTTTCTTTTTAAATCCCAACCAATGCAGGGATTGAAAGAAGAAAATAGTCTTAACTGGAGTCCAGGGAGGCTTTTTTGTTTGTCTGTCTGTCTGTCTTTCTAAAATCCTCATGTGTGTGCAGAGGAAAATCCTCATGTGTGTGCAGAGGATTGTGTGAGCTACATAGCAAACATGGGTTGGTATGTACTTTTCCTGATGTGAATAAGGGCTGTATGCAGTTACTCTAAAGTAAAAATAAAATAAAAGATAAGCCTCAGTTACATGATAAGGTAGGCCAAAACAGGGAAAACATTTTGCTCATTTGAGCTTGATGAATTTCCTGTCAATTCTGATTCAGTGATCAGAAGTGGGTTGAGTTGTAGGGAGAATGTTCTGACACTTTAATCTCTAAGCCAGACTGTTTTTACATATTGTTAAAATGTTAATGACATTTGTGCAAATGGGTGATTTGGCTCAAATTGTACTAGAACCCTGTGGTTTTTGGCTTCTAATTTGCACAAATTTCATTTGCAGTTAAAACAGAAACTCTGCAGTTTGTGAAGAGCCTTGCTTATTTTCAATACTGCCTAATAGCAGCATAGAAATAGAATAAATACAATAAAATACAGTATAGAATAAAGCAACGGCAGACCTCACAAAATTACATTTAGCAGTTTAGAAACACATTTTTGTGGCTAAGCAAAACATCGTGAGCTGGCTCAGTTGGCACCACATCTCTCACACACACACACGCAGCAACATTAAATGGATACCTTTCTCTCCCTTCTCTTCTCATCTCAGCACATGTATTATGTTGCCATGTCCACATGGGGAGCTTATGCCATTTACTTGTCCTGCTGAGCAGTGCAGCTCTCCTGTGTGTGCTTTACTGTGATTGTCAAGGCCTTCAGGAAAGGCTGAATCTCTGTCACCATCAACACAAATGAGAAGGATACAGGCCGCTAGAAAAAGCCAGCAGCAAGCTGTTTGAAGATCCAACTTGCAGTGATGTGCTCAAGTTCTTCCTCCAAGCCTAGAGTCAAGTCTTAAGTCTCTACTTTCAAGTCCAAGTCGAGTCTGAAGTCATTGCCAGAAATTTTTGAGTCAAGTGTCATCTCTGGTCTCAAGAGTCAACTTTAAGAGAAAAAGGGGAGGAGGTGGTGGGGAGTATGGAGGAGAGGGAGTTGTAACCTCCCCCCCACCCCGATGTTCCCATCTGCACTTCTCTCACTCTACTGAAGTCCTTCACTGCAACTACAATTTATTTAAACAAACCTGTGCTGTTGTTCGAATGTACCAAGATTGCAATTTATAAACATGATCTTCAAACACACAGGAAAAGAGCAGAGGGGCAGGCAGAAAAAGCGCTGTTGTGCTTCCAGCCAAGGAGAGCAAAGTGTGTCAAAAAGAGCTGAAGGGTCATTAATGAGAACATCCTTAAGTCAAATTTGTATGTAATCTGGATCACATGAGTAAGCCAAATATTTATTTTAGTAAATGTATATATTTGCCTTTCTATGCATATAAACCACTTAAGAAACACCTTCATATTCACTAAGACATTTTAAACACCATACAGCATTGTAATAATGATACTATGACAGTAATAATAAAGTAACTTCAGGTACTGAAGAGAGAGAGAATCTGTATGTACATGTGTACATAATTAGTATTATAAAAACAAATAAAAGAAACAGTTCTTAAAACAGTTTAGAACATTCTCTCAGATCAGTGTAGTATAGAATTAAACTAGCTCACTATCATTCTTGCATAGATTATAACAAGGTTATGAATATAAAGCATTTGAAGTACTTTATGCTGTTAGTTCTTTTTGTTGGTTCATTTTTTGAATATATTTCTGAGTTGCTTTGCTAATTTACAATAAACCATAAGAATAATAAAATGCCACAATTCCAAACCTAAAACAAAACAGAGAAAATAATCAGAACATTCTGTGTGTATATATGTGTGTGTGTGCGTGCGTGCTGTCAATTAGCATAATTTCCCTATCGATCTATTTCCCCTTTAGCATTTGCCCTTGTAACCAGGCCCTCTGCTGCTACAAGGCCATTTATGATGAGAAAAAGAAAATGGCTGTGCAAACAACCCTTGAGGCAGCCTATTTCAAGAAAGCAATTTCAGTGCTAGCCCCTCCCCACCTGCTGCAGCAGAACGATCAAACCCTGAGTCTCCAGCACCAGGTCCATCTCCATCATCATTGGTTAATGTTAGGCTTAATGTTACCTCATGAATTAGCAAGTTATGAATAAAAACAAGTTTTCAAGCTTGAAAAGAACAGCAGAGGAGTGGGGAGGAGTCATCTGGGTACCTCTGCCCTTCCCAGAAATTGTTTTGCCATGGATCTGCTTCATCCTGGAGGCCTTGCACGTGTCCCGGAACACACTGACTTGGGCATGTTCAAGCCAACACTGTAGAAGGAAAAGCCAGATCTCTAGGGAATCTATCTCTCTACAAAAGCTGTGAATATCACTAAGGACCCACTGCACCCATCAAACACATCACATAGTTTCCTAGAGATATTGATGGCTTTTTGTTAGAGATATCCATATTGCATTTATAATAGTCCAAGTGTTCGTAAGTACATAACCTGGGGACTACCTGCATTGCAAGCCCCTCTTCCTGTTCCTGTCCACTTGTCCCTCCCTCCCACCTCTTCCCTTGTGTCAAAAAGTGACTCAGTTGCAAAAACAATAGAAATCTTGAGCTGAGTTGAATCAAATCACTGGCTTCTTGCTCCAGAGTCAAGTCTCAAGTCGTTCACATGACTTGAGTTGAACTTGGGAGAGAGCCATTCAACTCAAGTCTCCAACAGTGCTAACTTGGCTTGCAGAATCAAGAGACAGCTGTACTGTCCACTGTTCACACAAGGCTGGATCAACTACACTCTCATCCAGTTTCACCCTAAACTAGTGTCCAGCACCATATTCTGGTATGGCAAATTTCAAAGGGGGACTACAAGGGGCTGCCATTAAGGTTGGTTCAGAAGCTGGAGCTAGAGCAGAGATGGTAATTTCTTTGCTGGAGTAATGATACTCTGTGTCTATTCACTAGCAGGATTTGGTACGAGTGTAAAAGCCTCAAACAACTTGAGATTGAGATGCCTAGGAGAGCATCCTCCTCCCTTACCAATGTGCCTGGTCACTGAAGTCATTGGCTAGCAAGGTCCTCTGGTTCCAGGTGAACCCATGGCTCAACTGGTGTCCACTGGCAGAAAACCTTTCAGTATTGCACTCCATTTGTCTGAAACTCCCTAGCCCTGGAGGTCGGGCAGGCTTCAACATTGTTTTGTTTGCAAACATTTATTTCATGAGCCTATCCTGAACTAATCACCCATGACTTTATTGATGTTATTTTTAACAAAATCTTTCATTCTTTTATCTGTTTTATATCTCATTGCACAGTGCTCCAAAGTTTTATTAAAGAAATACTGTGCAGTATATATATTTTGTAAATAAAAAAAAATAAAAAATGCATAGGGGTTGACCAAAACTTTATTTGGCAAAAAAAAAAAAAAAACCATTCTCCTACAAAGTCATATAGATTATTTATCTAAATAATTGATGGGCAGCGCAATCATATAATCATTAGGCAACATGTAGACAGCCATAGGATCTTTTTAGATTCTAGTTATGAGGTTAGAAAATTGCTCTGACTTTAAAGCTGGGAATAAGTGTTTTCATTCTGCCCTCTTCTGACAGCCAGCATGGAAAGAACCCTGCTGGCTACTTTTCTGGGTTACAAGAGCAACTTCAGAGAAGGGCTTTTGAGGAGAATTCTCTCCTGCCCCAAAGCAGCAACATTAGGTATGCCCTTTGGAAGACAGGAGGACAATGGAGGCTACCTTTACATCCACACTCTTCTTCACTTGAATAGGATGCCTATAATCCTCCAAGTTCAGAGGGCCATGGTCATCCCAATTGCATTACATCCTTAATTAATTTTATGTAAAAAAATGTTTGAGGTGCCTTTGAGGGTAAAACTCCTCAATGGATTCATGCTAGTTGGAAAGCTATTTTTATTGTTCTTACCAGTGATAAACATTTTGGATGTTCATATGCCATTCAATAACAGAGCTCCAGAGAATGGCATATGAACAGCCAAGACCTGCTTTTGTTTGGATATATGTTGACTGAAATAGAACGCCCTTTTGTCTGTTCTGAACATACTGCCAATCAATTCATTTGGATGACCCTGACTTCTTGTATTTTGAAATGGGAACAACAATCTGTCTTTCTCTGTGTTCTCCACACCATTTGTCATTTGATAAATTTCCACCACATCCCTCTCTTCATCATCTTTTCTTGAAACTAAAAAGCCCTGAATTGTTATTGCTGTCGAAGGGGGAAAAAAAGCTTTTTATTGAAACTTCTATCATTTTGATTGCACCTTCCTGTAGTGCAATATTCTTTCAGAGACAGGTGATCAGAACTGTACACCTTATTCCAAATATGTCCATACCATAGAATTATATAAAGTTGCTGTGAAATTGGAAGTTTCATATGCCTGATCCCTTTCTTAATAATCCCCAGTGTTGGGTTTGCCTTTTTCATACCTGCTGCACACCGAGCTGATTTCAGTGAACTCCATCATGCTGCAACCTGTCCTCTGATACGCACAGCCAATGCAGAATTGCACACATGAGGGACAGTTTTGTATAGAAACTGTGCGCTTGCAGAACACCAGTACTACCAATGCAACAAGGAACAGATGGTGCTTACAGCAAGCCAGATCCAGTGGGTTGGTCATGTCCAGGTCTGGATAGGTCAGTAGAACTGGCAGAAGTGATCGCCACTGATCTATCTCAAAGTGGGAATGAGCATTCCCACTCATTTCCAGGGTCCCTCTACTGGATCCTAGTGCCGCAACACAATCAACAGACACAGAATGGGCTTGTTGGATATAGATGGATATCAAACTCCTCTCTGCCCCTATCTTGATCAATTCACATTTAGTTACACTGTATCTTATCTGCCATTTTTGTCCCATAGTTTTTTTTTTTTTTTTTTTGTTGGGCACTGCTTCCTTCATGTGGTCAAACGTACACAAAGAGGAGGTAGAGTTAGCAAAGGCTTCCATCACCTTTGAATGGAACCTTGCCTCTCAACCTTGTCTCTAATTTCTCCCTCTCCCCCATTGTTCTCTGCTATTTCATCTCCTTTATTTCCATTACCTTCTCTTTTTCAGGAATTTCCTGAAAGATATGGCAACTTGGGTCTATTATAGACTAACGAAATAGATAAGAAGGTTTTGACAAGCAATGCAGTGAGAGAAAACTTAACTATCCACAAGTCAATAATTAACAATAGGTGGAACCAACTATTTATGTTATTTATTTTGAATAATAATAATAATAATAATAATAATAATAATAATACATTCTTATGTGGTATGGTAGTTCAACTGGGGATGTGGGAGATCCAGGTTCTAGTTCCCACTCAGTCAAGGAGCTCACTGGATGACTTTGAGTCCTTCACAGACTCTCAGCTTACCCTGCCTCACAGAGCTGTCATTGTGAGGATACAATGGATCTATTTAAGCTGTCTTGGTTTCCTCACAAGAGGAAAAAAGAAAGGTATAAATGCAATGTACTACTAGTAGTAAAAGTACTAGTAATAATACAGGGTGTCCCAAAAACTACATCATTTCGTAGTCTAATAAAATAGCCGATTCTTGCTCAAATGATCTCAAATTTTAACAAAATGTGTAAAAACTAAATAATGTTAGTTACACAATGTTACACAAGACATGCTACAGTGTGTTTGGCAGGAGATGGACTACCAACTTGACATGTGTTGTGTCACAAGCAGTGCACATATTGAACATTTGTGAAGCTTTGTGAAATCGGTTATAAATCTACATCCCTTTGGATTTCTTGTTCAAATTTTGAGAAATAAATCTTTTATTGTTCAACATGAAGCCTGTTTAATTTCATTTGCCTAGGACATGTAGTTACTCAGATATTCACATTTCAAATAATGTCAAAATTTTTGGGACACCCTGTATTTCTATATTGCCCAATAGCCAAAGTTCATGAATGAGAACATGGAATAAGCAAAGAAACATTTGTTTCAGATGGTTGGAGAAAAAGGGAGAAACTTAATTATTTCATATCTGGATGTGATTAGCAGACGCAAATATGGGATGGACAGTAATGATTTATTTCAGGCAAGATTTCCATAAAGAACATTTTATATAAATGTAGACTTCTGAAAAGTTGACAGTTTTAGTTAGGATTATTGAGTAACAAAGGATTCTCATGAAAAGTGATGGTGGTACGAATCTTGGGTGTGAGGGGAGGAATGAGAGGATAAAGGGAGGGAGGGAGGAATTTTGTTAGCCCCAGGAAAAGAGATAGAAGGTATCACAAATTCTAGAAAACTCCTTGTAACTCAGGAGCTGGAAAATGAAAGTATGCATGGGGAAGCCTAATAGAAAGGAAAAGAGTTTAAGAGGGCTAGCTCTTCCTCCTAGTGATTCTAAAGGAAAAATTCCAACCCATGCTAGTGAAAATGAAAATGAAAATAAATGATCTGAACATAAAATGGGATAGTGATTGGAAGTGCAAAGGAAATTACTGGAAGCTAGGAAGATGGTTCTGCATCATGAATGTACTGGGACAATATCAAAAAGGGGAGAAAGAGAGAGATAGAGAGCAAGTCTCAGCTTTCAAGGTAGGGATAAAACTATTACGAATTCTGTAAGTTGAGGTCATCTGAGTCTCTTTCTGAGAAAGAAATATTTATCTATTTATTAGATTTATATGCCATCTTTTTTCTTACAAAGGACTTAAAACAGCTTACTTCATGCTCTTTCACCTGCTCTCAATTTTATCCCCACAATAACAACCCTGTGAGGCAGGATGGGCTGAGAAGCTGGGACTGGCCCAGAGTCAATTCATGACCGAATGGAGATTAGCGTGCAATGCCTGGAAGGAAGCAATGGTGATCTCCAACCATACACCCAGTATCTTCGCTAAATAAAGCTCTGGGGAAGGGGATGGAAGGGTGTTGCACCACCAATGGGTACCTGTCTCTTTCCATTCTGCCTCCAGCACTCTCTTTTCCTATCCCAAACGTGCATTTCCGCCTTTAGATAGGCTGCTAGCACACTCCTTCTGCACTCGCTATGAAGGATCTGGAGCCTTGAAAGTCAGAAGCAAGCTCTGCAGACCTCAGCACTGGGGCTCTGAAAATCCTGTAGCAACCCAGACAATGTTAGGGATACATAGGATTGCACCACCAATGAACTGAATTAAATGAAGAGGTTTTTAAAATAGATTCATCAGTTTCCATAATGATATATGGCTGAACCTAAAATTGATCGATGTGATTAAAATATGCCAGATAATAATTTAGCCCTGTATATATTAAGAGGGAATTTTTAATCCCTCAAACCTTGAACATGCTATTTCAGGGAAAGCACAACATGGTAGTTCGCAGGAGGCATTTCCTCTTGCAGAAAATTAAGTTAAACTCTTTTGAAAGTGGTTATGAGCATAGTAGCAAATTAATAAGTTATTTTACACTTCACTTACCATTATTTCAGTAGTTTCCAATGATTAATTACTTCATGCAAAGAGCAGGGACTTGAGAACAATGTAAGCCAAATTCCTTAATATAGTAGTCAATGATTGAAATTGCCCAAACTGTGCCTTCCACAAAAATGAGATACTAGCAATTAATGAGGAAACAGCAAGTACATAGCTGTGCCCTCCAAAAGGCATGTGCTCACCAGTGGCTTTTTTCTCAATCTTTTTACTGACCTCACAGCACAAACCTATCTATGTCTTATCAAAAATTGCATGTTGGTTCCCTGGAACTTCATCTCATGTTATATAGGTTGCTGTACATTTAACACACACGCACGCACGCACGCGTGTATGGGGGGCAGGGGAGAAGGCTTGCAATCTGATGTGGAAGCAGGACAGAACAAGCCTAGCAGTATAAGTATGAGAATCTGAATGACTTGAGCTAGGCAGATTTCCATTCATCTGCCTGTCACGCATGGTATCAAAAGCACATGGGTAGATCATCAGACTTTGGCGCCACAGCTGAGCAGTAAAGCACATGCTTTGCATACAGAAAGTCCAAGGTTCAGTTCCTGGCATCTCCAATTTCCAGAACTGGATTTTAGAAAGCAAATTAGGAAATTGAGATCCATCAGAATTTCAGTTCAGTTTCGATAAAATGTTTGACAAAATTTGCCAAGTTCTCAGTGTTGAGGAGGAAAATGACATGAGATGATGAGATATGAATTATCAAGACAGATAGCTTTGAGTGCTTTGGTCTTAAAATTCTGAATTTCAGTTCTTGTTGGACTGTTAGTGCTTAATTAAGGTCACTACCTCTTTCTTTTCCCTGACCTGCTCTTCATTTTAACAGTTCTATGGCAGGTAGGTACATCATGGTCTTCTCCGTGCTGAAAACAGCTATTTCTACTGACTAGAGCATGAAAGTAAGATTTGTGGAACATGGGTTTGAAATCCAGCTTAGCCAGGAGATTAAAAGATTTTGTACCCAAGTACAAAACTGCAATGAAGAGAATTGTCCCCCAAGTAAAGAAACTGTGTAAGTATCCCGAATGTACTTGTAATTGGGGCAATGAAGGTAAGACAACTAGATAAATAAAATATCAAAGCAGCGACTGCAGCGTCTCTCAGCCAAAGATTTACTTTCCACTTTTATCTTTTGGTAGTAGTACAACCTGATTAGTTGTCAGCTCACTGAGCAAACTCCAAGAACAAAATTGCTGGGAATAAGCACACTCAGTAGTGCAGAGTCATTACATGCACCATGAGTGGGAAAACAAAAGCTTGGGGAGTTTGTTTATACATCGTGTGTGAGTTAAGAGCTCTTAGATTTGATTACATGAGAAGTTCAATAAAAACTTCTGGATGGAGAGGGAAAAGTGAATGGAGAGATGAAGCAAGAGTATCCAGATGCCTGCAAATGGGTGGGTTGAGAGCATTGGATTGTACTCAGTGGGGCTGCTCCAACTTGTTCTGTTACGCTCTCAGCAGCAATGGTTCTCACACTGGGAAACAGTGCTTTGGAAATAAAGAAGAAATGTGTGTTTATAGACCTTGGCAGCATAGATTCATTTGGCACGCTTGCAGAAATTATCATTCCGACTCATTGTTGATTGCTTCATAGATTTCTAGATTCCCATGGTGCAAGTGCAAGGTCCTGCTAGTAGGTGGGCAGTGTTGGATACCACCTAGTGTTAGAACTACTGACCGGCCTGATCAAAGTGAATTTACAGATAAAAACATGGGCTAGATTCAAACAATGTGACAAGCCATTGTTTGTTTGTTTGTTTGTTTGTTTGTTGTTTTAATTATGGGTCGATTTGAACCCAGTAGTGATATTTCACCACAGGATCTGGTCTTCAAAAAGCATGATAAGAAACAGTGGTTTGTTCTATGGCTTGTTGTATTGCCTGAACCTAGAATCATGCTTTGACAGACAGCAACTGCAGCAGCAACTGCAGCAGCCACTCCAGCCATCTAGTGCACAGCTGTGAGGAAAAGGCAGGCAACACAGGCAGGGATCAATACACTTTGGCATTGAATTTGACATGCCATGGGTGATGAGCTCCATGCCAACCATGAAAGAATGAGTAGGAAGGATTGAAACCATGGTAACATAGAAACCGCTTGATAGTCTGATGAGTAGATCATACTGAAAAGCCTTGATCCACGGTATCCTCACAGGGTTGGTTGTCATGTGGTGTGAATCTAGCCATAGTCTGAATTGGTGCTCTTTCTTCACAACCATCTTCAGTTATGGCCACGATCAGAGAGAAGCTTCCTGCTCTTCCCTAGGAACACTTTAAGTACAACAAGTTCTGTGTTGCAGCAACTAACTGGTAGTTTAGGAAGCCTAGATGTTCCTTCAACATTTTAAGTATCTGAATTGAAGTGGAAGCTTTTATTGAGAAAATGTAGTCCATATATATATCATCTACTATACAATAGTATAGTATATACTATATACACACACATACAGTGTTCTCATATTTATCTCCTAACAGTCTGAGTGTGTGTGTCTGTGTCCTTAATGGTATGTATTTCCAAGTAAATCTGCATAGAATTTGATAGTAATATCCAAAACACCACAAGAGTTTCCTGTTAAAATTATTACCACCACTTAAATGGCTTAATGATAGTGCTCCTGCTGTTAGGAATACATTTCTGATTCTGGAGGGATCCCAAACTAAATGCCACAACACTTGCTACAACTGTCACTGTGGCCAAAAACAATATTAAAGGCAACCATATATCTGCTTTAGACCGAACTCTCCATTTATAAAAGAGTGGTGATGAACTTCAGGTTCAGGCTCCAGATTTGGACTATGTGGGACCTTCATCTGTCCTTCCAGGTTTCCCAGAGAGCCACACTCCCTTTCCCACATCACTGAATAGTTCTCCTTTTTGCCCTCCTGGCTACCAATTGTTTGATGGTTTCCCAGATTTCAAGTGGCTTTCTCATCCATTCTAAAAGGTATAAATGACTTTCCTAAGGCTTAAATTTAACCAATTAGTGCTTAAAATATCTTGTTATTTTAGAAATTTCCCCCCTTCTTTCCAGAATGCAGCCCTTCTTTGCAACTGAATCTGGGGCTTGACTTTGGTGCCTGTGATGTCCCAGGGTCCATTTCCACCATGGTAGGGCTGAAAAATGCTTCTATATGAAAGTCCGGAATGCCATTTCCAGTAAGTGCAGAGGGAATTGAGCCTGTGGCTGCTTCCATATTAGCCAGCCTCCTGTATCCGTAAGTGGACTAGTTCTAAGATGTTTCCAAGGTTAAAATCCTGTACTTCAGTCTGAGACTCAATACACGAATCACTCATGGACTCTAATCCATAGTACAGTCATGATTCCACTATAATCTGCTCTTAACTGTTTCAATGCAGAGTAATTTTTCAGGCTACCTGGCCTGATTCCTGCTCTGTGATTACCTTGGAGATGGACCACGAAGTCTGGCAACTTTCTCAGCCTGTTCTGGATAGAACTAATCAACACATTATTTTAACATAATAATAAAAAAAAAAACACGGTGTTAGGTACAGTACATAGTGCAATGTAACTCTGTCCTATCAGCTGAACATCAGATTGCTGCCCACAATATGAAGACTGTGCACAGCTCTGGCATTGCTTGTGCTAGATGACACAATGAAAAGGGGCAGTGGAACAAATGAGATTTGCCTTGCTGCATGCCAATGATATAAAGAGAGGAAACTAGCTGGTAGTTACTGGCTCAGTGACTGGATTTTCTTATTTATTCTGCTGCTTTGACATTTAGACAGCTTGTTTTGTTACTGGCTGCTCTGCGGCACAATAAGGAAAGGTCAAATACTTTTTTTTTTGGTCAGGGTGCCATTTGTGATGCCATAGGGTTTTCAAGACTCTCCAGTTCAAGCCCAGGAGCATCACAACACGTGACTTACGAGGAAAAGCAAGCAATCCAGATTTCGTGGCTGCAGTGTAGTACTTGATACAGTTTGGGCTTACTGTAGGCTGGCTGCTGTCTTTGTACAGCAAAGATCATTTGCAGACCTTCAGAGCAGTCCTTTGCTTTGACTCATGTTTGGAAAGACCAAACCGTGTCTGCACACTGGTGTTTCTCACATTCACCAGAATGAAGGCATGCTTGTGCAATATTGGCATTACAAGCTAACATGAAAGGTTTTCTACTGGGGAAACAATTGTGCTAGCAGGAACGATTGCTGTTGCACAAGTATTGGTTTTGTTTGCACAACTTCATTATCACTGGAAAATGGACATCACTGTCAATCATATGTTCTCAAAAACAAACAAGGCAAAACATAGCTCTCTGGGAAACATTTGCATGTTGCCCTACACTTTGCCCTTTGCAATAAAATTGAGAAGCAGAATAAAAAAGAAAAGTGATTAGATGGGGTGAAATAAATATACTAAAATATATGCCCTGGGGGTCTCGATGTGGTATTTTCCAGAGCACATTCAAGTAGAGATTGTCTCCCTATCTCATTGAAATCCTTTGTATAAGCTGAAATTTCTGAAAATATTTAAGTGTGGGAACTGTTGTGTGTACAACTGTAAGAGGGACTCTCACAGACAGCAAGGTTACCACAAACCAAGGTGAAACTGGGAAATTATTTGGACCTTAGCTTGTAGCAGCTTCCATTAGGAGGCAGTGCAAATTCTCTTCTCAAAGGGCAATATGGATGGGTGGCTTGTCATAGCAGGATGTACACACCATAAAAATATTTTAAACCAAGGCTTGTGGCACCTTAAAGACCAAAACGTTTGACATAAATTTTTGAGAGACAGAAGACTGCCATTTCCTCTTGACATACTTGGTTTATAAGGACACTTTCTTTAGATGATGGTGGCACACAGTTCATACCAACATATCCATTGAGGCACTGCTGCTATTTGTACATATCTGCTGAACTGTTGAAGGTTTACTACTTAGAAACACAAAAAAGAGTGAGTCAGAAGGTACCTCTGGGGCCATCTAGTCTGACCACCAGCTCCAGCCAGCTCCATTCATGACATGCGTACCATGTGCATGTCCAGCATGTCATTCTTGTTACTTGACTACTTGACTATTCACCAGCTGTGGGTGCATTTTATGCCATGCTGTTCTGCCTGCACACCCCATTAAAAGTTATATTGAAAGGTGTCAGTCCACTGCCAAAAGTTTCTATAATGGAAACTCAGTTTTTACCCTTGTGCAAGTGCAAAATTCAATGCAAATCCTGAAGGTAGTATCCAACACTGCAACTCCACTGATGCCATTAACACAGTATTAAAATAAATGTCCTCTATCACAACACCAAGAGTGTATACTAGTTCAACAGATTTTCTATTACTGCAACAATGGCATTAATTAACCACAGGTTTGGTTACTTCCCTAGGCATGAATAGAGGTCTACTGGTACACTCAATATTGCAATTTCTGAAATACTGCAACTTGTCGAAATGATGTGCCCTTTGGAATATGTACCTTTTCTGATCTCGTTTATATCCATAGCACTGTGAACTTCATGCTCATAACAATATTCAGGTGCATTGGTGATAATTTTGCCCATCTTTCAGTATATTATGTTCTTCATTTTCACAGAAAATATTAAAAATTCAGCACAGGTGGCTGAATAGCATGTTCCATCATGCTGAGAAATTAAATAATATTATTCCAAATTGGATCAGAGACATACTGCAGGATTACTATTTAACAAGCAGAAGAGTAACTTGAGCAAATTTTCAAATGGAAATGATCAAACTCATCAACCTTAAAATAATAATAATAATAATAATAATAATAATAATAATAATAATCAAACATGGATCCCTTAGGCAAACTGATAATGAATGGTGTTCTGACCTTACTTTCATTTTCTCTGTTTGATTTTTTTTAACTATCATTTTCACAGCAGAAAAAAGATGAAAGAGTTATCATCTCATAGCATATAGTGGCAAATGAGCTTTTCCTTTTAGAATAGGAATCTGTGTTGTTTTCCTCACAGGTAAATTTAAAATCTCATTACAATCTGATTATCTTGCCCATCGGACACCAAAGTACTCAGGAGAGTATAGTCATTTAAGTAAAGCTATAAGGAACTGTACTAGAACAGGAACTTTGTGATATGATTGTATGCATTATTGTTGATCAGTACATCAGAAGAATGTGATGCACCAATTAATGTTTACCTGGAAGAAGAGCAGATGCAGGCAGTGAATCAGTGGAGCATTAACTCATCTTAGGAATGCTACAGGTTACCAGATGATACAAGCAAAGGGGCACCTGAGAAAAAGCAATCCTTCTGAAGTAAAGGTTCACCTTGAGTATAAAAGTGTTGGCAATAAGCCCATGACAAGTGAATGAAAGAAAGAGAAATAAGCAACAGGATTACTTGTGCTGGAGAGCGGCATAGTGTAGCAGGTGCAGTGAAATTATTTTGGATAAGATTGGATCTCAGCATTTGTTAACCCAATCTGATTCTCACTGTCATTCTCTCAATATCTTAGAAATTATTGAATCACACACAGACATTTCTACTTTTATTTGTTTTTCTGTTTTTTGTCCACACACAATTATACTGATCAAAACTTTGATGCTAATGAATAGACGTGGGAGTTTAATTTTAAACTATTCAAAGAAGTTTGAGGGAGAATATGGTCTAATGCTTACAAAAATATAAAGGAAAGGTTCATTTAGTTCCCAACTCATCTCTCTTCTGCTATACTCTCAACTGTCTTCCAAAGTAGAGAAGACAGCTTCATTAACTTCTGGACTATGATTTAAACTATTTTCCGATTGAAGGTGCTTCTTTTCAAGGGAGCAATCTAGTTTCATCTTCTGAGAACAGCATCCCAGGAAGTACTAAAAACAAGAAAGAAATACCAGTGAGTTCAGGGTTACATTTCTTCGCTTTGAGATTTCATAGTAATATGTGAAGGACAAAAGGAAGGGACTCATAACAAGTATGGACAAATCTGTCTGTTTCGCTTTATACAAGGTCCACAATTTCCAAGCACAAATTCATTCTCATCTTTGCAAATGTAAATGCTACTTTCTTTAAGTTTGCACAATTGTACATCTTTCCTATACTGTACTTTTTCCCCCTAAACAATTTCCCCTATGTCTTTGTTATGTGATTTGCCCTGATGTGCAAATGTGTTCACTCAGCCTTCCCTAATGCATGATTGTTGCATGCAGTTTTTGATTGGATAAGTGCATCACGAAATTCAGAAAAATGCAAAACCAAAATTCAGAGATATTCACACTTCTCTGAATGCTGCAATGCAGTGTTCCAATAAAAAAAACTGGCTATAAGTGCATGCATTAGGAAAGAATGAGTAAATATATGCATACATCAACAAACATCTTATATGGACAATTAAGCATAGAATTGAGGATAATTATGTTCTAGTCCATATATTTGTTCAGGAAGTATGAATTCTGTCAGTTTATATGGTATTTTACATGTTGCTGTAGACTGCCCAGAAAGTTTCATCTATTGGGTGATACAGATTATTATTAGTGATCAAACTAATTTCTCCACATCCCTACTCATGAACTTCTCTTCTGTATGAGTTAGTCCCTACCATAAACACATGTATTGTCCAATGGTTATTTCCTGGTAAAGTTACACCCCAGGATTAACGTTGACTGTAATTGCTCATAATGACAAGCCATGGCAGAAATGTCTGGTCATTATGTATGAATATTGGAAGCGTGGTGAAATTTGGCACATTGATTACTATGAATCACAACAGAGAACCAAAGGTTTGTTCTAAGAGTGGTTGCTTTTCATCTGTGTGAAGCCATTTATGGTATTTTTCCATGGTTTCCCATTTTGGTCAGTGAGTTCCACAGCCCTGTTCACCTAGCAAAGGCTGAGTTGCCTGCAGACAGGGTGCTGTGTGGCTGCCCCTGCATTCCCTGTCATCCTTCCCAACTTGGTCCCTTGCCCAGAAAGGTAGGGATACAGGGATCTTGCAAGGTGCTTGCGTGACAGACGGGACATGGGGACAGCATGCGGAGCCTCCTGAGAACTTGCAGGGTGACAACGCAATTCAAGCACGTGAGGCAAGCATCTCAGCAATTGGCCAGGCGGCACACAAGAGGGTGGATGAACAGCCAAGCTGCATACAAGATCAGCCAGGCAGTGGACATAGCAGGACAGTGGCTGGCATTAGAAGCACATGCCTGAAAGGAGGACAGGGAGAGACTCCAGGAGTGGTGCCCATGGTGCAGTTTTGCGTCGTGCTTCTCTCTGATTGCTGCTCTGATAAGCCTATGGAGCCACCATGCTACTCTAAGGAGGAGCTGGGGCACTACGTGGTAGCCAGCTAAGGACATGCCCAGGAGAGCATGTGGGTCAATGGGAGAGAGGAAAGCAGGGCAGGCAGGAGTGGCACGGGTTGGGATTGGTTGTCAGCTCAAGGGTTGATGAAATGTATGCCACCATTTGGAGGGAAGGTGGAGGAGCATGGGATCTACTCATGAGCTGTTAGTTCATGACAGAGTGAACACAGGACACAAGCAATAAAGGTAGCTTCACTATGTGTGAACAGCACCACCATATAGTCTCACTGATTAAAATTGGCCAGCACTTAATCAACAAAAATGTGAGGATTATTAACTTATTAATTTCATAATTAAAAGAGAAGAAGCAAAAAGAGAAGGAAAAGATACCAAGGGACCTTATACAAATATTACATATTGTACCAATTTTTGGAAGTTTCACAAAAAAGTCAATAGACATTATTACTTCTGTCAAATTTATAACTACAATTTTAACTTAATAATACTAATTAAAATAATAGTTAAGTTAATTAGTAGTTAATTAAAACTAATAATTATTACATAGAAAAATGTTTGGACATGGGTATAAAAAATAATTCACTTTATTACATATCCACCAATCCACCAACAATTAGTAATTAAGTTTTCCTTTTTTCCCAAAGAAAGCAATATCATAATGAAAGAATTAAATTTGTAAAATGATTATTCTAATTAATAACACTTAATACTAGCTTATTTTCCATGCCTTTTAAATTAGTTGTATTTGTGTTGAAATTGTGATTCACTGATAACATTTTTATAGGTTTGGTTTTTTCTCACAATTGCTAAATAAAACATATGTAAATCAATAAAAATGGTTGATAATGATTCCATTGAGTAAAGCTAAGGACCCCAGTCCTCAACACTACTGCTATCTCATATCATATGCCAAGGAGAGAAAGTTCAAGCATGATTCTAAATACCAAAAACCAACTTCAGTGCTCAGGTAAGGTGGGCTAAACAGCATCACATTATTAAAAATGTAAAAATTGTATTAAATTGAGGCAGAGAACATGTTTGAACAAATATAGAAAGGGGTATTTATTCATTCTCTCCTCCCCCCCACCCCCAGGTCACAGATCGAAAACATGGAGGATAATTTGACCTTCAAATGGGCCACTGTGGCTAGTGAAGATGGGTTGCCAATGCCAAACGGTAGCTGAGCAGAAGAGGACCATGTTCCTAATGGTAAGCATCAGTAGCAGCGATGTACAATAGTGAGCAACTGTTTCTGAAGCCTGCAGATGTCCATCCACCATGCCTGGGCAGGACCTGTGGCCAGCCATCAGCAACAAACCTTCATCAGGTCTGATCTATCTTCCCATTGCTAGTGATGCTCCCAGTGGCCACTGCTGATGTGCCCATTCTTCATCACTTGGAGCAGGAGCTTGGTAAACAATCAGAATATGGACAGTAAGCAAAAAGACTCTTCATTTTGCTAACGTGGTAGTCCTTGTCCCCATACAGGCAAATTACAAATGAACATACCTTTTAAACCATGTGGGAAAATTTAGGTAACGATGTGGACAATTCTTCAGAGAAAGATGGGTAGCAAAAATGCTTAGCAACCCTCTCTCCCCACTGCTTTTCTGCTAAAAAAAAAAATGCCCACTAATTTGTTAGGGTTCAGTTTGCATGTAGCCTAGAGTTCACCTCTTAAGCATTCAGTATCAGCTAACATGGAGATAGCTCCTTGCCATCTGAGTTCCAATCCATCAGAGTCTCCACCTTCACCAAGAAGTCCCTGGTGAATTAGACCAAAAGACTCTAGTCTATCATTCTTTCCCCAAATTGGCCAACCAGATGTCTATGGGAGATCACAAAAGCTGAGCAGGGCTGCTAAGGACAGGGTACCTTGGAAGGCATTCTGCCAAGGATCACCAGAGGTCAGAGGTGACATGGGCAGCATGTAACAATGACAACTAATGCTTATAGTGCCACAGATGCCACAAATAGGATTTGCCACACAAAATGCCACAAGTAGAAGATAAGTACGGGGATATCCTCTGCTTGTGTTTCTCAGTAATTGGAAGCCTGCCTCTTCTCATAAGGGAATGAATATGTAGCTATCACAACTAAGAGCTGCTGATAGCCTGATTTGTCATGAATTTGCCTAGTCCCCTTTTAAAACTGTCCAAATTCCTGACCATCATGGTGTCTTTTGATAGAGAATTCCAACTACATGCTGTGTGAAGAAATACTTTTTCCTTTTCTGATGTATCATGTAGCCTGTAGCTTTGTTGTGCAAAGGGTTAGTTCTCTGGGGAAGATGTTTCAAATAACTAGAGTTTTTTTTTTAAAAAAAGAGAAGTCCTACGGTAATTTTAAAAGTATTCAATAAGTTCATTTTCCCCTTTCTGTTCCTCTAGTATCTGCTTTCCTTTAAATATCGCATGCCATGCTTCACAACACTTCAGACAGTCTATAACAAATAAAATTTTAAAAACTGAGAAAGCATTTCTGGAAGAAAAAATTCCCCATTAACTTGGAATCTTGGTAACTTGTAAAAAGTTTCATTTGCTTTCAATATCTCCTCTTGTTCCAATAAATCTGTCTCTTGAAACAAACCCTGTTTCTTCCTCAGAATGGGTGAAATGAAGAGCAGCATGTGTCTCAGCTGCTCATTCCATTAATCTTATTACATCCCAGCTCACCTATTCTTTATTAGATCTTCCTTAATTTTACTAATCTGCTAATGCAAAAGCTATTCAAAGAGGCCCCAAGATTATTGTCTTCAGATCTGTTACTTGGAAGCCTTTGCTCACAGGAGTTGCAATCTGAAAAATAGTCTCCAAAATGGTCATATTCTAGACTAATATAGTATACATTACAAGAGACAGTCCTCTATCTGAATGTATCCAATGCATAGTTGATCAAAAGATGGAGAACCATATGGAAGGAAAGCAGGAACCCAGATTGCTTCATCAACACTGCACATTTGGACAACAGCTTAAGCAGCAGACCTGTTACATTCCTGTTTAAATTATATTAATTATTTATGCACATGCAAATGTAAGCAAAGAAGCATCTCCCTTTATCCTCTTCTCTGGGAATACATTTCCTCTTTTTTGGCAATAAGTGCATTAACTTAGAATTGTATGCATGTGTTCAATGTTCTGTGAAGATTACTCCTAGTTGAACATGCATACAATTGTAGTTTATGACCTTTCTTTAACAGTACGGATGTTGGATGAAATTTTATCTTTGAGCATGAATCTATACTCAAATAAATTGTTTCCTTACTGAAACAGGGGTCCCACTGCTGTGTTTACCTCTACAGTGGAAGAAAGCAGCTCAATAGAGAGGAGCCAGAAAGTTCAGGCATAGGAAGGATTAAACACCCAACCCTTTCCAGATTGTCCTACCCTGTTTTGCAGTAAAGAAGTGGGCTGTTAGATTCACATGAAGAATGCATAAGCCTTCAACTGAAATACCAAGGGACATTTCCAGATTTGAGTGGGCCTCAGATGGTCCCTGACCTCCACCATCACACTTATTTTTATTACATTCATATCCCACCTTATTCCATCATGGAACTCAAGGAAGGGTTGTACTTGACTCCAGGGTGGTTTCTTCTTCAAGCCCTGATTAGATCCCAACATGCTTGACTACAGCAGCCAGGATAATACCCCGAGCATTAGGCCAGATTGCTGGTCTAACTGTAGTTTTAATTCCACACAGCGCTGCAGATATGGCATCGGTGTAGAGCAGAGGCGTGATGTGTTTTTGACGTCTTTAAACCATCATTATTTTATTCTTCCTACTTTTAATATATGCACATGGATCTGAATCAGGAGAAAACTTTACAAAAGTATGCCAATTAGGGATGTGTGAGGCATCCATTTTGGGTGGAAAATCTGCAGGATTCCCCGGTCCGAGCTTTCCAGACTTTGCAACAGCCCAGAATCCAAGGTCCTAAGAGGCACAGTCATGGGCACGCACCAGGAATTGAGCACCAGACACTGGACAAGCAATGCCATTCTTCCATGCTCGCCCCTGCAGACCAGCAGCAGTGAGTGGGGAAGATGCTTGGATGCCAGGAAGGTTGGCTGCACCCTTTTTCCCCACATGCCCAGAGCTTGGGAATGGAGGATATGGAAGAACCTGAAATCCATAGACATGGAATGCTGATGCTAACACACTGATCCCTTTATTAGGCATTTTGCCGTAGCACCCAGAGCAGTTCCTCAAATTCCCAGATGTGCAGAAATACTCATCTGACCCCACCACTCTTTGACATCACCCCTGAATGGGGGATATATGACACTGGAATTCCTAAATGCACCCTGGATAGAAATCACAAAAGATATCTGGAAGGAAATAGTGAGAAAACCAAAAGCATCACTATTGCCTGGAATCTTTGAACCTGTTGCTATGCCCTGATTGACAGCACAAGAGGATGTCAAGAGACAATATTAACTCAGGTACCCTGCGGATGAGACGAAAAGCTGCCTGCCAGAAAGTCTGGGAGCATTAAAAATAATCATTTTGAGCATAGAGTGGAACATCCCTCCAGCTTGAATTCTGGGGGGGGGGGGGGCATACTCTGTGGCAGGTATCAAAAGTGGAGGGAACACGGTATTAACAGGTGACAGCTGGGTGCCTTGGGAAAATTTGTGCAGTTTGAAGACAGACACACCAAGCATCGAGTCATTCTTCAGCAACACTGAGCTCCAGCATGCTCAGGTTTGAAACCTCTTCTGGGGAGATTTACACTCAACATAGCATATTTATTTTATTTATTCATTCATTCACTCTGATTTTCAGACTACTTTTCCAAATAGCTCAAAGGGATGTATATGAAAAACAGAAAATAACACATTCTCACAGCAAACGCAAATAAAACTAAAGCAGGAGCATAAAGTGCAAGCAGCATTTCAACCAGTTGGTGCATTTCCAAGATCGAATTCTAGCTGGTACAAGAAAATATTGTCTGCCTCTTGAAGTGGAACAGCACTGAGTTCCAAATGAGCCCAGACAACTGAAAATGTCTTGCCATGGGCTGGGGATGGACAGATCTGTCAGTTTCAGCTTCTCACATTTCCAGTGGTAAATTTAGTTCATCCTGAAGTTTGAGCATTTCTCCAATCATGAATTGGGTTTGCATGAAACTGCAAGCACGTTCTCACATACTTTTCTCTCAATTATACAAAAATGCACAATTTTCCCAAGCATCTTCCTCTAATAAAATTTTTGATGTTAATTTCACTGGCATATGCATTGTTGATTTCTCCAATATACACATTTGGATAGCAAAAGGAAGTTTATTTAATAGATTTATATTACACCTTTTTTTCTTACAAAGAACTCAGAGTGGCTTGTATCTTTCTCCTCCTTCTGATCTCAGTCCTATCTCCACAACAACAACCCTGTGAGGTAGGTTGGGCTAAGAATCTGTGACTGGTCCAGTCACCCAGTTGCTTCACTGCTGAGTGGGGACTAGAACCCAGATCACCTGACTTCCACTCCTGCAGTCTTACCACTACACCACACCTGCTTTCTTGCCCCTGAGTTAATGCATGTTCTTTACTGTCGCCCCACCAGGGAGGCAAACCTTGCCAAAAGCTTGGAAATGTACATGGTGGGGAAACATAATGGGAAGTGTAACAAGGTGAAGCATTGCACATGCCACTTTCACATATGGCTGACATATAACATGTTAGTTGCTCATTAACATTGAGCAAGTCCCCCTTGTCACTTGTTCCTCCCACCCCCATCCCAGGAAAGGCCACTGGGATACAGCCTGCACCGTGCCATGTGTCCTCGTCGTCAGCTCCAAAGCTTTCTGGAGAGCTTGGGCAGCTTGTCCTGCTCGCGTGGGCCCCTCTACTTGATAAAGCCCTGTAGAAGCTGCTCACACAGGCAGCTACAGTGGGGAGGCTGCGGTCGTGCGGGTATTATTATTATTATTATTATTATTATTATTATTATTATTATTATTATTATAACATTTCTATGCTGCCCCTTGCCGAAACCTCGGGGCGGCTTACAACACAATAAAATACATTGAAATACAATAGAACATAATAAATTACCATTAAATACAAAAATACAAAAAATACACTGAGTTACAAATATAAAATTAAAATTATCAGTATAAAATAAGTAAATAAAAATATAGGAGGAGAAAGAGAAGGAAGAAGAAGTTGCCCTGGCCAGATCATATGTTTTAACAATTAAAATGATGTTTAAATAAAAAGGTCTTTACCTGGCGCCGAAAAACCAGTAACGACGGTGCCAGGCGGACCTCTTTGGGGAGTGAATTCCATAGGTTGGGCACCACCGCAGAGAAAGCCCTCTTCCAAGTACTTACTCTCCTAATTTCTTTCATGGAGGGTTCCCGGAGAAGGGACTCTCCCGCAGATCTCAAAGGGCGGTCGGGCATATACGGACGTAAGCGCTCGTTCAGGTAGCCAGGACCCAAGCCGTTTAGGGCTTTATAGGTCATAATCAACACCTTGAATTGGGCCCGGGCTTCAATGGGAAGCCAGTGAAGCTGACGGAGGACTGGAGTCATGTGAGCATAACGCCCCGTCTCCGTCAGCAACCTGGCAGCTCTATTTTGCACCAATTGAAGTGTTCAGACTGTCTTCAGGGGAAGCCCCACGTAAAGCGCGTTACAGAAGTCTAGGCGGGAAGTCACCAGCGCGTGTGTCACTGTCGCCAGGCAGTCGTACTCCAGGTAGGGGCGCAGCTGATTAATCATCCCCTTAGCATTTCCCATGCCTGGTACATGGTGGGACTTTGGCACACTGACACCATGATCAGGGCTGTACAAGCACGCTTGGAGAGCTTCCGTTATGGGAAACCCTGATGGCACCACTGACAGCCGTTCATGGAACTTTTTGCTTAACGTACGACAATTGAATCAGCCTTTGGCATGCAGCTTGGCTGGAGCTGATAGAAGTGGAAGTCCAAAATACCCCAAAGTAGAGCTGGATCTCTGTTGCAAAAACTCCCAACATGGGCAGGATAATGAAGTGGGTGACAAAGATGTAGTGGGGGGAGTAATTCCAACAGGGTCCACCCTGTACTCCCTTTGCTATGACCCTCCCCATTTTGGGAGGTTGCACAGTGACTAATAAGGGCCAAGGCAATTCTATGGATGCAGTCCAATGTCCCATGCCCTTGGCACAGATACTTATCCTATATAATAAATATAAAGTTGATATTATAATAATACCTGGAAGAAGGTGCAGTGGTAGCCAACTCTGGGCTGCTGTAGCTTGTGCAGCCTATTTTTGTCAGAATCAGGGCCTGAGCAAACCTGCACAACAGAGCAGAGCAACCTTTGCAGGTGCTTGCAGCGAACAGCTGAGGGGCAGTTGGAGGCCCTGGACACCAGCGTACAAGGCTTCATTGTACTGCTGCTCTTTGCCACAGCACCAAGAGCTTTCTTTGTGATTCTCTTGTCTTCTGATTCTCTGTGACTCCTTGCCTGGATCCTGATGCCTGCCAAACTCCCATCTTGTTCCCAGCCAGCCCTGCCTTTCCAGCTCCCTGTATTCTTCCTGTATTCAAACTTGTAACATTCAAACTGGTACTTGACCTGCACTGTTTTCCTGATCGTGATCTTGGACTGTATGGTTGTCCAAACCTTCTGGTCTCCCAGGCTTTGACCCTGGACTGTTAAGCAAACATGCCTCTTGCTTCTTCCTTCTGTACCTGTTGCAGTAACCCATGTTGCACCTGCACCCTGGTCCTGGGCTTCCAATCTTCATAGCTTGTTGCCTATGCCCCAGACTTTGAAATTTTATTTTGTAAATAAATAAAATGCAAAGGCATTTTTGACCATCTTGCTTAAAGCTGGGGAGAAGAAGGTATGCCAGTGAGAAATAGATCCAAGTCAATAGCCCTGGTCTCTCCTCCCTGCTTTGCAGTCATGTCTCATCCCCACCCACTAGCACAGGGGGCTGGGTACAGCCAGCATGGTTCTTTCCACAGAGACTGTGAAAGGCTCTGGTGGGAGCTTGATCCTCAGAGTCACAGCTCTGAGCTTGCAGGATACCAGGCCTTAGATTCCAAAGAATCCTATGGCCTCCCAGAGAGTGTCGGGGGGGGGGGGGGGCGCACAGGACTGCACTATAATCAGATTAATTTCTTCTATTTGATTTCTCTGTATATTGACAAATATACCACTACTGCAGCTTCCCTAGACAGGTGTCTTTCAGATGGTTTGGACAACAACTCCTAGCATTCCTGACCATGGACAATGCTGGCTGGAGCTGATGGAAGTTGATGTCCAAGAGATCAGGCAGGCACCAGGCCGGGGAAAGCTGATCTATAGACTACTTGTGCAGTTACAAGATTATGGTGAAGCAAGCTCTTAGTTGCTGTTGTTATTGTATTCTACACAGCATCTGCTGAACTGACCAGTGACATATGGTCTTCCCAAAAATTACCCATACATCTAGGTAAAAATCTTGTTCACTTCACCTGGCAGCTAGGGTGTGTGTGAATTATCTCAGTTGTCACATTTTATCTGTATAAGCTCTTGCAAGTTTTGCTGAAGGATACATCATTAGCTTTCAACTGGCCTCTTTTGCCTCATTGACTGCAGAATGTTCCACAGGCACTGTTTCAAATCTCTGTGGAAGAGATTTTTTTTAGTCTTTGGTTTATAAAGGACAATAGAAAATGCTTAAATTTATGGGCAAAGTTTAGTCTATTTATTACATAAAGTAACAGAATAATTTATGATTTCTTATGCTTTCCCAATATATCAACAGCTGATAGGAGAATTTCTTATAATCTTGCTTTGAAACACAGCTCTGGTGATCACAAAGCAGAATGGTCAGGTCCATGATTGATCTAGTGTGATAGCCTTTATTTATTTATTCAATGTATATGCCACCCTATTAACCATAAGGCTCTTTATCTTGCATGCATTCTTATCATGAATTACTAATTATGCTGCAATAAGCAATAGTCACTGACTCCAACTCACTCTATGGAAGAAGAAATAATTGGTTGAAAAGCCGCTAAAGGCACAAGGGGATGCCCACAGTTCTCTGATCTCAGAGGACTACAGGGAAGAAGGGATGGAGAGGGTTCTTTCTGTGCTTCTCCTGCCCCACAAAAGCGCTAGGAAGACAATTCTAGCCATCCAAGCATTTTGTATATACAAATAAGGAGGAGGGGAGGAACCTCAGTCATCCCCTTCCTGGTTCCCCAACACCTCTCTTCCATCCTTGCCTCTGTAGCTAGTGCAGAAAAGGAGGATGCTCTGGAACACTAATCCTTCCTATGGCCATCTGGACAACCTCTAGCAGCTACAGGATTGCATCCTAAAGGGTTAATGCATGCAGAGAATTAGGGTGCTGGCTTTGTTCCCACATTTGTCTACTTACTTGGGTTGCTTTGGTGGTAATAAGATGGCCTTTATTTTTAAGTAAGGGATCGGTTTCAAGCTTGCAGTGGTCCAAATTACTCTGGACCCAATCTGCCATGTGCTAATGAACATCAAGGCTGTGTGGTTGGTAGAATGTTAAGCTGTAATGGCTTTAAATGGGGTGACATCAAATAGGGATTAGACCTATTAGTGGAGAATGAGATTATCACTGGCTGTTCCCATGGTCACCATATAAACTACTTCTGGTAGCAGAGGCAGCATATCACCACCACCACCATCGCCACCACCACAATCCTCTATACAGTCCATAACTGAAGCTGTCTGGGCAGTTCACAACATTTAGGTCACCCATCCAGATTTCAACCAGGCTTCATCCTGCTTAGCTTCCAAGATTAGGCAGGAAACTTGGGTGGGAGGGTTTATTGCATGTGTGTCCTACTTGTGGGTTTCCCACAGGCAGCTGGTTTGACATGGTGAAGAGAAGGCTGACCTGATCTAGTACAGCTCTTCTGGGGTTCTTGTGTTAGGGGAAATCTGGATTCGGGCCCCCAGCCAGATGTGGAGCTTCTTAGGCAATCCTGAGCCTCAGTATTGCTTAGGTGAGACTAACTCAGGTCATACTTGAGTGGTGAAGGCAAATAGGAAAAACCCAACTATGTACTGAGCTAATTAGAAAGAATGAAATACAAATGTGAGAGGTAAATAATAGGCAGATCTAGGGAAAATGTTCCCTTGAAAATTAAAGAAGAAGAATGAATAAATGCCTGCTCTGCTTTCCCTGTTCTCAAATATCTCTGTCATTCACATGAAGCCTGCTAATATAAAGGGCCATTTGGTGTAAATGGATTCCTCTATTATTCCAACATTACAAATTTACTCATTAGATTACATATTTATGACATCTAATCAAAGGGAGATCATTTATGCGTACTATTCAACACAACTGTGAAACTGGCACATTTAATTCAGGCTGGGGTGTCCCAGGAGCTCTTGATCTCAAGCAAATGAATGGCTGCTGTACAGTAAGGAGACCGCATGTTGAGGGATGAACACTCACACCTCCTGTGGTCTGGGATCTGAAGCCGTGAAGTTGCTAGAACAAAATAGGTGCTTGAAACTCCAGGTTCTTCCAAATCAATGACGCAGAGGAGTCTTTTCCGGATGCCTTCATAGCTAGTTTGTAGTCTGCTTACAACAATGGAGCACCGCCATCCTACTGAGCAAAGTTCTATTCTGCGGGAAATTCATTGAGCTTGCTGGTGCACGAGTTAGTGAAAAGAATCTGCACTTGCTGGATGAAGAAGGTGCTGCTTTGGGAAACAGCAAAATAACTGGGAAAAAGAAAGTCAGCATCTGTTCACTACATACTCATTACCTCACTCTAAGGAGCTCAGGGCACTGTGTGCATGGCCCTTCTTCATCCTCACTACATTCCTGGGAAGTATGTCAGGCAGACAGTGGATGGCCCAAGATCATCTCACAGTGCAACCCTGCGCTTGTCTACTCAGCAGGAAGCAGTTCAGTGTGTATGTGTATGAGCAACTGGCCACATAAGTGGGCTCTCCCTGAGCCTAGTTCAGCCCCCAACTACTGCACAGCTCTGGTTCCCAAGTGCTAGTTCATACTAGAGAGAGAGGCTCCCATACAAGAAGCTTGGGGAGGACTGGGGAGCCAAAGGAAGAAAATGTTAATAGATTAACTATCCACAGGATTATTTTAACTAGTCATTCTCTGAAATGTCCATGCATGTACCTTAATAAATAAGCATTGAAAATGCAGATATTGTAAGAAGATATTATATCAGTAATCAATCAAATATATCAGTAATCAATCAAGCCTCAGAAAGCATGGAGCCATATCACCAACTGCGCCCGGCAGCCTACGCCGGAGGAGGGCCGCCTCCTCGCTGTGTAAGACCGCGCCGCGCCGGAGGGGAGCCGCTGCCTGGCCGCGTAAGACCGCGCCGCCATCCACCGCCCACTTGGCTGCTCCGCCACGCCCCAGCACGTGTGGCAGGCGTGCTTCGGACGAGGCGGGGGACGCAGGGCCGGCGGCTACAAAGGGCGTCGGCCAAAGGACGGTCGCCACCGTTCGGGTGGCCGAGCAGGGGGCGGGGCTGGCCAGGGGCTTGCGCTTGGCGATGGTAGGCCCTCCTGCTGGGCTGTGAGTGAGGGGTGAATGTGTGTGTGTGTGTGTGTGTGTTTTTAGTAGTATTTTAAATCTTTTTATGGAGTCGTCCCTGGCCATGCTGCCGCTTATGTTTCCTGGGGAGCGCACGGGTGCCGCCATTGAGGTGGTTATGGGCAGGGGACGTAACAGCGTTGGGAGCTTAACGTGTCCGCATAGAAGAAGGAGGGACAGATGGCTGACACCTGTCCCTACTTCTGGTTTTGCTCCCAGCCAGAGGGTGCCAGGGAGTCTCGTCAGTCGCCCCTCCGGCCTGACGGTGCTGTTGCTTAATGCCAGGTCGGTCAATAACAAATCTGCCCTCATCCAGGACCTGATTGTGGATGAGGGGGCCGACCTGGTCTGCATAACGGAGACCTGGGCGGGAGAGGGGGGGGATGTTGCCCTCTCCCAAGTGTGCCCGCCCGGTTATCTGGTCCAGCACTGCTCACGGCCGGAGGGGAGGGGAGGGGGGGTCGCTTTGGTTTACCGAGGGTGAGTAATTTATGCTTGACTCCCCTGTCATGGTCAGATCACTTCCTGGTGAGGTTTATGCTCGAGAGCGACTTCTCCCTCTGTAAGGGTGCGGACCCGATTATGTGGGTCCGCCCCCGGAGCCGAATGGATCCAGAAGGATTCCTGAAGGCCCTGGGGGAGTTTCCGGCTGACAAGACGGGTGCTCCTGTCGAGGCTCTGGTCGAACTGTGGAATGGGGAGATGACCAGGGCTGTAGACACGATCGCTCCTAAGCGTCCTCTCCCACCGGGCAGAGCCCGCTCTTCCCCTTGGTATACTCCTGAATTGAGGGCGATGAAGCAGGTTGGGAGACGACTAGAGCGTAGGTGGAGGAAATCACGAGATGAATCTGACCGAACACACTTAAGAGCCCACTATCGGGCCTATGCTGTGGCGGTGAGGGCGGCAAAAAAGAGATTCTTTTCTGCTTCCATTGCCTCCTCACAATGCCGTCCGGCGGAGCTCTTTCGAGTGGTGCAAGGCCTGGTCCGTCCAGGTCCAAAGGAAGACCTGATTCCACCCTCAAAGACCCGCTGTGACGACTTTGCCAGGCATTTCAGGGAGAAAATCGCTCAGATTCGTCACGAGCTGGACACCACTATTGATTCAGAGGTTTCAAAGGAGACACCAACGCTGCCGTCTGGTCCAGATTTATTGGATGAATTTCAGTTATTGCGGCCCGATGATGTGGACAAGGTGCTTGGGCGAGTACGTCCAACCACTTGCCTTTTGGACCCTTGCCCGTCTTGGTTAATAAATGATTCCAAGCACGGGATTGGAACCTGGATCTTGGAAGTGGTTAACGCTTCTCTGAGGGAGGGTCGGGTGCCTGCCCCTTTGAAGGAGGCGGTAGTCCGACCGGTCCTGAAGAAGGCGTCACTGGATCCAGAGATGGCCACTAATTATAGACCAGTGGCCAACATCCCGTTTCTGGGCAAGGTGTTAGAACGAGTGGTGGCGGGACAACTCCAAGCACTCTTGGATGAAACTGATTATCTGGACCCATTGCAGTCCGGCTTCAGACCCGGGTACGGTACTGAATCTGCCTTGGTCGCCCTGTATGATGACCTGTGCAGGGAGAAGGACAGGGGGAGTGCGTCCCTGTTGGTTCTGCTGGACCTCTCAGCGGCTTTCGATACCATCGACCATGGTATCCTTCTGGACAGGCTTGCGGGATTGGGGGTTGGAGGCACTGCTTTGCAGTGGTTCCGCTCCTATCTCAATGGCCGGTTCCAGAAGGTGGTGCTGGGGGACTATGGCTCTGCGCCATGGCAGCTATGCCATGGAGTACCGCAGGGGTCCATTTTGTCCCCTTTGCTGTTCAACATATACATGAAACCGCTGGGAGAGGTCATCAGGAGGTGTGGGCTGCGGAACCATCAGTACGCTGATGATACCCAGCTCTACCTCTCGTTTTCCACCAATCCAGGTGAGGCAGTGGCTGTGCTGAACCGGTGCCTGGCCGAGGTAATGGGCTGGATGAGGGCCAATAAACTGAAGCTCAATCCAGACAAGATGGAGGTCCTGTTGGTTGGTGGATCGGGCTTCGGAGAGGGTGAATTGAACCTTGTCCTGAATGGGGTTGCACTCCCTCTTAGGGACAAGGTCCGCAGCTTGGGAGTGCTCCTCGACCCAGAGCTTTCACTGGAAGCTCAGGTAACAGCAGTGGCGAGGAGCGCTTTCCTCCAGCTTCGGCTAATTCATCAGCTGCGCCCCTATCTGGAGAATGACTGCCTTGCGACAGTGACACATGCGTTGGTGACTTCCCGTTTGGACTTCTGCAACACGCTCTACGTGGAGCTACCCTTGAAGACGGTCCGGATACTTCAATTGGTCCAAAATAGAGCTGCCAGGCTGCTGACGGGGACTGGACGTTATGTTCACATGACTCCAGTCCTCCGTCAGCTTCACTGGCTTCCCATTGAAGTCCGGGCCCAATTCAAGGTGTTGGTTATGACCTATAAAGCCCTAAACGGCTTGGGTCCTGGTTACCTGAAGGAGCGCTTACATCCTTATATGCCCAGCCGCCCCCTGAGATCGGCAGGAGAGGCCCTTCTCCGGGAGCCCTCCATGGAAGAAGTTAGGAGGGTGGTTACTCGGAGGAGGGCTTTCTCAGCGGTGGCGCCTAAGTTATGGAATGCGCTCCCCAGAGAGGTCCGCCTGGCGCCGTCGTTATTTGTTTTTCGGCGCCAGGCGAAGACCTTTTTATTTAAGCAGTATTTTAAATGTTAATATTATTGAATTTTATTTGGCCAGGGCGGCTTGTTTTATAGTGTATGTTTTATATTATATATTTGTATTTTATTGTATATATTTTAAAATGTTATTTTAATTTTTTGTTGTAAGCCGCCCCGAGGCTTCGGCGAATGGGGCGGCATAAAAATGTTTTAATAAATAAATAAATAAATAAATAAATTTAAGAATGTTTGGAAGCACTGCCTTATTTCCCAGGGAGCATCAAATTTCTATAACATATATCTGCGTGATAATTAAGTATGCTCATGTATTTTCCAAATGGACAGTGGAAGTGTGACCTGCTTCTCCTTTCAGTACCATCACATGACCCTATTTAGTTTTTACCATCACTCCATCTGCCTGCACAAAACCTCTGCCAGCCATAATCCACTGCCTTCACTTTGCCTTTGATTTATAGGACCTGACCTTGAGTCTAGAAAGAGATAGTAGAAAGTTGGGGAAATGATAAAATATTCTGATATACTTTACAAGATTCATTGCATCTCTGGCTTCTTGGTTGTATCTTGTCTTGTAAGTCATTTTCTCCTGATCTCTTGCTGATTTTAAGCATTGTGCATTATAGGAGTATATCAGAAACCAAATTCAACAAGAAGAATTAGATTAGTGTCATTCACCTCCAAAGCTTTATGTGATTGGCCTTATTAAAAGCACAAATGCCATCACTTACTGTTACTCTCAGATGGAAAATTCAGTTAGCACTTGTAATTCGGAATGGTGTCTTATCTGGACCATTACCTACAGTGACAGTACTTAGCACTGCTAAATGCATTTTAAATCACTTTGATTAACAAAACACCTGAGTTCTTAAAAGAACCATATTCCCTGTTCACTTTGTAGGATCATGAAAAGTTAATTTTGAAAGGCTTGACTGAATATTCCCAGTGTTTCCACTATTTTCACTACATGTTTGCATGCATATGTATACGTATAGGCTTTTCAGCTTTATTTTGGGCTGGTTTTCAGAAGAAATACATTAAATGGTTAAGAAATCAGGTACTAATTTCCTATGTTAAAACCATGTGCTCTTCAATTAGCTTTTCTGTGAAGCTAAAAAGGAGAACACTACAGATATTTTCTTATCAAGACTGAATTGTTTCCATAGAGACATGAAGCTAGTAAGCAACACACTTGGTAACAGTGATCCACTCCAAGACAGAAATTCTTTGTTCTGTAACTACTGACTAAGGGCACAATCCAATGGAGATATATGTTGATATATATAAAGCCAAGGCTCTGAGATCTATGCAGGGGGCTCTCCTTGGGGAAATAAGAGGGATGGCTGCTAGGAGGAGGGTCTTTTCTGTTGCTGCTCCCTGTATTTGGAATGCTCTCCATAAGGAAGTTTGTCTGGTGTTGTCCTTATATTCCTATCCACACCAGTTAAAGACCTGCCTTTAAAAAAAAACACATGAGCCATCAAACTTCTATCTACTTTTGTTTTTTTAATTGATGTTGTTTATTTATTGGATTTTTGCTACTCTTGAATGTTCAGCAGGCTATATTTTCTTATCAGTTCCAGAACAAGCGTAGTATGTATCAGTCCCTGGTATGGATCCATCTTCCATTAACAATAGGACTCCATTCACAGAAGATGCCTGTGCCTGATTTTGTGGGATAACTTACACCAGAAGTTTACCCATTTATTGGAATTCTTTGATACACACTGTAACATCTTCCAGAATCTGGAAAGACTCCAGTGAGGAGGAAGGAACTGCAAGTTCTTCAGTTTTCTTCAGAAAGAAACAAAGGCATAAGAAGCGGTGAGAAAAACAAGGGCTAGTATCTTATGTTAGTCCTACCTTGACTAGTCTTATTTAAATGAATTGATTTCAATGTGTCTGCTCTAGGTAGGTCTACCATTGGATGCCACCCAGAATATTACAGATGCAAGATAACTTCTGAACCTCTCCTAATTTCATGTGAATCAGAAGGGTGATTTCACAATTTCAGATTGGAACACCTTCAATTTTTCTCAGACAAACAAATTTAGAAATGAGCTGGGGAAAAAAGAGAATTGTGTGGTTTGTCAAAGGTTGAGTAAGAGTAAATTAATCTTTCTCAGAACAGGGAATGAAATCATTGGATGCTTAAGAGAGCTGAATAGCCTAATTTTAAATTTATTTAGGCAACGGAGCAATTTAAAAACCATTTACTATATTTATCTACATAATACAAAGGAGCATCAAAACTTTCCATAGACATACAGTTGGATATGTTGGGGTAAATAAAAATGTCACTATGCTGATATACTTGCCATGGAGACATATTGTTTCAATTAGCTCTCTCATTAGTTTAAAATAGGCTTATTCTTTCGTCATGAGTCATTCATCTCAGTTTATTCCTCCCCCTGACCTGAATATTTATTATGGTAGTGCAACAACTTCCAAATCCATGTTTATCTCCATTGTTAACATGGTTTTCTACCACAAATTCTATCTCTACAAGCTTCCATCAGTAAAGACTAAGCTAATTTACTCTTCAGGTCAGGTTCATAACCCAGAGCATGTACTGAAAGGTGGATTTTCTGTTTAACCATTTGGGGAGCTCCTCTTACTGAAGGATCAGTCCGGTGACCCTGAAGACATTGGCTGGTGGGCTGTAGGATATAGGAAATTCCTCCTTCTGAGGTTGAAGATAGCACTGTAACCTGCAAAAGGGGAGTCAGCCAACACGCCCCCTTGTGGGCTGCTGTCAGCCTCCAAATTGGAGAGTGAACATAAGTATTAGCTTGAATATGGTAAAGTGATATCACAAGAGCCTAGGAGCTTCTGGCTGACAAATACCCATATATACCAGTGTATAAGAGCCCCTTGAAACTGAAAATAATGAAGCAAAAATTGGGAGTCATCCCACACCTCCGACATATGACAAACACCAGCAAAGCAAAATATCAACTTCGTCTTATATGTGAGTCACATTATTATTATTCGTTACATTTCTATACACCCTATAGCCAATGCTATAGGTTGATATATAAAGCAGTTCACACCATTTAGTCACCCATCCAGATTTCAGCCAGGCCTGGCCCTTCTTGGTTTCCAAGATTAGGCAGAATCAGGCACTTCAGGGTATCTCAAAGTTTATATGATGGCATATGTGCTGCTTTGGGTGCTCTCTGATACCTCCAAGAGGAAAAGGGAGCATACCAGTGAGATGAGGAAGACTGCAATGGCTATATGCAAGCGATTCTGCCTTGAGGGCTATCCAGGAAGTGTTAGTTTGAGCTAATTTCAATCAGTTGTGTGATCAGGCACTAGCTTCACATTGTGCTGGTGGTCATTCTTGCTAGGGCATGGCCAATACTGGATGCTCCCCGTTAGCTCACCATGCATCTCAGAATCCCACAAATTCAGACTTCAAGAATCTAAGGCATCATAAATGCCGTATTTCCAGGCCATCCCTAATTTTCCTCCCTTAATGAAAGACTTGCCCTGATTTTTCTGTCTGTCTGTCTGTCTGTCTACCTATCCCTCTGCTTGTGTGTGGGTGGGTGGAGGGGTGGGGATGGGGTTCTATTTTATGTCCCTAGAACATTTTTGGCATAGACCATAAAACCTTTCATAATGAGATATCAGTGCTACTTTTACCCTTGTATTCTTAGTTTTGCCCTCTATAATTACTTGCTCCATATGTTTTTGTTTACCAAGCCAAAAGCAGGAATCTTTTAGTACTGCAGGCAGTGCAGCCCTATAACTCATAGACCAAACTAGGATGTTAAATTGTGCAATAACTCATTCTTACAGCAATGTTCTAGGGGGAGCATCAACTGGGACCATTTCAGTTCTCCCTTCCATCAAAATCTCAAGTAAATAATTACTTGAAGATAGGTTATTACTTGTGGGATTAAAAGAGACACTTCTGGATGAAACCATTTATTCCTAATTGTTTTGAAGATAATCACCGGGCCCAGGGTCTATTCAGCTTTACCTTTTCAGATCTTCCTTTTATTTTCTATAGGAAATTTTTGTGTGTGAGGGATGAGAAAGAATGTTCCTCCATATTCTAAATTGCTTCAGCATGGCATGATTCCACTGACATTTTGTCACACCTGCTCCATTTTGTAGCTAAACTGTGAACTTAGATTTGAATTCTTCATAAGAATTCTTCTCATGCAATGGCCAACCAGCTGCCTATGAGAAACCCACAAGTGAGGTGTGACTGCCCTCACAGAGAATATCTGACATTGGAAAACTCACTCTGTCTGAGTCCAACACCATTTTGATGTTTCTTCAACCCAACAGACCAAGCTAGGCCAAGATGGAGGGCAGATCAGCTTCTACAAAATTGGTCAAAAATTATGCTAATTATGGCCCCTTTAAAAATGGATGTTCACATACTGGTTCAACTTTCTTCAGATCAAGTTGGGACCAGCACAGCACTGAAAGAATAGAATGTGTAGGACTAAGTCTAGCAAACCTATCAGATGCTCACCTTCATCCCATTGGAAAACATCTCTATTATCCTACCCATGTTCCCTAGAAACGATGCTGCCTCCGGTACTGGAAGTGGCCTAGAGCTATCAGGGCCAGTAGGCATTCTTTGCCTTCTCCAGGAAATTTTCTCATCCATTTTTAAAGCTGTCCACATTGGTGGCCATTACTACATCTTGTGGAAGTGGATTCCATAGTTTAACAATGTTGCTGTGTGAAGAAATGCTTCTTTTTATCTGTCCTGAATCTCCAAGCAATCACCTTCATGGGATATCTCTGGGTGAAAAACTGGGGTGACAGGAGAGTTGTCCATTCCATACATAATTTTGTATACCACTGCTGTGTCTTCACTTCTTTTCTACACTAGAATCATAGAATAGTAGAGTTGGAAGGGACTATGAAGGACATTGGATCCAATCCTCTGCTGTTGCAGGACACCAAGTTGACCCCATCACACTCAGATGGCTGCCCAGTTTCTTTTTGATTGTCTCGGTTGTAGGAGTGCCCACCACCTCTCTAAGCAGCTGGTTCCACCATCATATTGCTTTGACAGTGAGAAAGCTTTTCCTTATGTCCAGCCTGAGTCTGGGTTGTCACAACTTGAACTGACTATTCTGTGTCCTACACTATACAATCCCAAGTGTTGTACTCTCTCCACATAGGGGAGTTACTCCAGATATCTGATCATTTAAATTGACCTTTTATGTACTTCTATGCCTAGGGCTGCCATCTAAGACTCAATAATTTGACAATAGGATTAGTGAAACTTAGTTTGGAACAGGCTGAGAACTGTGTTGCTTAACTGCAGTCCTGTGTTTGCACCCTTAATTGGTACACTTACCTCCCATTGAAACTGGTAGAAGTTCTAAGTAAATGTTAATTGAAATTTGATGAAATTGGCAATCCGAAACCTACTTACTTCACAGTAAGCTACACTGAAAGCAACCCATTTTTTCCAAGAAATCATGGTTAGGACCTGACTTTGGTTGTATGTAAAGACCCCTGTCTAGAGAAAGCTAGTTCTATGCATGCCATATTGAAATCAGTAGAATGAGAAACTCCCATTGAATTATGTTTGAGTGACTAATGTTTTCCAGATTAAGATTAAAGGTTAAATAGAAAGCTCTAAAATATGCTGAACAGAGGAAACAGGCACGCACCCACACACGCATTCACCCTATAATTGAAAGAAAAGTGAAAGTACATTAGTACTTCTCCAGCCTAATTCTTGTCTATTTTTTCCCATTTGAGAAGGGTTAACTGCCTTTTATATCGTTATTCTTAATAGCATAGAAGATATCTGAATCATTCTAGAGTATGCCATTATATTCTCACTCATTTGTAGCAATTCAGTGATCTCTAAAATATTAAAATTTCAGTGATATACCCTGAAAGTCAGAATGGCTTTCAATCAGTGTTAGAGGAAATGATGGCATATCACTGCTACCACTTCCAAATCATTTCAGCTTAAGTCCCCTGCCCTGCACTGCTCCATCACTGCCCTGGACAATACTTTCTTGCTGAGATAATTCAATCCTTTTACATCAAGAGGGTTATTAATAATATTAATATTATTTCTATTTCTCTGCTGTCAATGGGCAGGTTACAACCATACATAAAACAGATAATACAGTGAAACACAATAAAAACTTTTCAAACTAATAATTTAAAAACCAGCACTTGATATATGTGTAACATACCTGGGATGGATAATCCCCTAAGCCTTTAAATACTCTTTCAAGTCTTTAAATGCCTCTGCAAGATGGTTGTCCTGCCCTGGCCCCAAAAGGAATCCAGATAGGCCTCAGTGGAGAGATAATTTCATACCTAGCGGTCACCACTGAAAAGGCTCATTCCTTTGCTGCTGCTCTCTAGGTCTTCCTCAGACCTGGCAATCAGTGAAAAGTCCCAAATATGATATAGAAATGACATATTAGCTGCTCTGAGATCTAATTAGCTGCTCTGAGGTCATCTACCCTCCAGTTGCCAAAGAGAGAGAGAGAGAGAGAGAGAGAGAGAGAGAGAGAGAGAGAGAGAGAGAGAGAGAGAGAGAGAGAGATCAAACTGAAGGAATCATTTAAGTTAAAATCAGAATATACAAGTTAGGAAAATAACTTAATAAAACTAAGGTTCTTAGTGGAATCATGCTGGTTGATGTATGCATAAGGATAGGAGTGAAAACATGATCAGGGATGATAGGAGTTTCCATGAAATCCACCTGGAGGGTATCAGACTGGTCTACACATTCACAGTAAAGAAAAAAAGTTAGATGTTACTTTTCCCCCAGTCTTTGTTAATGTTTTGTGTATTTTCAGTAAACACAAGGCTAATCATCTCAGTCCTTGGCATTCCCAGTCTGCTTGTTTGTTTTTATAAGATCTAATTTCAATTTTTTCAAAGGCAAAATAAGAGGTCAAATGCAAATAAAAACTTCCCTAATCATAGGGCAGTTTTACTGGGAATATTCATTACTGCTTTCAGTAAATTGAAATCATGCATCTCTGTGCAAATTAATCCTTTGTTCACAAATCTGATAAATTTATGTAGTCAGTGCTTTGCTAATTATTTTGACTAGTCTTAATTATAAGCTTCTCATGCAAAATTCCAAAAGAACTTGAAGCAATGTACAGAGTCTTGTCTTACCATAAAATCCGTCAGGGTTCCTGAACTGGACCTTACTTTGTCAGATGCATGTAGTGGGCAGAAAATTCTGCATATATTAGTCAACATGATCATGGGAACTAGCAACACACCTACTGCCAGGGATTCATTCTTCTACTGATTCTCCACTGTGACATATCCTAAATATACACCTTCCAATATAAGAAAGCTTAAAAGAAGCTTATGGCTTGTTACTCATAATGGGTTGTTGTGACTTGCGAACCTGGACTGTGTCCTGCAACCTGGCTTGTTTATAGTGGATTTTGTGGGTGTTTTTGCTGTTGTTGGTGTTTTGCCTTGTATTCCTCAGGCTGCTTGACATTTTGCACATTTCCCCAAGACTATACCTTCTCTGGAAAGTGCAACAGTGCAACTCGCATCCTTTTTATGGGAAAAAGGACTTGTGATGGCTAGCTGTCAATGCCTTAAGTCCTGGTTTTGTCAAGTCTTTTATTATTTTTATTTTCTTTTGGACATACGTGGCCCTATATGATGGTTCTGGACCCTCAGGCATGGACTGAGTATGGATTGTGGTTGAAACATAGGTTACCATGTTGTCTGAACCGAACTGCACTAAGAAACTATGGTTTGTTAACCACAAAAGAAAAAAATGAAGAATGTGTTACATGCTATTTGAACCTATTATGCTGGGTAATCTTGGGAGCAATACACCAAAAAAGGAGGCTCTTGTCCTCCAAATTGTCTCAAAAGGTTGTGGGCCTTTTGCGCTGCTGGATTAATGCATGAGACCAGAGAGAACAAGCCCCGGGTTTGCATTCACACAAACACGCACCACACTTAGAAGGAAAAGGGCAGTTTATGCGTTAAACGATGGGACGGCATATAAAAACTCTGAATAAATAAATAAATGAATAAATAAATATTCATCAGAAGAATGTAAGGAAGGCACATTTAGTCTTATGTGGTCCAGACAGCAAACATTCCTGTTACAGCCCAATCTTCCTATATATTTTTAAAAATACAAATAACTTCCTACCAAACAGAGAGAGAGAGAGACTAAACAGGGGGGCATTTCCTATCCCACAGAGTAGAGCTTGTGGGTCCAGAACTCTTGCAGGGGAGAGCAGGAAGAGAGAGAACCCTTTATAATGCCTGATATTCATACCATTTCTCTCCGCACATGTGACTTATGGGAAGGTGAGCTTCCAATGCTTATGCTAATTGTCGGAATGGGGCTTGATGGCTTCTTGAGGACCTTAACTCTTGTTTTTCTGAGTAAGAGCTGAGTTCCTTGTCTGTGTTTGCTAGGTGCTATAGATGAGGTAATTTCCAGCTGTCTCAGGACAATGGGCCATCTTCCTTGCAGGGTTGTTCTGCCTGATCTCTAAGTGGGGGAAATACTAGACCCTTTGACTGCAAGAAATCCAGCATTCATTCTTCACTCATTTAGTCTATCCCAGGATACCAGGTCCTTCTTCCTGAATTCAAGTCTTTCCAAGATAGCCTATGGCCTGAAAGCTTGTTCTGGACTGATTATAGCACTAAATATTGATATATTACATGCATTACAAACACAGTAACTGAATTTATCTTAGGCAGAAGGCTATAAGAGCTCATCACAAGACTTTTGATAACAAATAAGAACTGCATAAATAAGATGGGCAGTGATTATAGAGAGATATAGGAAGATAACTATGAGATTCAAAGTTTAATGCTTCTTTGTGAGAAGGAATAGTCCCACACCATCTGAAAGAGGTGGTGGCGAGGCAGCTTCTGGGGGCACCCTCCTTCAGACAAGTCAAAGAACTTTAGACTGGTCACAAATGTTTCTGGGAAGGTTCTCAGACAGGTGGTAGCCCTTCTAGAATGGGACTGATTATCTGGATCCATTTCAATTCTGGGTTCAGATTTGGTCACCTTGTATGGTGTCCTTCTCATAGGTCAGGAAAGGGACAGGGGAAGTACAGTTCTGTGGATAATCTCTCAGTGGCTTGTGAGATCATTAATCATATTATTCTGGTGTGACTCTCTGAGCTGAGAGTGGGAAGATACTGCATTGCAGTGGCTCTGCTCCTATTTGGATGGCCAACTCAAGAGGGTGCTGCTTGGGGAATATTGTTCTGTCCCATAGATTCTCCAACAAGGGTTAATCCTATCCCCAGGCTATTTCACGTCTACATGAAACCACTGAGTAGGATCATTGGACGTTTTGAAGTGCACTGCTATCAGGATATATTGAGCTTTATTTCTACTTTATATCTTCATGAGCATATAGATACAGATTCAGATGGTACAGATACTCATGTGGCTTAGGAAGAAGCTGGGGACTTACTGAATTATTTGGGGCAAACAAGATTAGTATTGATAGAATACAATTATATTTAAAGTAAGTAGCTTGGGTTTTGTTTTAGGTGTGTAAAAGGAAATTTCGTGTTATGTGTTCTTTCAACATCAGAAGTAGAATTCCTAGAGAGAATATTTTTCCCATCAGTTTTTGGCTCCAAAATAAAAATGGTTGGTTTGTTACTGAAGGGGGCTCAAAAAGAATTAGTTGTACTGTTTTTTTAATGCTTGCATTTAACAGTGTTTTAAATTTATTTTTTTGTATTTATATTTTAATTAAGAGATTGCTTTAAATCTGAACTTCACTGTTTAGCATCCCTGAGCAGCATGGGAGGAGGTGGGCATATAAATGAATTAAAGAGAGAAAGAAGGAAATGAAAATCACGGGAACTTTCTGTGGATTGAATGGGGACTGTAAGGGCAGGATGGACAGAGATCTAAAGAGAGCTGCTGGATACAGTACGCCCCGCAGCCTTGTACCTCCTCTTACTGGGAAATGCTGATGCAAAGGCTCAGCTTCTGATACAGAGGTATGAAAAGTAATTTGTAACATTGATATTTATGTCAGCGTGAGACATGGCTGCTGCCTCAGCTTTAAGGGTGAAACAGCAGAGTTAACAGTTCTGGTTTAACTTACAAAATCAGCCGCCTCTATAAACCCTTTCAGCTTGAGTCCAAGTCAGCGTTTCATTGTAAATGGCTCTCATGGCTTCCAAATCTGCATGCACCGTAGTTAATTTTTAATGCCTTTTGAAGCAGGTGTAATTGGCCAAAGAACTCCCTGTGCACCAGCATCTTCTTTTCAAAGGACTGTACTTTTCATTAAAATTGAAAGTCGTTCTCTGGAAAGGTGGGTGGCTTTCACTCTGTTCTCTGCCTGGCACTTGCAGTGAAGACACAATCCTAACTTCCCAGAAGCTTTTTAGCACGTAAGCTAGTCTGTAACCAAACAGTTGGGAGCTATGCATTTGTTTTATTACTGTGCTTTTAATGTATTTGCTCTTATGACTGATGGAGAATTCTGTGCTGAGGGACCACAGGATGCTTAGAATTCGCGGCTCCAAGCACTTCAGTTAATAAGCAATGGTGGCTCATTAACTGTCTTGCATGTGCTGGTCCCATGCCTGAGGATTAGCGTAATTAGTCTCAGTACAGTTTGTCATGTCATGCAAATCTGGCCAATCCTACAGCAGCTCATGGGTTCTAGGGAGCCTCTTGCCCATAGCATCCCGCTATCTGGTTGCATTAGCATGGCACGTCCAGCTTCACTACAGAATGTAATTATGCTGTAGCACATGGGGTGGAGGAAACAAGCCACTGCATGAAAATCAGTGTCAAGACTAGGCGTGGTTGGGCATCTGCCAAAGGTCCATCTTCTTGCAAAAGCCCCCGGACAAGACCCCCGCTGGAGTGGTTCCCCCTCTTCCACCTTGCAGCCTACCCACCCACCCACCTGTTCTTCAGTCTGTCCAAGGCAGTGGTGAGGCTGTGAAGGAGGAGCTCTCCACGCCCCTGCTGTGAGGGCCAGGCCGTGGGCGGCAGCGGGCAGGGGCACAAGATTGGGTCCAGGGCATGGCTCAAGTCCAGAACCTTGCTATGGGCCGGAGGCTAGAAGCAAGGTAGGCCATGCAAGGGAGAGAGAGTCCAAGAACAGTTGTGAGATCAGTTTACCGGTAGGTCGAAGCAATGAAGAGAGAAGTGGCAGGAGTGAGGCAGGGTCTACTTAGAGGACGGGAACAGCGGGAAGGGCACAGGCTGGAGCAAGACAGGAATGAACTGGAGCAAGAAAAAACTGGAACAGAACTGGAGCAAGGCAGGAACAAATGAACAGGACTGGAGCAAGGCAGGAACAAACTGGAGCAGGATTGGAAATGCAGGGCCAGAGCACAAGGAGTCACCAGAACCACTTGTGTTGCTATGGCAAAGAGCAGCAGTGCAGGGAAGTCTTTTCTGCTGGTCACCAGCTGCACTGCATAATTGCCCCTTGGGTGTTCCTTGAAAGTGTCCACAAAGGTGTCCCTGGTTCTGCGAGCACTTGAGGGTCACTCAGGCCCTTATCCTGACACCTGTCTCCTTGCTCCCTGGCTTTCTGCCTGCCAGGAAAGCAAGTGATAGCAGTGATGAGAATAAAGAGAAGGAGCAATGGCAGCTGGAGAGAGTGGTCATGAGCAGGTAGGGAAAAGGACAGTTGGGGGGGGTGGGCGTCAAAGACCTGGACCTGACACTGATCAGACTGGTCCATGGTTGGGATGAACCTTGTTGGAATCCTCCCCTCCAAGCATTCATGGGCTTTCTCGTGCATTTGGCCCGTCTTCCAAAGCAAGTCAAGCTAAGGGGAAGTCTGTGAATGCTTGCAGACTCCCTCTTGCAAAACTGGCGACCGTCTTTTGTGTCAGCTGCAGCAAGCAAGGAAGAGGGACACTTGCACACTGGTTGCCAGGAGCTACTTTCCTGGCAAAGCCCCTCATGGCTGGCCTCCTTTGGCTCTGGTAGCAGTCCCTCAAATGGCAATTGCCTCTCCGGGGGGGGGGGGGGGGCTGCTTACCTGGCAGGGGGGTTTCCATTCCTACATCAACAATGGGCACTCTCCAGGAACTGGGACTCTGGGCTGCTGCAAAGCAGACTGAAGTCCAGGGAGCTGAGCCTAGGGAATCTGATGGATTGTGGTGATGATGAATAATTTCATTTCTATACCACCCCACAGCAGAAGCTCTGTGGGCAGTTATAATCTTTAACAAGCATTGAACAATAAGATGATCTAAGTTGTTTGGGCAAATTATGGCATATGTTTGTATACAACACAACCTTGTCTGACTTTTGTTTTCCTTTATCTCTTCAGAACTGATAAGCCAACTTTTGACATATGCATTTACACCTATTTGACCAAGAAGCAGAGCCCTTGAAAGCCAGTTACAGATGAGTTTCAAAATCAGCACAGCATTCTCTCTCCCTCTCCCTCCCCACTCTCCCTCTTCCTCTCCCTCCCATTCTCAAAAGGACAAGGTTACAGCTAATTAGAACTTAAAGGGCAAAAAGTGTACAGCAAGGCTTTTATGATCTACTTCTTCTTCGTCTACTACTTGTTCTTTCTTCAAGTGTGTTCCAAACAGGTGTCTGAATATGTTCAGGGAGTCATTCCAATCTTGTCTTTTTGACTTCCATGGTGACCCCTTCAAGTAAGTTTCACTGAGCGTACTTCAAAGAAGCACTGGCTGTGCAGCCAGTTAAATGTTTTAACTCCACATGTTGGTAATGCATTCTCATTTTACACTGAATTCTGTGCTTCTTATAAATGTGCACTGATTTCAGAAGTGTGAAACATTCTATCATCCTTGAAGCACTTCTTCTTTTTTCAGTAGAGAGGCCAAATCCTTTTGCAGCAAGCAAAAGCAGTATTCCAAATTGTCAACTCTGATTTCTCATGACCTTTAGTCAAAACCACCAGTCTCTTGTATAGCACATCTGCCTCATCTGAAACTGATACCAGAGGATTCTGTTTAGGTTGTTGAATACCAGTGTGGGCCCCTGAAAACTGGAACCACAGCAGGTGCTTGTTCTGAAGAAGATTATGGTGTGTGTGTCGAACTACACTTGTTACAAGGATTTCGGCAGGCCCTGCCACAATTCCAGTTCAAGGAGCTGATTCCTCTCCTTGTGTCCATCTTGCTTTCCCCAGCTTCAGAAGGATTCCTCCCACTGCCCTAATATACACACCCTACAAGCCCAGTTTATATGCAACATTATAATTATGTAAAGAAAGGGTATAGAATGAAAGATTGCTGAGTATGTATTCAGTTATACATATTATTATCTTCAGATATATGTTGCTTCTTCCTGTAGATTATCCCTTCTTTCTCTCCCTCCCTGTCTCACGCACACACACACACATCCTGTCATTTGACAGAATATTTTTCTCTCTCATTCATTTACCAACCTCCAACACTTTATTTTATCCACACTTCCCTGAACTTGCCCTGAACACTTTTGTTTTCCTGATCCATCTACATGGCCATTGGAAAAGCAGAAAATACACGTTGCAAGACTCAATTCTGTGCTTGAATGGCTTTGAACCAGACCTAGGCAGGTCCCTCTGGACTCCTCTGAAGGAAAGACAGCTGTGCTTTTGCAGTGCAGTGCAAGAGAGACCTGGGCCCCTCCAGTCATCCATGCAGTATTCAATCCAATAAAGTGCTATTCCAGAGTTGAGCTGCACGGCACTTGCAGGCTCCCACAGGAAGACGCCAAAGAAGAAAGAAAACGAAATTTCCCTTTTCAAAATGTTAATGGTCATTTCATTGCAACACATCCAGCAATAAAGAGATTTTGCTCACTATCACTCACAGGACCCCGTTTTACCAGAGCGTTTAGCCAATATCCAACATAGTTATTGCTTTGTATGCTCAGCTCTGTAAACATTGTTCCCATAGCTATTCAGCAAAAACTTATAAATATATCAAATGCTTATTTCATATTTCCAGACAGCCCTGAGAGTACTGCGTTATTGACAAAGCATTTTCAGCTCCCAATAAGTAGTTCATTCTCAAATGATAGGACAAAACCCATTTGTGTGAGAGACTGTTTGTGATAAAGAGAAAATACAGATGTACACTGCTCTGTAATGGGAAACAGGAACACCAAAAGCAATCAGCCATACATCAAAAGACTACATCCATCCTAGCAAGTGTAAGATAACTTCTTGAAACAATTGCCAAATAATGTACCCTGTTATTTGGTGCAAACCTGATAACGAGAGCACTGGATCATAAGTGGCAGAGTGGGGAGTAAGAAAGTTCTATTGCTCCGGTTGTGATGAGCTGTGTGCTTGAACTTAGGTTGCTTTTGCGAGCCAGGCTTCCTCCCCTGCTGTCAGCAGTCATCAGCCACAAGCCATTTCTTGGGAAAACTCCCCTGATTCTTTCTACATATGAATCATCCAGCAATGTCTCTGAGCATTCACAAAGCAGTTACATAGAAGCACAGAAGCAGAGTGAGCCAGAAGGGGCCTCCCAGGCCATCTAGTCTAATCCCCGGCTCCAGTCAGCTCTGCTCATAGTTGACCCCAGTCTGACAATCACTCTCCAAAACTCCCCTTATGAGTGTGCTTGTGCTCCAACCATGTACGTGCCTGCATTCTACACACTCTCCATACAATTCTGCTTCTCACTGCTGCTGCTGCCACCTAGCCAGGGGACACAGCTCGGGAAGGATCAGGAGGTCCCCATTCAAACTCTCTTCTCCCTCAGCAGCTTCTCCTGCTGGCTATATCTCCTTCCCATCCCCATGGTCTGGCAGCACCTCCTCCATGTTCTGGGTAGTTCTAATCTCACCCACTTCCATGCTCTACTGTTGGTCCCCAAGTCCTTGAACAGCTCCCTGCTGCAGAAACCCAACAAAATATTCAGCTTCCTCTTCTGAATCTGAATCAGAATCAGCCAAAAAGGTGCAACTACAGGTAGCATCCTGGGGGAATGCTTGCCAACGCCCATCACTCCGCTTGCTCACAACAGTTACTGCCCTGCAGGCCATTTCATTTATTCACTTACTTACTCATTTATTTACAAACTTAGTTCTGTACTACCCAATAGCTGAAGCGCCTTGGGTAGTTTACAGCAGTACATAAGAATACAATAAAATGAAGTACAATTAAAAATGCCATAACATCTTATCAAAAGAAACATAAACATTTAAAACATCTAGAAATAAACAGTGGCAAATAACCCTGTAAAAGAAAAACACCTGGAATGGTAATCCCTTCAAGCCCCATTATATCTTTGAAAACCTTGGCATAAAGGGCTGTCTTAACCAGGCACCAAAAAGATGAGTGAGTTTGGCTACTAATGCTTCTTAATGTTTGTTTATGAATGGAAATACAGAGACTTTCATACTTCCTTATCAGTAAACACAGGATAGATGTTTCAAGTAGGATGGAGAATTTGAGAATGCCATATGTTTGATTTAACTCCCTGGCAAGAGATGTTAAAGGACATGCCTCACCTACAACTATGACATGCTTAATGCAGGTACGCCAATATCAGTCATTTTTTTCCCTGTCCAAGAATGATGATTGTCTATGTCTATGATGATTGTCATTCGTCATCTGGATCATGGAATTATTTCTCATGGCAGTATCAGCAGGTCCTGATACAGAGGTGCAAGACAGAGTAGAAATGCCCTACACAAGGCAGTTGATGCAAAGCCCTCCACATGTGGGGCTGTGGCATAAATCAAGTTTTCCTGGCCTTGGCCTGCTTGGAGGAAAGGTGGTTTATAGGTGCAAATAATAACAGCTGCAGTTAAAACAGAAACATCATTGGGAGAAAGGCAGGAGAGAGAAAGGTATCAGAACAAAGAGTGTGGGCCTGATTTTCAGGAAGTGAAACTGAAAATCTTAATCTCTGTGTTACATGGAATCCATACCTCCCTGCCAAATTTCAGCATCATTTCTCTTCACACAGGGGCAATTCCACATGATTATAAGAGAGAATTATGGCTAATGGGCAGGATAAAAATCTAAAGCATAAATAGATATATGTCTAATAAACTGAATGACAGGAGATTCAGGACATATCCCCATGAAAATAATTACTTCTCCACACAGAATATATTTAAAGTATGGGATCCATTGCCATGGGATATTGTGATGGCCACCAGCTTAGAAAGTTTCGATGAGGATTGGACCATTTGTGGAGGAAAGTCAGTCAGTGGCTAATAGTTATGGTGGCTCTGTGTTACCTTCTTTATAAGTCAATATGGTTATGAATGCCATTTCCTGGGAATCACATGCAGGCAGGATGGGTCTAAAGTCTGTACTTATGTCTATTTTTTGGGTTTCCCAGTCATCTGCTGGCCACTGTACAAACAGAATTCCAGATGAGGTAAACCTTTAGGGCCGCAATAACACAACAACAGTTTTAATTTTTACATGTGTTTCCCAGAGTTAGGTCTTTAATGTTTTCACTCTAATCCTACTCTGAAATAAAAAACTGAAAAAGAGGTGTAGCTGATGGGCACGAACTTAAGGTCATGCCTAGTTTGGCACTCCATCTTATGCAGTGTGATGATTTTCATGTTGAAAGGGTGGGACCCCTGGAGGAGTAACTGCAGTGAACTGCATCCAGAAGCACAATTTAGATTGACACAAATGAGCTGCCGGTAGATTGCCTACATGGGTGTACATATGGCGATACAATCAGGCTTCCCCCTGCCTTCCCACAACCTTCCCATAGAAGCTAGCCACCTTCCCCTTTTCACTCATTTCCAGGGATTTTTCAGAATGAAGATGGAGCACAATCTATGCCCTTTGATTACCTTAAAAGACTTCTATAGAGTTCTTTATAATATTCTTTTACACAAAGGGCAGTAATCCTGGGCCAATTCAGAGCCAGCAGGCCTTCACAGATTAACATTCAAGTATCAGCTGCCATATCTGAAAGCAGTATTGATGCTTTTCTCTCTGAAGCAAATTCCCTCTGGAACATTCAACACAAGCTTCCATTGTGCTGGTCTTAGTAAAGAACAGTGCAAGTCCCCCCCCCCCCACTTTAGTTTTGGCAGATTGCTCAGCAACAGGACAGTGTAAAATTTTCCTCTTAAGTGAGATTTGCTTTGAACCTCGCATCTAGATAATCACATATTCTTTTGTTAATAGGAAGTGGGTTATAGTACCAGGTTGCCCTTGGAAATGTTCCTGATATCGTTGTAGCTGATTTGGCCTTTCCTTTCTTCTTTCCTAACAGGAAGCTTCTTCCTAGAGATGAATCAAGATATATTTCTGAACCTCCCTGATTTTTCCCGTCTGCCAGAATCAAACTGTTGTGCCTTCTGGGCCAAATTAACTCTTTGTAATCTTTGTTTCAAACCCTGTCACTACCTTGAAGTTTGGGCACAAGCTGTTCATTCTTTTGCCTTAGATATTGGTGTATGTTAGGACTGATAATAATGCAGCATCCGATTATTTTAATTGCTATCCTTCCTTGTGACTCTTTTCCCATCTAGCTTTCCTTATGCGCTTTTTATCATTGTCTATTGCAGAGATGCACAACATCTTCCGACCTGAAAACCAAATTCCATTTCAGAGAAGTTCACAGAGGGAAGGGGTACATATTGCAGGACCAAAGCCAAAAGGGCCAGAAATACAAACAATTCCGCCATATTTTACCTGGAATCTTTTAGTGCTTCTTAGCCACAATATTTTAGTGCTTACTCCCAGACACATAGCCTTAGAGCCATTTCAACCTTACGAAGAGAGTGGGAACAAAAGCTTGGGAAACCACCAATCAACAGCAGTTGAGAGGAAGAACAAAAACCTGGTGGTGACATATTCTGAAGGCACAGAGGTACCCACCCTGTTGAAGCTAAGCAGAGCTGGGGCTGGCCTGAGTGTGGAGGGGAGACCACTGGGAACTACAAATAGCCACCTTGAGTTCCACAATGGGAGAAAGGTGGGGTATAAATATAATTAAAAATCATCTGAAAAAAATGTATTGGATTTTGGGTGAGGCAGATTAGGTCATGGCCTAGATGTTTGATATCCCTAGTCAATAAAGGTCAGCAAAGGTCCTAACATTCAGAGGATTTGACCTGTATTAAAATACAATCATGTTGCCAACCAGAAACATAAGTCTCTCATAATTCAATTTACTGATTGATTGTATTTATTTATTTACATCTATCAAACTTATTTATTTTTTATTTTTTTATATTTTTCTGCTGCCCAATAGCCAAAGATCTCTGGGCAGTTTACAAAAACTGTACTATTTGTATAGTGTTGTTGCTTGTTGTTGCTTGTCACAAAGTCTTGTCCGACCCATCGCGACCCCATGGACAACATTCCTCCAGGCCTTCCTGTCCTCCACCATCTCCTGGAGTCCACTTAAGCTCATGCCGACTGCTTCAGTGACTCCATCTAGCCACCTCATCCTCTGCCCTCCCCTTCTTCTTTTGCCATCTATTGTTCCCAGCATTAGGCTCTTCTCCAGAAAGTCCTTCCTCCTCATTAGCTGGCCAAAGTATTTGAGTTTCATCTTCAGGATCCGGCCTTCTAAAGAGCAGTCAGGGTTGATCTCCTCTAGGACTGACCAGTTTGATCGCCTTGCAGTCCAAGGGACTCACAGGAGTCTCCTCCAGCACCACAATTCAAAAGCCTCAATTCTTCGACGCTCAGCCTTCCTAATGCTCCACATCATTTAAATACATATATATAATCAGACAACACACACACATAAACATTAATGCTACCAAATCACAAGGCCAACTTTAAAACCTTTGCATCTGCTGCCAAATACCTGAGAGCAGATCAGGTGAAACCCGAACCCCAACACTAACCCTATCCCGAACCTGAGACTGTATGAGAGAGGTTTAACAAATTTTGTAAAAGGAAAAGCCAAAGGAAAGAGGAAGAGAGAAGTGCAGATTTCTGGAACAAGGATGACAAGTAAGCAGTGCCTCTTCAGGAAATAGCTGAAATCTACCAGCTTCTCCATATGAGACACAGATTGAGCATTAAGGATTCCTCACTCACGAAAGTTTGCAGGGCCTTGTCATAACTTCATTGACATCTAGGACCTCTCCCAACTTTTCCAGCTTTATTTGTGAATTTTTTTAAGGGTGAGGAAAATCTAGTATTAAATTTAAATTGGGACAAACTGTAACAAAATCCTAGCTGAAAATATGTAAATCTGCTATATTGTGGTTGTGCCATAGTATCACCCTGTGGTTGGTTAACCAAATAGTACATAGAAAGATAGAGAAATGCAAAAAAAAAAAAAAAAAAAAAAACTCATGTAAAGAATGCATTTTTCATCTACAATGCAAATGCAAGAGGTCCACCGTGAGTATCGTTTCTCAGCCTTTTGGTTAAGATCAAGTGTAAGCACAGTAGTGAATTAAACCCCTCACCCTTAAGCAGTCCTAAATCTAAAATTATTTCTGTTCTGCTTTTACAGCTAGAACCATTACAATACTCAATCTGTCTAGTCACATTTTTGGTGGGTGAAATCTTGACACTATGTCACTTCTAAGAGTAACCAGACCTTTAGACATAACTTGGTCTTTCATAATCCAAAGATGAAAGCTTGAACTGTCAAGCAATATATTGACATAAATTCCTCAATAATATTGTGAACTTTGGAGGTAACATTTTATTGGGAGCATGCACTGAGAACAAAGTGGGCAAATTAACTGAAATAATGGCTGAACGAGCAGACATCATGAATGACTAGGGTAAAGTATCAATAAAATGAATGGTTATATTTTATTCTTTCATGTGGGTGGGTTATGTGATTGGGTTATGTTAGGTCTCTAAAAGATCGTTTTGCTTTTGTCAAATAAATTCTTACAGGAATTTACTGAATGACTTTGTTCAAGGAATAGATGGAAAATGCTGCATGACAACATATAATGACTAAAGAAAAACACATCTGGATATACAGTAGAACTAAAGGGTTGCCATCTTCTGGGGCTGGTGGGCAAATTATTTATTTATTTATTTATTTATTTATTTATTTATTTATTTCATTAATACCCTGCCTTTTCTCTTCTTTTAACGAGCACAAAGAGGTTTACTTTATTCTCCTCCTCATGTTCGCAATCTTATACCCACAACAGCCCTGTGAAGTAGGTTGGGCTGAGAGTCTGTGATTGGCCCAAGGTCACCCAGTTGGCTCCTTGGCTAAGTGGATACTAAAACTCTGATTTAGTATTTTGAGTCAATATCATGGGTGCTGTGAAATTCACAGCATGGCTATAGCCAGAAATAAATTACCAATTTCACAGAACAGCAAGATCTAGTAAGGGAATTTTTCCCCAGGTGCCAGATGCAATCCCCCAGATGGGATCACCTGGCAGATAGAGTATTAATTGGTTTTGTTTGTTGGTTGGTCCTGCGGGCTGACCTCCAGAACTTTTTGATAGTTAGCACTGCCCTTTGGTGCCGGTTGCCTTTCTGAGGTCAGGCGATCAACCTTAGAATGGGAATGAAGGGCAATTCTGAAGTATAGGAAGGAGAGAAAATGTTGGACACTGGGATATGAAGTATTCTAATGGTTCTTTAGCCTTCTCTCTTCCTCTGAAGCACCTTATCTGGATGGCCAAAAATGGCCATCTAGTTACAATGCAGACAAGGTGGAACAGGGAGGCAAAGACGCTCATAAGTACAGTGGCTTATGTACATTGGACATGCAATCAATGAGAGACGTACATTGACTTGTCATTTCTACATCCAGTGGACAGTTTCTTGTCAACTACAGGCAGTTTTGAAAGGCACTTAAGGTTCAGTTCCATTCCAATCTGTTTCCAGCCTAGATATGCACCCTGGTTATCTTGATAGATGACTTATGCCAAGGAATGCATGAGGGAGGGCAATGCAGTGTGGGATCACTCACAATAATCAACCCTGTGTGGTTTCTGTGGTGTGTGGCTTTCTTCCTGGATGTGTCTGGCAGATGATCAAGTGATTTCTATGCTAACATGGTTTCCATCTTCCCTATTCAGACTTCCTGATGTTGGAATGGAACAGATCAGCCACTATGCCTAAAATTCAGGAGAGGCATTCCAGCTAATGGGTGGTATGGAAATTAAAAAAATAATCAGTGGAAATTCTCATTCCTGGAAGGAGAAAGGTTAGCAGAACTTCCATATGTTATGGGTGTGCTCTCCAAACATGGTCAACGTTTGCATTTGATCTTATGTAATATAAAGGAAATTAATCACTATTTTTTACAAATTTGATAAGCTAGAGAGTGAATTGGTTGACAGTAATATAATAAATGCTATTAAGCAAATGCTACAATTATCTTGCTAACATTTTCATACTGTCTTCAACAAGCTCCACTAAAATGGAAATTTTAGCGAATTATTCTAATTACAAAAGTATGCTTTATTCCCAGGGGATCTGACTTTTCACTGCATTTAATAACTGGAAATCAGGCAAGTGTTTTCACTGGTTAATTAGATCTCCTGGGAACTATGTAAATAAATAAATAAAGTCACGCAAATTCCTACTGGGGCCAAAACAGGGTTCCCGTAATTAAAGTTAAACTGTTGACATTATAACATAATGTATCCCTTGAACAAGACTGTGATGGAATTACAAACACCCAAAGCTATATGGTGATGCCACATTACCACAATCACCCAATGTTAAAAAGTTTCAATGTGAACAAGTAGATTTGTATTCCATATGTTTATATCACAGCCATCCCTTTCTCCAAGATACTTGGGAGTGGAGAGAGATACTTGGGACCCAAATAATCCCTTATCCAAGTTATTCTTTGGGTTTTTGGACATGAAATCGTAGTCAATATACAAGACAATTGAGGGGTACCCTCTCCATGTATGTCTATTGTTCATTGAAGCTAGCAAGTAGAATTGAATTTTATTCCATGCCACTTGTATCAGGTGAAGGTGGATGAAGTTATGTTGAAAGCATAGTCTTTCCAGTGGTGGCTCACCAATTTCTGTTGTTTTGCCCGAGATCAGAATACATAATATGAAAGTAAATATTTAAAAGTAAATGCACCGGGGCTTTTTAAATGTTGGTTTTTTTTTCTTTTAAATTGTTATATTATTATTATTTATGTATGTTTTTATGTATTCTTTGTGAGCCGCCCCGAGGCTTTGTTGTGATGGGGGGGCGGCATAGAAATGTTTTAAATAAATAAATAAATAATCTGGATATGCATTTGTTGGATCCTGAATTTTTGGAAGTTCTATTCCAAAAGAACTGCTTGTGTGATGGCATTTTCCTATCCTCTTCTCCCTGTTGCATCCTACAGTGATCCCAGAAAGCTTTTCTAGAAAGTTGTAGGGACTTTTTTCAAGAATGACGCTATGGCATGGTGTCTGTGGTGATAGCAGTAAATTGGCAAAGTTTCCAAAAACTTTGAATCCAGAAATTCTTGTTTTCTTGCTTGCTAGCTTGCTTCTTTCAGTGGAACAGTTGGCAAAACATTCCTTTTGCCTTCAGATTCTAAAGAGTGTTTTTAGTTTCTTAAACTGTTTCGGTCTGCAGAAGGGATGTGACCATGCAAACAGCGCTCTCTCTCTCTCTCTCTCTCTCTCTCTCTCTCTCTCTCTCTCTCTCTCTCTCTCTCATTAGGAATGCATCCACCATCCAAGTCCTAAGGAAGAAATGTTAAAGGAAGATCCAGCTAATGCAGGTCCTCCTTGGCCATGGTAAAGTGACTGGCAAAGATAATAGAAGAAAGAAGCTATAGAGATATGAAGGCTAGCAAAGCACAATTTCAAACATTCCATTTTAGGTTGATAAAAAATAAAGGTAGCCATGTTGACCATAAATAATATAATTTTAAAAGTCACATTATTGGAACACTGTGCTAAGTCTACCAAAGGACATAAAATATGAGTGAAGGGTTTTTTTTTCAGAACTAATACAATATTCCCACTTAGAGGAGTGAGTCTTTCTGAACCTAATTCTTGATCATCTAGAAGAATGATTTCACAGACATTCTGAATTGAGGCTCAGTTTTATTGATAATTGTCTCCCTAGCTTGCAAATATAACTTTTCTTTGAAAGATCATACTAGTTTCACACATGACCTCTAAGGAACACACTTATTTAGAATATGATCCTGTTGGTCATGAAATTAAACCCTCATTTGCCAGACACCTTAGACAGAGATCTTCATGTAGCAAACCGTTTAAAAAACAATGTGTTCTCTGCTCTGCAGACTTAATGCCATTGCAACTATAGCTCTATTTACATTTATAAATAATAAATAAATAAATAAATTGTATTAGTCAAAGACCAGACCAAAATAAAACATTGAAAGACAATACAGAAATATTGGAAAATATAGGCAAATATTAACCACTGGTTATAAGGTGTACATAACAGTACCAATAGCTCAGTTCTAAGTTGTATGCTATATACAATGGCCCCATTACAGGGGATAGACACTTCATCACAATGTACTATTTTAACACTAGCATTAGACTTGTATTTGCATTTTGTTCAACAGCTATAAATCTCTACAGTTGCCTGAATGTTATATGTTTTCCCCTTTCCTTAGATTGTTTCTTCCACTTCCACATTCATCTGTTTTCCCTTTTTTGTAATCATGGATGTATTTGTTGATAGACATGCATAACCTTTACGCACACTAATTTTGTCAGAGAGCTTTTCATTTCTTTCCACATCATCCAATTCCTCTCTTACAAAGCTGTATGCCCAACACTACATTATTCTTTTCAAATTTCAAAGTTTGGGAAATTCTTCCTTCTTCCCGTTCAGCAGAAATCTATTGGCCACCTTAATTAGATGAGTCATTCTTGTCTGCTGCTCACCCACTGTTACTTCTTAGCTCTTACAATCTTTGTTGTTCAGAGCCAAGTTGCTAAGTGCCCCTATGCATGTTGTTTTCTTTATTTACTGTGCAATCCTTTATTTCTGAAGCAATCATGCACAGTGTAACAAAACCAAATACATTCTCTAGATACAATGGCTACAGTTGGATGTGTTTATTTGTAACACCAATTAAACTGTGATACATGCATGTTAGCTCTGTTTGAGGTTGGGTTTTATTCATAAACAGCAAAAAGCTCCTCCTTCAGACTTTGTCAAACCTATTCAGGGTCCTTACCCCACGAAACCAGAGCTATGTAGTTTGTGGGCAGAATGAGATGGGCAGGAAAGATGCAGCTGCAGCTTAAAACAGCCATGTGGTATAGTCTCTTTCCTTACAAGTTACCAAAGGAAAAGAGACACAGATCAGTGGCTTTGGCAGTATCAACGACCTCATTGTATTGCAAGATGGGCTAGAACTTTCTGATGCCTTTATTGTCAGTCCCAACATGGTTAATTCTACAAGGAGTGCAAACCTATGTTTGTTTGGTTAAAGATGATCAACATAATCCATCCTGAAAGGAAAATCATGTTGCATTTCCTCTCAAGTGAAACTGAGAAGCAGATACAGTTAATACTAAACAAGAGGGTGATTGATAAATCTGCAAATATTAAGAGAGGGTTTCAACTAGTGCCTAAATAACTAAATGGTGGTTCTGAGGCATGCTTTAGTTCCATTGTTTGACTTTCATTAAATAATAATTAAGATTCATTCAACCGAAGGCACCTATTTCCTATGAGGCAGTCGCCAAAGATTTTGGTCTGATTTGGGCTGGCCTTTTTCACCTGTATCTTCATAACAGCAGTAACAGAGTAAAAGTGATGACCTAGTTTATATGGATGTCTCCAGTCTGTGGCCTTGTGATCAGAGCAAGTTACACTATTCATCAAAGGCTTCTCCCACCCCTGTACCATGTTTTTGTTTCGTTTTTACCACTGTTTGCTTCATATTTCTTTTGGTTCTGTTATTCACACAAATACAAACTTTCTAAATACATGGTAGCAATATTGCTAACCACTAGAAAACTGTCGCATGAACAGACACTGCTACACAACAGTGTAATTGAGAGATTCTGTACGCTGCTTACAGAAGGAAAGAAATCTCAAACCAAACATGGCATTGTCTTCCAACTGCTGTCTGTGTGGGTACAACTCTGCTGTTTGCCATCAGGTGGGTGAAGCAGCTCCTACAAGGAGCTCTGTACGGAAGCTTTCAGAACAATTCTTCCTTCCATGAGAGCTGCAACACATTGTGGATCTTTCTTTGTAGTGCAGTAGTCAATGTGCAATAAACTCTTTTATATTCTTCAGTAAACTGTTCGGTATTATTTCCTGGATCTGAATGTATTCCCCATGAGTTTCCCACTTGCTTTGCTTTCACAGCAAATTCTTTTCTGTTCCTTCAAAGAGTAATTTTATGCTGTTGTCCCTGCTATTCAACTTTATTGACTATGGCACCCGCATTCGGGGCTGCTTCTTTCAGTGTTTGTGAGTCACAATCATCTTGAATCTGTTCCTTTGTTGGGTTCAGTGACTGAAGGTTTGAAGAGGAGGCTACAGGGGAAAATACTTTGTGTGGGAAGTTTCTTCCTAACACTTCTTCTTAGCATGTATTCTGGTCTGCAGCTCATTAAATCCAGGCTTTTCCACATGTCTTGACAAACAAAGGATGTAACAGCAGCATCTATTAGACTACTTCCTGTTAGACACACACACACACTACATATTCAAAGTATTTATCAAAATCTTGGAATATGGATAATCTTTTTATTCACAGGAGTCTATTTTTAAAGTCTGATTTTAAGTCTGAAGTTTGGCAAAAATCAAAGGGAATCAGAAGAAATCTGTGAGGATAGTGTAATGAAACAGTATGTAAAACTAAATCTATTTGCAAAGTATACAAAGTTATCAATAACTAATCCTGAAAAAACTGTGCAATTAATGTAATTCAGACTGCAATCTTCTACTGGCTTACCTAAGAGTAAATACTATTGAAGCTAATGAAGCTTTCTTCTAAAAAGGTACCTTTAGGATTGCATTGTCAATCACAAACTTTTTAAAAATTATTAACCATGCCTTGCTTGTTTGTTTGCAGACAGTGAAATGAGAATAGTGTCTGTGAATGCATTCAGGACATTAAAGTCTATACAAAAGCTTCATTATAGCATAAATCACAAGAAATACCCAGAAGGAACAACACTGTAGCCATAAAAATGTGGTCCTAGCTGAAGGACATAGAATTCTTTGTGTTCTCAGATCTGAGGTCAGAGATGGCACTTCTTGGAATTAAGAATCAGAGATCTGTTCTCTCTCCCATGTCTCCTCACAACCAGCAGAGAAAGGACTGCACTGGTTTAAACTTTGAGGTTGGGAATGTGACCTTGGAAAGGGACAAAAATTGGGAGGGAACAGGCAGAAGATGACACTTGGTATCCTATGGGACAACTACAAGGTATCCTACAGTTTTTCCAGCCTCCTTCCTCCTCCCACTCTGCTGGATGCCTGTAAACCTCCAAGTTCAGGGGTTGCCAGCACCCCAATAGGACTGCTCCCTAAATTATGAGAGCCAACCTAAATTACTACCAAAATGCAGTGTTTTTCATTGTATTCTTTCTAATTTGCCATAAAATGTTAAGTTTACCTCACAACCTGTGAGGGTGTTTGTGTTATCAAACCAAACTCCTCTGATTCCTCTGGAACAGCTAAGATTTTTTAACAGTATTACTGGATCAAACCGAAGGCCTGTTTAGTCCAGCATCTGTTTATAGGGTAGCCAACCAAAGGCAGTGGACAGCCCACAAACAGGATATGGGGGTAATCACACCTTCCTACTCATGTTCCCTAGCAACTGGGATTGAGGCATATGCCGCTACCAATACCAACAACAATATATACCAATTAAAGGGGCATATTCTCATCTAAACCTTGTTTCAATTTTCTAGCATGATCTTTAATGTTATGAAGCCATTCAGATTCAGTTTTCACTGTAATAATGCACCAGATCCATGTACTCTATATTAATTATAGCCTATTAATCTATCTTACCTAGAACAGGGGAAATCAATGTTACTACGACACCAGCATCTCAGCTTACCATCCGGTGAATTTTCTCTGTTCCTGCAGGTGTCAGGTGCCCTAAATATAACATTTTGTGGCAGATATATTTAAAATGAATTCCTGAGATGAACTGGGGATGTTATAAAATACATTTCCATTTTTTCTGAGAGGATCAGCAGTAGAAGTAATCCCCTCTTCACTTCACAGGAGACCTTCTTGCTAAATTTCAGCTGTTGGACAGTATAGAGGCATTGATAAATAAAAACTCTTCGGATTCCAGTAATGTCTTCTTCATTGAGACATCACAAACTTCAAGTGATTCCTTCTGCAAACAACATCTGAAATTTGATGCATGTCAATCATTGCAGTGGTCCTATTTAAAAAATACGAAAATGTATACCTTTATTTATTTTTTCTCTACCATTTGGAAATGATACTCCAGGTGAATACCAACCCTAAAATAAATTTTAAGGTTCATCATTAAAAACAATAATAAAACAAATACATTAAAGGAACATATACAGTAGTACCTCGGCTCACAAACGCCTCAGTTCACGACCAAATCGGGTCACAAACAGAAATTTCAGAAAAAAATTGCCTCAGGTCGTGAACTCCACATTGAGTGACAATCGTGATTGCTCCTGTCTTCCCTGCATGGGTGCAAACATGGCTGTACTGGGGGGGGGGGGGG
>NW_025335468.1:24821129-25076394 GCF_004798865.1 Varanus komodoensis
TTGTGAGCCAAGGTACCACTGTACAAGCACACCAAAAGTTAAAGACTAAATGCAGCATGTTTCCCCATAGACCAATCTGACAAGTCATTCAAGCCTCCCTGAACAGCAATGTCTTTTCCTGCAAGCAGTGTAGAGCAGTGAGGGAACTACTCCCTTAACAGGAAATTCCATGGATTGTGGGGAGCCACCAAAAACAGCCCTCTCTCATGCTGTGAGCCAAAGTAGGGATCTGAAGAAATCATGGGGAACATTTACGCATTGCCAACACAGAGGACAAAAAGGAGCACAAACTTGCATAAACTTTTCATCAACTAATTTATATATATAATTAAAGATTTAGAAATAATTACTAAAATTTAAACAGAAATTATACACTACATCTCATCCTTGTTGGGAGGGGTGCCCTGGGGGCCTTTTTAGTCCAGATATTATTAAACTGGACTCAAACTGGACTGACTTCCTTCACAGAGGAGACTCTCTTCTGTGAAGAATGGCACATGTCCACCCTAGTTATTACAAAATGAAATGGTGGGGTTAAAGATCCCCTGCTTTTGCACCCCTAGCAGATAATGATCTTTTTCTGTTGCTCTGTAGGCATTTGAGAGGAGCCAGAATGAACTCACATTTGGCTGTTGCTGTGCATCTGTGCTGACCTTCACAGGCAAAGTTCTCCCTGGTTCATAGAAAACATGAAGCAAATGAAAGATAGGAAAGAAAAGCTTAAGAAAAAAGAAAATGAGATAAATAGGGATGTGCACCAACTCCAGGATTTGAATTGGACCACAGTTAGTGCTTTGGAAAATAGCCCAGTCCAGCTCAGACCAAGTTGGAGGCCATCCACTTTGGCACAGGTACCAACTCAAGCTGAGATTTGCTAATCCAACACATTATTACTCCATTGACTAAAAGGTTATTGTAAAAAGTTATTGCTGTTGTACTGTTTATTAGAACTGATATCTCAGAGCGGCTTAAACCTGCTAAAAGTCAGAAAAATAGGGGTTGTAGATTCTGTGCTAGGTACCTCTATATTTTAATTATTTCGAGAGAACCAACAAAAAATTGTTTAATTACTTCTTAGCGTAATTAGGTAAAAATTGCAAGGATAGTTGTCCCTTCTAGGCAGGCTTATCCTGCCAGATTATAGAACAATAGCTGCAGGGGAGTTGAGCAAGTGTAATCTTTACCTTTTGAGGGTATCCAGACTAGGATATCCTATGAAATTCCTCATGGAACATCATTCAGAAAATGATTGCCTACAGGAGCAATCCTACGCATGTTTTGACAGAAAAAAAGGCCTAAAGTTTCCAGCATGCCCAATATCATTGAAATGATACATAATGACCAAGAAACCAAGTACCTAATGATAGTATAATTATTTCCTGTCAGTGTCTTGCGCTTTCAGGCATTGCTGAAATTGCTGAGAGCTGCAGGGCTCTTTTGCATCCACACATGCATTGCTTTGCACTCTAGGTAAGATACCTGCAAAGTTTCAGAAGCATGGATAAAACTAGAAGGGGAATCCTAAGAATCTGATTGGAATTTCCTTTCTCTTCCTTCCTTCTAAAGTTTTTGGGTCAATTTCTATGGAACTGACTGGTACTGCAGAGAGTAAAAAAACCTGTTTTTGAGGGTTAAGTGCAGAAGCTAGGGAGTTAAAATGGTTGACAACTGGTTCAACTCATTGTCATCCTCATCCTCATCATCATTTCATGATGAAATCTGGTGATATTGGAAAAAAGAACCATTACAAATTTCCATCCTTGCTTTCCTCCAAAGCACAGTGATTGGGCAGACTCTGGAAAAATTCGCTCTTACAGTAAAAGGTGTCAAATCGTCAAACCAAACATCCCCTTACCTGAACCTTTAAGAAAAGTAAATAAAAGATGCTATAAGTAGAGAAGATGTGGTCTCTGAACACAGATGCCTTTTCTTGGACCAAGTTTGGTTCTAATTTCTTCAAAGAGAAGTCAGTTTTGCCTTGAGAAGCACCAGAAATGCTCTGGTGGAGCCCAATTTAGCTTGGGCTTCAGTCAAACATGAAACATATCCTGAGAGATAAGATAGAAATAAACATTTTAATTCTAGGAGACTTATATGGAAGAATATATGTTATATCATAGATTTCAAAAGGAATTACAAATATTAACTTATACAAGTTAATAAAACTTATTAAACTTTAAATATTCAAAATAAAAGATCTGAAAATGTCAGCTGCTTAGAAAAGCAGTTGATTCCTCCACCACTGGTACCAAAAATCCAAGACACTTCATATAGTAGTGGTCAAATCATAAACCAAGCTAAGCATGTACAAAAGCACATTTTACACTGTGTAAACAGTATAATTGAAATAATCAAAGAATTATGCACAATTATCTCTAAGTGCAACAAAAAGCGAGCAACTAATGATAGCATAATGAGTTTCATTCAGACTCCTGTACTCTCAGATGTCTATAGAAATGTCCATAACCAGCACCATACCATTAAAGGAAAATTACAGAAGCACTTTCAACAGATTATGTTAAATCTTGTTGGATTATGACCATTACCAATGTAACCTAGACAGAATCAACTGGGTGTCCTAGATTTAAATAAAACAAAACAGGTTGTAGACATACCTTCTAAGTGAAACTATATACACATGTATCTTACTAGATGTAATCACTAGATGTATTCAGTGGAATCCAGAGATCCAAAGCACCGAGTTTCACTATGGGACATTTCCACATGTCAAGGTAGATGGGAGATGCTTCTGGCCAATTCCTCCATTTGCCCTGCAGAGTTAATATCTGCATTGGACCTCCAGATTTGGGGTGCCATGGGGAGCTGTAGGGCTTCGCAAAAACTGCTTGCCCCCACCCTGGCGCCTTCCACAATTTGAGTCTCAGCTGGCATCCAGTCCTTCCCTTGAATGCAAAGATCACCTCTATTCAAAGAAGGGAAATTCAGGATTCAACCCATTTCATTTCCATATCAGCAGAGGACAAAGTAAGCTTACCTGAAGCTTGGTTTCCAGCAGAAAATTTCAAGAACATGCAATCAGGTTTCCAAGTTTGGCTAAGATATGCTTCAAAGTGGACTGGAAATAAAAGTTTCCTAAGGAAAGTATAACATTTCACTACAGCATTTATATAAATAAGTAATTTGATTTCCTGCACATTTCTCTGGTCAAATCCTACCAAGAGGCAGAATGAGGCAATTGCCTCAGGGGGCAGACGCTGGGGAGCAGAGATGGCAGCCCTTGCTTGTTACTCTTGAGCAGTGCTTTTTTTGTAAAAAAAAAAAAAAAAAGGTGCCGAAACTCACGTCTTGGGGTCACACTTTTACACAATGGTCGCTGCCAGCAGTAAGCACTCAGCGCGCGACCAAACGACCGATACCAAATCGAGCAGTGTCCCAAGCCGAGCAGTGCCCTCACAATCAGTGCCGGCAATCAGCGCCGACACACAAGCAGCCTGTAGGCACTACGTTAATGATTTTTACCGTGACCTGCTGTGCCCAACGGGGAGATTCACAATCACTTGGAAAAATCCGTCAAAAAAAGGTGCCAGAATGCTGTTCCGGTGTGTTCTATGTCAAAAAAGCCCTGCTCCTGAGAAATCCTCCCCTTCCATTCTGTTGGAAGACAGAGGTATGAATTCTGCACAGCTGTTCCTGAGCCTGTAAACTAGTTTCCTTCCTCAGGTATGACAGAGTAGTCTTTAGTTTTGTTTTTGTTTTGTCGCAAATTTGTACCTGACCCATCATGACCCCATGGAGAACATTTCTCCAGGCTCTCCTGTCCTCCACCATAGGACCTGTCTATTAAGAATAGGGAGGTAGTGCCATTTTCTCGTTCATGTCAGGCAGCGACAATGTCTCGGGGTAGCCCTGCATTTCATGATCAAAGAATCCTTTTGCTGCTACATGCTGTCACATTATCTCTGATTTACGATGCCTGTGTACATGAAAGGCCTCCAAATTGTTGTGTTCTGCCCTGCTCTTGTAAATTCACAGCTGTGGTTTCCTTTAGGGTATCTTGGCTGTATTACTCTGCTTTTGCCTTCCACTTTTCCTCGCATTATTTATTTTTCCAGTGAGTCTTGTCTTCTCACGAAGTGCCCAAAGTAGAATAGCTTCAGTTTTGGCATTATTGTTCCAGGAGAAGTTCTGATTTAGTTTGATGTAGAGGACTCAGTTGTTCATCTTTCTGTGCATTCAGGATATTTGTAAAGCTACTCTCCATGTTTCAGACACATCCTTTCCCACCATCAGCTCTCTTCGCTGTCCAGTTCTCTTTCCTCCCAAATATAGAGATCAGGGATATAATAATGTGGATGATCTTGACCTCGATTTCCAGTTAAAGAGTGGTACACTTGATGATCTTTACTAGTTCCTTCATTGCTGCCTTTCAAGTTTCTTGACTGTAGCCTCTGTTTGAACTGAGACTTTCCCTTCCATCAGTAATTATTTCAATTAATTGTTCCTTTCCGCAAGTAATATGGTATCAACTACGTATCTTAAATCATCAATGGATCATCTGCCAATTTTCATACCTCCTTTCTCTGATCCAAATCCCATTTTCCTTATGGTTTTTTCTACTTAAAGATTGTACAGGTAGGGAAATAAAGTACATCCTAGTCTAATAACTTTGCCTAAAGGAAACCATATTCTGTCCTTCTTGTCTGTGATACAGGTTAGGCATCAGGGCAAACAAGTGGTAGTGCTGTCCCATTTCTTTCAGGACTATTCGTAGATTCTTGTGATCCATGCAGTCTATAAAATTAGCGGCTGATCTTCTGAAATTCTTTGGTGCCCTAGCCAACATATATTTACAGTATGATCTCCAGTGCATCTTCCTTCTCAGAATCCAGTTCAACTTCTACACATTTCTCACTACATCTAGGGTAAAATTATTTGTTGTAACACCCTGAACATCACTTTGTTAACATGGGAAATTAGTTTCCCAGTTGCAATGTATGGCTGCGAAAGCTGGACCATAAGGAAGGCTGAGCGCCGAAGAATTGAGGCCTTTGAATTGTGGTGCTGGAGGAGACTTGCGAGTCCTTTGGACCGCAAAGCGATCAAACTGGTCAGTCCTAGAGGAAATCAACCCTGACTGTTCTTTAGAAGGCCAGATACTGAAGATGAAACTCAAATACTTTGGCCACCTAATGAGAAGGAAGGACTCCCTGGAGAAGAGCCTAATGCTGGGAACAATAGATGGCAAAAGAAGTGGACGGCAGAGAATGAGGTGGCTAGATGGAGTCACTGAAGCAGTTGGTGTGAGTTTGAGTGGACTCCGGGGGATGGTGGAGGACAGGAAGGCCTGGAGCAATGTTGTCCATGGGCTCGTAATGGGTCAAACATGACTTCGCAACTAGCAAGCAAGCAAACTATGCTTGCTGTGTTCTTTGATATCTCTTTTTGTGAAGTTTGAAATGTATTTCAAAATTTTCCAGTCTGTTGGTCATTGTTTTGTTTTCATATTTGTTGGCATATTCTTGTTAGTATTTGGACTAATTCAGTCCCTGTAACCTCAAATGTTGTATAGAAATCCTATCTACTCCATGTCCTTCATGCCTTCCAAATCCTCCCACTTTCTAATATTTCAGTGATTTCCTCTTAGGTTTCACCTTTGACGGAGACTTCACCTTTTTATCTCTTATGTATCATTCTTCTGTATTTTTCACCTTCTCTTTATTTCTGGTCAGATATTATGTTCCTCTTTGCATCTTTCAGCATTCCTGATCTATGTCTGAATTTCCATTTGATTTTTTTATTTGGATCTTCTGGAAGAGGTATCTTTTTTTCTCCCTTTCATTGTTTGCACTGGCCATTGTAACAATTTCTTTTCCTTTCTCACTGTCTCTTCATGATAGTCACTGAAAAGTACACTCAGATTTCTAATCCTATTTTTGTCACCTTTGCTTTTGTTTCCTACCTATCCTTAGCAACCACTTGATCATTTTAGTTTCCTTTTCTGCACTATTTCAAGTTCTGTTTTATCATTTTTCAGGTGTGGCAACCAGAATTGTAGATGATATTTGAAATGAGGTCATGCTACACATTTGTTTAGGGATAGAATGATGCTGGCAATTTTATTTCCAATGCCTTACTTATTATGCTTGACATTGAGTTTGCTTTTTTCACAGCAGCTGTGTACTGTGTTAACATTTTCATCAAACTGTCTAGCACCCTTTCTTAGTCAGTCATGGCCAACTCAACCCTTCAGCCTATACTTGAAGTAGGGATTCAACCCCCTCTAACATGTGTTCCTTTGCATCTGGCTACATTGCATCACATTTCCCATTTTGATGTGCATTCTTAGAGAGATCATTTTGGAGCTCCTCACAATCCTTTTTGGTCTTAACTGCTCTGAATAGTTTGGAATCATTAGCAAACTTGCCATGTTACCACCTTCTCCCAATTCCAAGAATAACTTAAAAGCATTGGCCCTAATACAGACTCCCATGGGTCGCTAATGTTTCCGTTTCAGAAGGAAGCTGTCTTTTATCTAATAGCTTTCTTGGCACTGCTTATATGCCTCTTGAACTTTCCTGACTTGTAATATGCATACCCCATGAGCTTCTATTATTGTGATTTTGAGTGATCTCCAAGCATTTTGAAAGGATCTGTGTCTCTTTACTCCTTTCAGTTTCCTTTTAACAAATTCCATCATTTTGGAGAATTTTCTACTTTTGAAGCCAAAAGTGATTGTGTTAGACCTCTTTGGTGATCTTTCACTTAAATGTACATTAACTATGATAGCAATATATTCACTCTTTCCACTTGTTTCACCAACATTTTTGCCTCATACTGTGTCTCAGCCAACCTCTCCTAAGATTAAATCCTGCCTTCTGGATATCAGAAATTTAAGAACTGGGCCATGCATTTACTCAAAAGAGTAGCTGAAATCCTGCATAGATATAACACTTCCTCATTTTGAAAACGTCCAGATTTAATTTTACATCTCAAGATCAACCTGAGGATTCTGGAATGATAGCATCTTTCTAGGCATAAATTAGGTTTGGAACTGGGTATTAACACACTCTGTGCTTCTTTGAAGGATTCTGCATTCCCTGATCCCTCAAGTCTACTGGACTTTATGCCCTCCTTGATGACAGGGCAATATTTCTTCAAGGACCCCCATTCCCAAGTTTACCTCCTCCTCAAAATGTTGACCTCCTTTCCCAGGACCAACAGAGAAGCTGTCTTCCAGAAATTAAGGACCCTCATATTTGGTCCCCTAAGGTTCCGTCAGTCAACCTCTCTCTTATCTTTTGTTCATCAGGTCAGGAACTTTGACTTTGAGGAAGCAACCTTGTTATCCAATATTAACACTTATCCCCCCTCCCTTTTCCTTAATGTTAAATCTAGTTCCCCTTGTATGCTTCACAGTCTGGCTACCTAGTCCTAGATGGAGAAGCTGCTGCTTCAAAAGTTGCACTGCACAAACTTTCCCACTTCCTGATGTGGAACAGTCAGTGTGGGACCACCACCCACCTTTGTTGCTACTTCCTCCCATGCAACCACCTCCATTCCTTCCTGCTGTCCATCCATATGCATGCCACATCTGTCTTCCCCCGATTCATGTGCCACATCTGGCTCTGTCCATCTCCCATCTGTCTGTCTGCCCCTCTTCTTCTGCCTTCTTCTTCAGCCGAGCTCTTCGGAGACCCACATCAATCCAGAAAGAGGCCAGCACAGGTCTTCAGAAAGCTGCCCAGTGCCAAATGCATGGCCCAGGAGACGGGCAGCCCTTTCTTACAAACAAGAGGAACGGCATTCCTGAAGATTACTTGTACTGTCCACAAGTTCCAGGGACATCCTCCCCCCTATAGTGTCTGGCTCTAAGGAAGAACCCCGCAGAGGTGGGCATTTGGAACTATCCAGCTCACTGGAAAAATGGTGCTGGCCCCTTTCCTGGCCAATGCCATTCTTCAGAGTGCTTGGCTACCTGCTGCCCACTCTGAGAAGATCTGCAGAGTGGAAAGCAGCCACAAGGGTGGAAGGTGGGAGATGCAGGGATGGTGGATGGAAGGCAGCTGGGCATTGGTAGGTCCTAACTAGCTTGCATGTTTGTATCCCATACTCCTTCCCTTGTCCACTTTTCTCTAAATATTTTCCTTTTTGTGTGAATATTTTACTGATCTGACACCGTGGAGCATGCAACATGGTGGACAGGCAGCTAATGCAGTCACTGCTGGTGGTTCTGCTTTCACCACTGATAATGCTAAGTCCAACCATGGGCGTTGATTCTTCATTTGGAAGATAGTGAAATGTTCCATCCAATTACTCTCTTCACAAATAGAGTTGAGAATGACAGAAAGGTGTTAGTACACAACTGAGTCAGAGACCCTGTTATTTCTTCTTCTAAAAGAGCTAAATATGCCTTCTGCACAATGCATCTGGGTGGGCTTGGAAGAAGAACTCACATGTGCTGCAGGACTGAAGCATTTGCTGAAGAACAGCTAAGGCAGCAATTGAAGGATGGCACCATGCCTTCATTGCAAGCCATGGCCTCAAACCAACATAGCTCCTATGATCCAATGACAGGTTTCATCACAGCTCCCAGGTCCTGTGTTAGGACTGATGCAAAATACTGAAGTTCTTTATCAGTGGGCTTCAGGGCACTATTCCCTGGAAGTGTTATTTCTTTGTCAGTCTCCCATGCTTTGGAGGAAAGGCTATCCTCTGCTTTTATTTCATTATTCAATGACATCTAGCACTCATCTCTCAACATGTTCGCAGATCTACATTAAGATTGTTTCACTATCTACCAGGTTTATTATTCTGCGGTGAGAAAGACATGCTAGCCACATGTGAAATTGCCACTGTGTCCATAGTTGTTTTGTTCGAATCTGGTCAAGAGCAACTCAAATCCCTGCATTCAGAAACTAGACATCAAGCTTGGGGTGCTTTGCAATAGCAGCTGGTGAAATTAATACACTTTAACATTAATGGATTTAACTAAGTAAGCAAGCGGTATATTGTTTGGCTTTCTTAATGTGTTCTAAAATCAGATGTCACTAATGGAATTCAAGAGTTTAATTCTTTTCCTGCTTAAAAGCTTTTATTTATAATAGGTTAGTTGGGTATTAATGCTGTACATTTAAATTGTAGTAATTAGAGAAGTTTGTTTTAAAGTCCCAGGAGTTTTCTTGTAGTTTTTAATAATGCAACTGTTCATTAAGAGATTTTCATTTTTGTAGAGAAACACCATGTCTCCATTTTGAAACCTCCAATGCTTTTCCAGATACTGCTTTACTGAGAGAGTATGCGAGAAGCTGTCACAGATGAGACCAGCAATTGCCAGGCAGTGAGCAGAAGTTAATGCAGCTGCAAATATGTGAGCTAAGCAGCCTTTGACTGTTCAGAATAATTCAGCAAAGACCTGATACCTGAAGGATATAAAATGGGAGACAGCAAGCAACATAATGGGCCAATCAGGGATAGGCAATGTTAATGTACCTGTTGTACATGGCCTTGAGCATTAGCCAACTCCAAAGAAATCTGGTAGAACAATTAAAAACCAGTTGATAATGTTCCTAGATTAGTTTTCCTTCAGCAGTTCAGCCCTGAAAGTTGAAGATCTGGAATCCATGGATTTTCTTTCCAATGAAGGTCTGGAATTAGAGCGTGGTAGAAAGCTATATTATGTACAAAGGATCCATGGGGTACCTTTCTAACTCCAAGATGACATGTCATTTCCATACACTGAAGTAGGATTATGACAAATGATTAGTGTTTTATCTGTCAGTTAAGATTCCATTTTGGGCACATGTGTCTGTTCAGACTATAATATCCTATAAATTATTCCACTTTATTAATCACCATCACGCTGCAAAAAGAAGCACAGCTATTTTTCTTCAAAGTCCTGGCTCTGTAAGGTGCATGATAAAATGTCTGTGGATTTGGAGTAAGTATTTCACACTTCTGTGAATCCAAGATCTCGTAATTGTGTGTCAAATCCCAGAAAAGCCTTGGAAAATAAGCTGAAATTATCATCACTGCTATATAAAATTAGACTAGGATCTTGACAAACACTGCCTGATCCATCTTGCTTAGAAGTTTGCCAATTAATTTCATCTTTCTTTAGGACTTGGCTGTACAGTCCAAACAAGACAATAAAATGGAAGTAGCATTTGGATTCTGGCTGTTAATTCTTCTCAGAAGCTATGACATTCTTTAACAGATAAACCTAATGAAATGTTTTTGCCATCTTCAAACTTAAATTCCAGTTACCAGTTTGAATTTCAGCAGATGCTACAGGTTTAATTAAAATATGTTTTTCTCACCTGCAGGAAAGGTTTTTGATGTTGTTGGGCAAACGTGTTTTCTGTAGTTTTTTGTATTTTCCAAAGACTACCCTGAGAAAATAAGAATGATCAGTCATTCACACATATGCATTCTGAAGTCACACTTACCTTTATGCCCTCCCTTTGCCCAAGATGTTCAACTTGGTTACCTACCAGTTATTTCATTCATGGATTGCATACAGTTCTTCAGCTAAACAGATTCAAGGCATATCTAGGGCTATTATTTTATTTATTTATTTATTTATTTAAAACTTTTCTATATCATCCCATTACAGATGTCTCAGGACAGTTTACCACAAATTAATAAATATAAATAAAGATAAGAGTAACAGTTGCACAGCATCCGATGTTAAAATAAAAGCACTAAATAAAACAAGTCAACAATGAAAATACCAGGAGAATAAAAAGGTCTTCGCCTGACTTCAAAAGGAAAGAAGTGTTCATGCCAGGAAGACTTCCCTGGGAAGCGTGTTCCACAATCGGGGTGCCACCACAGAGAAGGCCTTTCTTTAGGTAGTCATCCTCTTGATCTCTTTCAAGAACAGCTTCTGAAGAGGGCCTCTGACTCAGATCTTAAGGGGCGGGAGGACACATATGAGAGATTCTTCTTAGCCCCAACCAACATGGCCTGTGGTCAAAGGTCGGGGGCAATGAAAGTTGGCAGCTCCAATGTCAGTAGCCCAGCTTATTCATGCTGGTTTTAAGCTTGAAATTTGAGGGAGTTATTCATTAGGCTGAGCCCTATCCCCAAACAAGTTTAGTATCATAGAAAATTTCTTTAAAATTCTGGCTGAAATTCAGAGTGGATGCACTTCCGCTGCCATTGGTCCTATTACATAATAATAATGATAAAGTGTAAATCTGGACATCTGGATGGAACACCAGGATGGAGATTGCAAGTTTACACTAGAGTAGGGATTGCTCTTTTTAAAAATTACAGATAAAATCTGCTGTTAGATATTCTGCTAAGGTTTGGTAATATTCCTGTGATTTATAATGATTGCTACTTTTATACGTGATGGTGTTCTCTTCATTAGCTTTTCAAATATCTAAGCTTATTTGTTAACCCTACTGGTAAGTTGTGACTCTTCTAGATTCATGGATCCACTCAAAGTAGCTTAGTCTGAAAGATGAGAGTCCCTCTGAAGTCTCTCACAATAAAAAGATTGGGACAAAGAAAAGGCTTCTCTCATATTCATATTCTCTAAATTAACAAAATATATATTTGAAAATCACACCAGGACACTCAAATAATCTTAACAGTGGCTGCGAATCCCTTCTTGCTTTCATCCTTATTAATTCTGTCTCCTAAAAGGGATAATAGGAGGTGAGGAGTTGCTGAAGAAAATTTGGCTTTCATGATACAACAGGAAAGACCAGATTGTCACAATCAGCAGGTGCTCATTGTATAGAAAAGAAAACAAGCAGGGGGTTGTATTGTAACCTGAGGTTTGGGGTGGTTAAGATTACAGCTAGGAAGGACACCACATTAACCTTCACAGACATTTGGGATTTCATCAACTGAAAGCCAGCTGTCACTACCTGCTGCTACCTCTTTGCTGGGCCATGTGGACTCATTGACCTATCTTGTCACCTACAAAAGATAAAAGGTTGTCCTTCGGATCTATCTCACTAGATAGTCTCATCTTCTTTAATTTTAGAAGCAAGCAAATGCAGGACAATGTAGCTGAAGCAGAGGAAGCCGGCAGACTGTGAGACATTCTTGACTTTCTCCCCTTCTACCTATTGACACTTCTTTTAAACTGTTTCAATATTCTAATGAAGAAGTAGCTCAGGTTTGATGATATAGCTGCATACTGCGAACACCAGCAAAATTTAAGCAAGATGATTGAGCTTGGTCATATATCATGCAGAAACATGTGATCAGCCAGAGTTTCAATTCCAAAAATATTTCATGTAAACAGATCCACTGAAATCAAAGAAAAAGACCAGTGCTTGGGTTAAGCCAGTTAAAAACGATAGCTAGGGAAGTGTGCCATTGGCATGTTATTCAGTCACTTGACAGGGAGTTTCTCAGAATACGTGAGCCAGGAATGGTTCCTGATGTGTGTGTCATCTAGCACATCCCTCTCACATCTCTGGATACAGTATGAACATCTGCAAAAAGGGGTTTCTGCATGAAATCTGTACTCCTCTCTATGGAAGTTTCTGCTTCATACTTAGAATGCCCTATTCAGCAGCCTATTTCACATTTGGAAATAATAAAGAAATACAAATTGCATTGGGAAGCCTTGTGAGTTGTGCAACACCTGGGAAGGGACTACTTGGCATTGCCCTGTAGCCAGCTTCCATGTTTTCATAAACTATAATTTATGAGCCTGAAGAGGGAGCTCTGGGAAATCATGGCATGGTGGATTAAATCTGTGAGCCTGTCTTTACTTGGCAAGGCACCACAGACAATGAGCAAAAAAATATAACTCGACCTGATGATCTCGTGAAGGGTGCTCTAACTCTAAAGAGGAAGCATCAAATATATGGAAACTTTTTCAACACAGAAAAACGTTTCCATGTAGTACTTGAAACCTGCAAATCTTGCTTGGGTTGGGTGGGAACTGAGTAGGGTTTATTTATTCTTTTCTATAGCTAAAGCTGAAGCTCTCTGGATGGTTTATAGCAGTTCCTAAAATAGGACTACAATACAATAAAGCACCATATTGTTTTTCCAAACTGCAAAATGTGAAAGCATTTTAAAAATAAAAATGACTCGCTATAACAATATTTGATACTGAACAGAAGTGTTAAAAATATGTGCACACACGTTGACTGCACACATTTGATTATTTCTTGTGAGGAAACAATGAGAGACTTGTGAAATTGTTTTTGAGAAGATATGCACAAATTGCAGTGTCAGACCTTTCATGGAAAGGAGCTGGAAGGAAGATGGGAATTGGAACAGAGCACCTTCCTCCTTTGCCAACACAAGAGGTGCATATTCAGGAAATGTAGTGATGATGAATAAGCATCAAATGCTGATCTCCACTTGAAATGTGCAAAAGGGATGGTGTCAACATTGTCTCTTGCAGGGTTCAGCAGCAAGTGTAATAAAGAAATTAAGGAACAGGGAATGTCATGTGACAACCATAGAAAAAGCCAATGAAGCTGTAAACGTAACAACACTCCTTGCAGCATGTTTAACAAACAGGCATGGGGGGAAGCCTCCAATCAGCAGCAGCCGGAAGTGAAGGAATCAGGAAAAGTGTTCCATATAGGCATGGCAAGAAACCAAAACAACCGGCTGAGTTATTGGCCAGCCTTGAATAACAGCCTCTGGCATAGGGATAGAAGCAGTAAACAAGCAATTCAAATAGCATGGGCACCTTTACTGAAAAACTAAATTGGAATCTTTCCACCCTCAGGCTCAGGAGATTTTAAACAAAGCAATAACTGGATCTTGAGGAAGTATTTTATTTGCATATGTCCTATCTCCCATATTTGAATGACTTAACTAATTAACTATGATAGTTTTCCCTGAAGTATTCATCAGAAAAACTGTAGAAACATTCTTAAGTGAAGGAAAGGAAGACTAAATGTACACCACACGCACGCACGGCCTAACACTGAGCCATGCAAATGAATGGAATATTGTGCTTGGGTAGGAATAAATTTAACCGATGGCAAGTAAATGTAGGAAAGATTTCTTTTTAAAGTAGAGGTTATTTAAGTTCAGAACACAACTTTCTTCATTTCTGTGGCAATTTGGTTTGAAATGTTTTAATCCTTTTTGTATTTTGTTTCTTCTCCTACCTCCACTTTACTATTCATCCGTAGTGAATAATTTTATGATACAAAGTAGGCTATAGCTATTGTAAATAAAGTAATAAATATCTCTTCTTGTTTTCAGATCATTTCAGATAAAAAGATCAATGCCATACAAATGAGGCTTTACTGTTATCTGCTATCAGCTTTAGTATAGAGTTTGGCCATTCATAATCAGGTTAGCAAATTCTGCTCCTCACGCTTACACCTGTGCAGGCAAATGGAAAACCCAGATTCTGAGTGGATTCAAGGCTGGACTCAACCTTGGAGGAAAAAAATCCTCCCTCCAAAATGGGTTGAAATGCTAACATGTTCAATTTGGGCTTTTTGATTTGCATGCTTATACATGTGGTAGGATACAAACTAACTTTAGAAGATTTGATAGGCAGTCTGAATTCCATGAGAGACAATACAGCAACACATGAAAGAAAAAATGCATGCAGCGAAGTTGACCCTGAAAGAACAAGTTGATCCAAGTCATGACAGGTACCACTTGAAAGGCTTAAAAGTGCCAACTTGCATCCATTAAAATCCTCCATGTTCCCATGATTTTTAAAGGAATGGTCTGATTATTTCAATAGCTTGCCAGTAATGCTTCTCCTCAACCATTTTAGTCAAGCCTATTTCATCACAGTAGGTATAATTCCAGATTTAAAAAAGCAAAGCAAAATGATAATGGACTGAGTATACATTTTAGACAGAGTGTGCTAATGCAGAGATGTTGTTGAAAATTGTTCCTTCTATCTGCCTGTCTTTTGCCTCTAGTAAATCATAGCCTATTTATATTCTTGGTAACCATAATGTGCCATATTGTTCAAAAGCTGAACTTTGCATGACAGTATGCAGTTCAGTCATGAACACATCATTTCAAATAGAAAGTATAATGTTTGAAGTCTACGAAGTTCTGTAAAAAAAGAGCACACATTAAGATAGATCATACCACTCTGCTTTCATCAGTCAAGATGATGAGAAGGAAATGGCTGCAACCCCAAATGTGGTTCATGGCATTTGTCTTTCCAGACTTCTTTGAAGTTATCTGTTACAGCTCCTTGAAGTTCTCCCTATGGGAAATTTAGAAATATATTTATTTCATCTTGCTCAAAGCTAGAAATAAAGGAAAGCAAATAGAAAGCCACTGAGAACATGCTGAGCTACTGAAACATAAAAGATTACTGCCATTTCTATTTATTTTTGGATTAGCCATCAAAGGTTTTGAAGAATCTGAATCCAGAGCAAAGTATTTGTGGTACATCAGTTTATAGTGAAGTGAAGTAACTATAATGGCCAGGCAGTGATTCCTTGAATGATGGACAGAGCCAAAGATGATTATATGTTTGCTTTCTTCTTTTTCACCTATCATGTGTTATGTGTTATCCAGTAATAGGAGAAGTTTAATGGAACTTTTTAAACTTGAGCAATAAGGATGATCAAGAAATCTGCAATGGATTCAAACCAGCCTTGAGAAAAGAAGACCGAAGGGGGACAGGATATCCCACTAGAAGTACCTCAAAGGTTGTCAGAAAAAGGAAGGTCAGGATCTCTTCTTGCTGGTGCCAGAGTGTAGGACACAGAATAATCAAGTCAAGCTTCAGATTCAGGCTGGACATCAGGAAAAGCTTCCTCACTGTCAGAGCAATACAACAGTGGAACCAGCTGCATGGAGAGGTGGTGAGCTCTCCCACACTAGAGACATTAAAAAAGAAACTAGACAGCCATCTGAGTGGGATAGTGTAACATGGTGTCTTGCAACAGCAGGGGGTTGGACTTGATAGCCTTCATGGCCCCTTCCAACTCTACTATTCTACTATTCTGATTTTGTAAAATGAGTTTTGATTTCTATGAATCCATCCATAGATGCTGCAGCAGACCAATTTTTCCCTTAGCTGCACAGATCCTACAGGAGAAAAGATACCTGGCAATCTGCAAAACATGGACAGAATGGATCTAACAAAATTCCTAATGGACAATGTTATTCAAGTAGAGAAAAAGGCAAAGGAAGTATACACAGAGAAAGATAGAGATTCTGTATCCACACTATTATATCCTTGAACCAGAACTCTAAAGTGTGTGTGTTACACAGAGGAATATCTTCCACAAATTTAATAGCATTTGGAATATCTCATGAGTGTTTTTGATGAAATGGTAATTCCCTCAAATTCCCTTTGTGACCTTTCAATCTGACTCCTTGCTCAGCTGACACACAAACCCTTATATCTCCCCACATTCTGTGTAACTCACCTCTTGCTCACTTCGATCTTGTTCTGTCTTGCTCCTTCTCTTTCTGCTTATCAGAATTTTCAGGCACAGAACACTGGATTTTCAGTCACTGATTTCACACAAGCATCAGATTAAACACTTGCTTAAATTATTAGACTTTTCTTTTCTTCCCAATAGTTAAGTACCAAATGTACCTTATTTGGAACATCTTTTGGTTTCATTCCATTTATTTATTTAACAATATTTTTAGGCCACCTTTAAGGGTAAGCCTTCTCAGTTTTAAGTATACTAAGATACCATTATCTGTTATATGTAATAAATATTACATTTCTGATTCAAAAATTCAGGGTGGTTTGGACAACTACCACCAAACCGATATGTGACAGCTACATTTAGGAGTATTAGCATCCTATGCAGCATCATAAAATCTGCATGTCCATTGGGTCACAGTCCTCTCCTTATAAGTTACACATACGAATGTGTATGTATGACCTTCAAAGGTCAAACTGGGATCATAATAATCAGATGATATGATGCCATTGGTATCTCCTCATTACAACTTAGCTGAATGCATGTTTAGTAGTTCTCTGTACTACATCTGCAGATCTCTCATCCTTCCTGTTCAGCTTCCCAGACTAACATTAGGAATGGAACCCTACGTTAGACAGAAGGAGAATCTTTCCATACTTCCAGCTGGCTTGGGGTCTTGAGGGCAACAGTCTGTGTAGGTCATTACACTTGGTCACCTTGTGTATCTTTACCATTATCCAAAAGAACTTACCATGAGAAATGGTTTGATGGACCAGTTAGTTCTCTATTGACTCTCTATCTTAGATAGAGCAATATCATAAAAATAATATACTACTGCCAGCTTTTCTCTCTTGCAAGTGGTTTTGTAAAATAGCTGTGAAAGCTGTGACCTGACCCCCACATAAAAGTAATAACTCAGCTTTTGTGCAGTGATCAAAATTCAAGTGTCCTTATTCAGGGTCTTTTGATGCCTGCCTTCTAGTTTCCTCTTGAACTCGGTTTATAAAATGCCATCTAGCTTAGAAGACCAGTTGGGTTGATAAGGTTGCTTTGTGGCCAGGCTGCATGGAGAGTTACTGATTAGTCCAAAGGAAATTCTCTTCACTTCACCTAGAAACCCTCTTTTCACCTTACCTAGCAGCCCTTTCTGAAAACTTTGCTTTCAGAATTGTTTGAGGTGCGGAAATAAAGGAACAAAAGTTTAAAACTGAAATCCAAAGAATATTTAATAAGAAACAAGAAAAACCTCACAGAAATGCATACATTAAGACCAACTGAATAAAAAATAGCCATTTATGGCCTTAACATCCATCCTGAAGAAGAATTGAGTGTGCAAGTTTATGACAGAAAAGTGTGCAAGTTTAGACAAAAAATGCCCTGCAGCTACAATCTTGGGGTTTGTAGGACCTTTTTTTTCTTCTTTCCATATGCATGAGATTTGTTATTTATTTATTAAATGCTTTTGTATGCCATCCTATTACACAATATCTCAGGATGGCTTACAATATTTAAAAAGAAATTAAAGCAACAATTTCAATAAATAATAAAACAGAACAAAACAATAAATCACAAAACAAACAGAGCAACTAACTTAAAAACTATTAAAGTTTAAAATATTGTTAAAATAAAAAGGTTTTGGCCTGACACCAAAAAGAGTATAAACTTGGCGCCAGGTGTACTTCTCTGGGGAGTACATTCCAGCATCTGGGTGCTACAGCAGTGAAGGCCCTACTCCGAGTTGATGACCATTTTACCTCTCAGAGAGGGTTCCCGGAGTAGGGCTTCTCCCATAGATCTTAAGGGGCATGAGGGCATATAGGGAAGAAGGAGCTCCTTCAGGTATCCTGGTCCCAAGCCGTTTAGGGCTTTATAAGTCAAAACCAGCACCTTGAATTGGGCCCGGACTTCTACTGGAAGCCAGTGGAGCTGGTAGAGGACAGATGTTATATGAGAGTAACAGCTGGTCCCCATCAGCAGCCTGGCAGCAATATTCTGTACCAGTTGCAGTATCCAGACCATTTTCAAGGGCAGCCCTGTGTAGAGTGCATTGCAGTAACCCAAGCAGGAAGTTACCAGAGCATGTATCACTGTTGCTAGGGGGTGCTCATCCAGGTAAGGACACAGCTGATGGATCAGTCGAAGTTGTAGGAAAGCACTCCTTGCCACCGCCACCACCACCACCTGGAACTCCAGTGACATATCTGGGTCGTGGAGTACTCCAAGTTGCGAACCCTGTCCTTTCAGAGGGAGTGCTACCCCATCCAGAACTGGGTCAAAATCACCTACCTGGAGACCTGCACCGTCCACCAACAGGACTTCTGTCTTATCTGGATTGAGGCTCAGTTTATTGGCCCTCATCCAGCCCATTACCTCGGCCAGGCACCAGAGATTACACCTTTAATTTTCTAATCCTGCTGGATTTGACCAGTGGGCCATCTAGTGTGACATGACATTGAAACAGGGTCAACCAGCTGCCCACATGATTCCACAATCAAGATACAAGTGCATCAGTCCACATTCCTCATCATCTTCCATACATAAGCAGACTGCCCCTGATACCACAAGTAATGTATAGCCATCAGGCAGAGCAGCCACTGATAGTCTTCTCCTTCATGAATTTGTTCACATACCTTTTAAAGCCATCCAAATTCATGACAATCATCATATATCATAGAAGAAAATCCCCTAATTTAACTATGCACTCTTGTGTCCTGAATCTTCCACCAATCAATGCCATGGGATGACTGCTGGATCTAGTGTAATGGGAGATGGAGAAAATTGCTCCACACCATGTATCATTCTGAATACCTCTATCATATCTCCCTTTCCTCCTCCTCCTCCTCCTCCTCTCCCCTAAGCTAAATAATTTCAGCTGTAGCAACCTTTCCTCATAGGAAATAGCTCACAGCACTTCATCATTCTAGTTGCCCTTTTCTGCACACTTTCCAACTCTAGAATAGCCTCTTTAGGTGAGGCAACCAGAACTGTAGATGGCAGTGGCACCATGAATTTGTATAAGAACAGTACGATATTGTCAGTTATAGATGCCTTTCCTAATTATGCCTAACATACAGTTTGTCTTTTTCACAGCAAGATTTTTACTGAGCTTCTACCACAACCACAAGATCCCTTTCTTGAGCAGTTGTTGCCAGCTCACATCTCATCACCATATTGTAGTTGGGATTGCTTCTCCCTCCAAGATACATTACTTTATTTTTGCTTACATTCTATTGCACTTGCGCATTCTACTAACCTGGAGAGTTCATTTTGGAGCTCCTCACAATCACTTTTGGTCTTATCCACCGTTAAAAGTTTGATGTCATAGGCAAACCACTTCACTCTATACTGCTAATTCCAAAACATGGAATAAGTTGAAAGGCATTGGTCCTAATATAGATTCCGGTTGAACCCCTCTGAAAGAAATTAACAGTTATTCCTACCCTTTGCTTTCTATTCTTTGACCAGTTAAAGATTCATGAGAGAACCCTCCTGCTTATTCTATGACTGCTGAGTTTGCTTAGAGTCTTTGGGGAGAAATCTTGTCAAAAGCATTTTGGAAGTCAAGTAAACAAACTTTTGACTCATCTTAGTCCACATGTTTACTGAAACTTTCAAAGCACTCTAAAAAGATAGTGAGATAAGACTTGCTTTTTCAGCATGGCTTTTTCTTCTATATGCTTTCTAATTCCATCTTGAATAAGTTGTCAACCAATTTATCAAGAAAAGGCATTAAGTTAACCAGCCTGTAACTTCCCAGATCCCTTTTTAAAAACTCAGTACATTGTCCATTCCCCTGTCCTCTGGTACGAAAACTGCTCTTAGGGACATGTTCTGTATGTTTGCAAGAAGCTCAACAATTTATATTTCAACTTTTTGGGAATTTGACTGGCTACTATCTCAGGCTAGTGATATATTAACTAAATTTGTCAGCAAGGTTTAGATTATCATCAACTAAGACAGCACCAACTTTATTTTTCTGTATTTGTCCTGTATTTTCTGCTATGAAGACCAACTAAAATAATTTATTCAGCTTCTCTTCAATATCCTCTTTAGTATTATTTTAATCCCATTATTATGCAATAGTCCAACTGCTTTTGGTTTTCTGCTTCTCATATAGTTAATTTTTGTTGCTGTTGGCCTCCTTCTTTCTCATTAGGTGGCCAAAGTATTTGAGTTTTGTCTTCAGTAACTGGCCTTTAAAGAGCAGTCAGGGTTGATCTCCTCTAGGACTGAACAGTTATGAGTAACAGAGCTACCTGCAAGTTTTACCTGTATACATCAGTCTTCTCCAAGCTGGAATCCTTCAGCAACTGGTTTAATTTACAGTTGCTATAAGAAACAGCGTTCTCCTTTGGATGCTTAATTTTTCTGCAGGATTTTTTTTCAATGAATGTATGCCAATTGCAAATACAATATTATGCAAACTTGGCAGTTTCAAAGTGGTAATTGATGTTGTTGGTAATTATCCCTGCTGAGTATGAAAGAGTCCATGTCATAGAAATGCATATATGTCTCACAGTGAAATGGAGCTAATGAGAAGGGAAAGCAAAACTGATGGTGCTCCCAGCGACCCCAGGGAATGATAGTTGACCTCTACTGAGATTGATGAGTGGTCAGCAGCATAGCAAGCCAGTTCTTTGTACTGATAAAATTAATCATGGGTCAACAGCTTTCAGAATGTTTGTGCATACTTGTTTTTTTCTTAAATTTAACCAATTTAAGGGAAGTGCACATTATTGTCTTTACATTTTACAAGTAAGCCAGTTAAAAGATCTACATAACACACTATTTAAATCACGTCATGTGCTTTAATTTTTATCTCCAAATATTTTAGGTCTAATAATTGTGGTGTATTGGGAGGAAAAAAATAAAGAAGGAACATTTTTTTAGCGTTGTTATTTACTAAATCTAAGTAGCATAAACATGCTAAGTAAGATTTCATTATGACAGGATTGATTCCACCCAGTACAGAAGTGATGGATGATGGAAATTGTAGGCCAAAGCTTCCAAAGGGCCACAAGTTGCCTAGTTCTTTTAAGTCCTATGGAAATGACCCTGTGCAAAGCAACCTAATTTTCTTTGGTAATTTTTCCCAAGTTTTTTTTCCTGTCTTTGGCAAATCCACATTACAGATTATCATCCTCTCTCGATCCTTCAAAGGATATCTATATGCTAATGAAGTAAGACACTTTTAAATGGTCACCTCTGTTTTTGAGTTTGTTCATCGTAGAACAGAACCTCTTCCAAAAATTTCTGAAATGTTCCTTATTCTCAACTGCCCAAGAAAAAGAAGGCAATTGTGCAGAATTTTCCCTGAATATTCTCCACCATATTTTTGCGGCCACCGCCATTTCCCTCACGTGATTCCTTGAAGCAGTGGAATGGCAGATGCAAAATAATAGCCATGCTGCTGACACAGTTGCTGCTTTTACCATTCATAGTGGTAGCAAACACACATGCATGTGCACACATGAAAAAGAACCATGCTCTGCTTTAGCCATTGATCCAATTCTGAAAGACTGTTGAAGAATTAATCTCCCTCTTGCAGGGGAGATTCAGTGAAATGGTCCTCCCAATTTTTCTAACCACAAATAGACAACTTCAGGAGAGAATTTCAGCACAGCATTGCATTTATCCATGATAGTTGGTAAATTAAAAAAAAAAAAAAGCAAAAGCATCCATTGTTGATAGAGCATGTTTTTATAGCCTTAAACATTTTCTTATGGGAATAGCAGAATTTTGTCATCTGTGCCCAAATAAACCCCAACAAGTGGCATGATGTTAGATTGCAATGAAATTGCCTTTGTTCTCCATGAGGATAAAAATACAATAGCAAGCCATCACAGAGAAATCAATAAGCCTTCCTGAGTTTTGCATCACTTTCCATACTGTTAGATTAATGACACATCACATTCAATGTCAATGCTGCAGAATTGCCATTAATATTTTCTAGACTGGGGATTATTAAATGATTACAAGCCCAGCATAGCTGTGAACGAAAATGGCAGGCATGAGTGCATCTGCAGTGAATGTCAATCCCAGTTTGGATATTACTTATTTCCTACCTGGAAAACAACCTACATAGGAATGAAGGCCATTGATATCAATTAACACACTGGCTATGACCAAGCACGCATCTGTTGGACTCTGACAGAGACGTCTGGCCAAAAAACATCCCAGAATGCACTTAGTGAAACACACGTTCAGCAAGTCACACCAGTAACATCCATCTGGGCTTCTACTCAGACCTGTTTGCAGTATAGGATTTAAAGAGGAACCATAATTAATGGCAGGCCATGTGTTTTACATGCAGAAGACCCCTCATTCATCTCTCTCTCTTCCTGTCTCACACACACACACACAGAGGCAAAAACTCTGTTGGAAGAGTTGCCAGTGGTCTGTGTGGTGATAGGAATAGGCTTATAGGACAATTGGTCTGGCTCAATAAAAGGCAGTTTCTACTCTTCCTAGATATTGTCAACTATGTATCAGTTTTTATCACCTAATTACAGATATTCACCTAGTCAGAGTGAGGAGATCCTTACATTAACTGCAGCATGCAAGTAGAGCAGCCAATTTGCTCTCCAGGGCTATCAGAGACATCTTTGTTGACTCCTTGCATGGGAGAAGGAGGGACTAGGCTCTGATCATGCTAAGGAGGAAAAAATATTTCCTTTCACCACACAGTTCTCCTGTAAGGATCCCCATGCTCATGCATACCTGGAATCCTGAAATAAAAACCCTAATATGTAGGTACATGCTATGTATCAGCAGTAACCTGTTTGGCCTTGAGTAACCTGAATTTTGAATCAACTGCAGTGACTGGGAGCCTTTTTAGAACAATTCTCTGATTTTTTTTGCCATTCCCCAAACAGAGCTTTGTGTTTTTGTTCCTTTTCTGTCATCCTGACTAGAATTAAGCACCACATAGAAAGTTTATCTGGATCGACATGTGCAGTTGCAGTTGCTCCACCACATGTGTAGCTTAACACCTGGCAACTTTGTGGCTTGAGCTGCATGGTGAGAAGGCTACCTCCACGGTACTTTAGTGGACACAGCCTGACCTAGGAAGACTTGGGATAAAGTCTCTGTGAAGCTCAGGGGGTTACCTTGAACCAGTCATTCACTATCTCTGAGCCTAAATACTGAGTAAGAATAACGTGAGGGTCAGGAACCCTATGTAAACTTTCCAAAGTTCCTCGAATGAATGGAGAAATGCACAGTTATGGATGTCTGACATAAAATTTATTGGAAAAATACAACATTGATCATCATCTTGTTATGGGCCGGTTCACTCAACCAAAAGCCAGGTTATTTATTTCCACTTTCCTGCAATCTCAGCTTCTTCTACAGGTTTATATGGGGGAAAACATTTTTATTATTATTATTATTTATTGAGGTGCACCAGCTAAACACATATTCACTTTTCAGTAGGAATGGGTGAAAATTTCACTATGGCTTTATAAGAGTTTAGCAATATTCATGAATGTCTCCATATCTGAGATTAAAGATTTAAGATACAGGATGTAAAATAGCTAATGTGGGAAAAACAAACATCTGTCCATCCAAGTCCAATGCTCCACATATTTGTAAAATCTGGGCTTTACATGCTGGTCATCTAACATCTCTATGGGAGGCAGGCACAGTCTAAACCCTCTCCGTATTGGGAACAGCTGTGTCTACAGGATTTTACTACTATAGATGAGAATTTCATTTCAATTTGACTTGGATAGGTATTTGTCTTGGCCAAAATTTGCACCATCCATCCCTTGGGGTGGAAGGGATTCAGGATTTGAAAAATAGTGAAGCTGGTCAGTTTTGCTGCCCCTGTTCTGCAGCAGTTCCAACCCAATGCTGACTCCAGAACAGAATTCTATATAGCTCAAAATCACACTGCAAAGAAACACTTGTGCCCAGAATAGGCTATCCAGTAGAATTTGTAGATCAGCTTTCCCCAGCATGCTGCCCACTAATTTGACTTTCTAGATTATTCTAGATTCCAACTCCCATAAACTCTGGTCTGCATAGCCAATAGTATGGGGTGTAACTAGAAGATACAAGTTTGGTGAAGGCACAGTACTATGGTCAGATGGAAAAAAAAAAAAACAGAGCCTTTATGAATCTATGAGCTGGCATACGTTCCAGCAGAGCTAAGGGAACTGTTCAGAAGATTAAGAGTACTGTGATCCTTTCAATACTATGTCCAGTTTCTGCCTCTCAGATCATTTATGGCCTTTAAACACGCATCCACCCCCACCCCCCTGCTGGCTGTCTATTATAGGAGATTGTGTAAGGACATCATTTTCTGTGCCGCCAGATTCATAACCAGTTATAGTCTTTCTGTCCCACTGCTATCTGTCAAGTCAGCCAAATGCATTTGGCCAAGATCGCTTGTGAGCAACAGTCATCTGCAGCCTACTCAGGTTCCAATACATTCTCTCCATTTTAATCACGCACACCACACCAGTCTGGTGCCAGACCTCCCTTATGTCACTGAATGGATTTCTGCAGTGTGGAAAGTTGTAGCTCAAGAAGAGCCCTTAACCAAATTACTTTGCAGCCAGTTACACTTCTCTACATTCTGTGATGACATTCTCTCCCAATCGTCAAAGTTTGAGACTTAGTCTAAGACAGAAACAAATCCAACTCCTTACATAGCCAACCAGCAGGGAAATGCTGGACTTGTAGGCTTTTTTCTGTCTAAACATGCGAAAAATTCTACCCTTAAAGTTCTGTTCTAAGCAGAAACCAGAGATGGAGGGAGGCAAATATGACCTGTGCAAGTATGTTCTATGGCTGCATATTTTAGACTAGTGTCTTTGTCATTTTCTTTTTTTCCTTCATCATTTCTTTTATGCTCACCTGAATTTCTAAATTATAGCTAAATCCAAGAAGATAAAGTGCCAGGAATTTATGGGAAAGTACGGAAAGTGTTTTTGACTTGACTAAATTGCAAGTCATCTTCTCATACTCCATGTTCTCACTTAGTGACTTGGGTACAGAGAAGCACAATCAAAGTTCTTTTCATGCAGCTCAGCATTTTCATTCTGTCCTTCCTGCTGAGTCCCTTAATGGGCTGGGCCATAGGTGGATGCAGTTGGGGTGAACAAGGGGCAGAAATGAGATAAATTTAGCACAGGAGGATGGTTAAGAGAGAATTTTAGAAGGAATTTAAGGGTGGGGCTTATCTAAACTCGTCTTCAGAGGGCTTCTAAATAGGTGTGTTATCCAGTTAGGGAATCCAAATGTAAAACTAGATAGTACTTCAAATATGCAGCTTGAAGCTACATTTTATTTTATTCTTGGGTGAGTACAGTATGAGGACAGGGCACTTGGTCCCAATCTGCAACAGTTCTTCAAATACACGTGCACAGCTGCCATTGACCTTGCAGAAAATGGATCTGGTTATTTTAATAGATCACCACTGTGCAATGTACATTCCATGATGGTGGATCCCAAACCATAGCAGGAGTATAGCAGGAGGCAAAGTGTTATGGTCTGTACATCCCTATACTAGAGTTTCTATCTGGTTTGGGTCACCTGTAAATACTCTAATGTGAAAAACTAATTTGTTTTTTGGTCTTTAATCAATTAATCATTTGTGTTAAAATCTATTAAATCTATTTATCTTTGTACTGAAATAGCACAATACTTCCAAATTTTACAAAAAGCATACGTTGCAACTGACACCCGCTTAGGAGAAACATCACTTTCCCAAAAGGTACTTATGATTAATTTAGTCAAAGAATTATTACTCTTTCCTTCAGTTCCCTTTGCTTTTTAACTATTTTAGATCATTTATGGCATGATCCTATGATCTTTTGATTTTTGGTGCCTAAGTACCCAGGTCTTCCCTCAGTGCTTCCAAGGTTCTCCAATGAAGGTTGACCCCCCGACCAGCCCCATCTCAACTGGTGTGGAAAGAACTGGGCCAAATTCCCTCACCCTGCCAGGTTGCAACTGGGTGGAAGAAGGGGAAAGGGTGTGCTGAGGGCTGAAAGGATGAAATCCAGGACCATGGAATTTCACCAGCTGCACCAGTTCCTTTCTCCCTTCCTGGCACTTAGCCTAGAGAGCCAAAAATGGCTTTCTAGATAGAATGCAGACCGTGAGGTGCAGGGGCAGCAGATTGTCACCAGCATGTCGAAAGTTCTCTCTCCTTGGATGCCTGTGACCCTCTGGGTTCAGAGACCTACATGCATCTTGCCACAGGGCAAGAGGATTGCATCTTTACATATTGTTTGTCATTTTAGAAACCGCAAAGCACTTCACGACCCAATTACAAAACAATATATAATACAAAGCAGAAAGGCATTCAGAGAAATGGATGGCTGGGAGAAGCTGGTATAAATAAGCAAGTGCTCAGTATCCATCAAAAGTTCTCGGTCAGCAGTGCCTGATGTATTTATTGTAAAAGGGTGGCCTTAGCAGAGGCAACCCCCACCCCCAGGGTAGGCCCTTTGCTAGATGGACTCTGTGGGGTATAGCACAAACAGCAAGGCCTCCCCTATGCACTGCAGTGGGTCTATATGAGAGAGGGGATAAGATCTTTGATTTCTGATCTGGTTCCACATTGCTCAGGGCATTGTGTATAAACAAGAAGCCCTTGAATTTATCCTAGTGGCAAACGGGCATCCCATGCAGCTCTTTCAGCACGGTTCTTAAGTGAGTGCGGCGAGGTGCTCCATGCAACACCCTTGCTGTAGCATCGCATTCCAGCTGCATCTTCCAAACTGGCCTCATGGGCACTAGCCCTCTAGTGCAGTCTGGTGCTCTTCAATGCCTGGATCTCCATGCTCAAGTGAGCCCCGTCGGGGAATAGGCATGGTCAACCTACCAGTGAAAGTCGGCAAGTGGTGCTCAGTGTATCAAAACCACCTGGACTTCTCATGGGAATGATAAATCTGGGACATTCCTGCCTGATACTTCCCCAAAGTAAAAAGAAAGCTGACCAAAAAATCCCATTGATTGCAATGTTGTAGCTTGTGCAGTTGAATATAACAATTTGACCCATTTTACCAGCTCTGAATGAAAGGTGAAATTGCTCAATGTAACAAATATACATTTCCAACAATTTGGTCAACACTTGCAATTATTGTGGTGAACACCTAATGTGCATGTGGTGTGTCTGAAAGTGCAGCGTGTGTTCACACGCATTTTTGAGCAGCCCCTTAATCTAATTGCCCTGGGATTCCTCGTGCATGGACATGCATGTTAGAAACCTGGAGTCATGCATATTTTGCTTCCACATTTTACATGAAACATCCATATGGCAACATGCTTTCCCACAACCATCATGATATGAAATCTCTGCTCCAGAATTGTAGAATTAACCTGAATGGAAAACTGCTGTCAAACATAGCTAGCTGCGGTAAAGTCACTGGACCATCTTATCTGTTTTTGATAGCAGCAGACATGAGTCCAGGTTCATTCCCCTTCTTTTTTGAAAGGAGAGGCAGGATATGCTGGAGGTTTGTAGAGGTTGCAGGCGATGCAGAGGGCAATGGCTGTAATGCATTGTGTTTTGAGTAAATAAGCTGTCAAAGGCTTCAGCAGCTGCTTATACTGACAATGATATAGAGCATTTTAAAACAAATGGAAGCAATTTCAGTGATGGGACAATGTTCCTTGTTTCAGACCAATATCTAGAATGATGTGGCTTTAGCTGAAGGGCAGTTCTGAAACCAAAGTCAAAAAGTATAGCAGGAAAAAAAGCCACACACCGCAATATACAAGGACAACTCTGTTTAGAGGGCGAGAGAAAGCTCAGTTAGCAGAAGTGGAAAGGACATGTGGGTGCAGCATGCAGTATGCAGAATTTGCAGCGGTCAGCTTTGTGCAGGGTAGAAGAGTGATTGTTACAGGACCCAGGCTCAGTTTTACAACATTGATCTTTTCATAGCCTTTAGGCTGACTACAGTTTATTTTTTCCCATGTTCTATCCCCATTCCAGTAAGATAATGCTAGCTTCTCACTATGCATAAAGAAAGCATTAATGTGTAGTGCTATCATGGCCCCTTTTAATACAAACCTTGGTAGCAGGTGAAATGGAGGCAATCATAGTCAAGGGAACATTTTGAGGGGAAAGCCTGAGTCACACGGTTATGGAGTCTTGATAGCTGCTCAGGAACAAAAGATAATGTTCTATCTATTACTCACCACTCTTGAAACTTCCCTTCACCTCCCTCTTCCAACGTTCCACCACATTCTCTGAAATCCCACTGCATTCCAGCATGACTTCTGTTCTGTAGAGACACAACCTCCTCATATGCTCACCCAACACCCAGAGCTCCTGTTGGCCCCGCACTCCATTTCAGCACTCCTCACTTCCTTGCCCTTCAATGCCCACACATTCGGCATCAGTGTGAAACCTGCCTACTGATGCAAATCCATAGGAACACAGTGAGAAAAACTGGAACTACCAGGATACATGGTCTTCCTTCTGAGATTAGACCTGCACCAATATATTGCATTTTCAGGCTTGTATTGAAGACACATCTGTTCATACGACTTAACTATTAGTTTATTATGTTCATGCAAGCATATATTCCATAAATGTTTTTCGTATTGTTTTGTGCACACAACTTTGTGTTCACTGCTTTGAAATCTGATTAAACACTAATAAACTGATTAATAAATCTATTAAACACTGATTAATAAACAAATCCATATCTCAACCAATGGAGTTTGCAGGAATACTGGATTATGTCACCATTACACCGGTGTTCCTGCAGGTGCTTCCTTACTTTCACTTTCTGAAAGTGAAAAGATTCATTCATATGAGGGAGAAAGTACTGCTTCAAAGAAAATACTGCATCCACCCCATCTACTAATAGAATTCCATTGGAATGTAACTGTGCTGTAGTATGAGGAAACACAGAGAAACATTACACACATGTACAGGTATAAGAAAAGAGTCCAGCAATCTCCAGGTCTTGCTTCCATCTCAATCGCTTTAGAATAATATGGAGTCATTTCAATTATTCCAGCATTCTCTCTTATTTCCCTGATCATGTCCAGAGCCAACCAGCCATGATATGAAAGGAAACCCCTAGCACAGTGGCAAAGGTGGCAAATCTGGAAAGGTTGCAGGTCCCATATGGCCTGCCCTCAGGAAAGCCATTTCTCAAAGTGAAGCAGAGTGGGAACCCACCTTAGAAGCAGTCCTGCTATGATAAATGCTGCAGCAGACCCCTGGGGCACCTGGAGCCACCACTGCTTCTTCTGTGCCTCATTCTGAGTAAGATATAGGCGGAAGGCTTCTTTCCTGCTGTGGGAACTGTGGAAGAACCTGGTGTGCCTTCCTGGAGGTTTACCCACCTAATGTCTTTCTCCAAAGACTATTCCTAATGAGGCATTAGGCTAACCTAATGGGACTATTCTAGGTTAGTAGACTCTTTGAGGAGCCACAGAGAACCTTCCCATGCCTTACCCTGAGTGGTCCTCCCACAGAGCGAAGGTTGTCCTGGATGCTGCCTGTGCCAAGGTGTGGAGGGAAAGAGGGGGCGAATACTGATAGCTCTAGCAGCTGATGCACCTTCTCCATCCTGCCTACAGTAATGGTTGCTTCTCACTTTCCACCCTGACACTGCCTTTGCTCAGGCAGCAATGGCACAACATGCTCCTTCCCCTGGAAGCAGCAGCAGGTCCTCATGCTCCTTCTCACACTGGTGGTAACACCTATAGTGGTCTCCACAGCACTGGGGTTACCTCAAGTTCTGCCCCACCAACAGTGGCACCCTCATCTCCTCTGACCTCAGGCAGCCATAGATCTTTCACCAGCCTTGACTGTGACTCTTAGCAATACACTACACCTACTTGAAAGTTAGGGCACTAAAGTAAATCTAAAGCAGCTTTTTGACAAGGGTTATGCCACCCAAGAGCCAACATTTAATTGTACGTTAGGGGTGAGGCATGCTTCATATATTATTGGGCTGCAGCTCCCATCAGCCTTCAGCAACACAGTCAATGGTGGGAGGTGAAGTCCAGCAACATTGGGAGGACCACACATTCCCACCACCACCCTGTTACACGTCATCCCTGACGTTCAAATCAGCATAGTCCTATTTGCAGCCTAGTATGGTCAAACATTCAGAACCCTCTGCCACACAAATGCGTTACTAATGTATAAGATGTAAAATCCTTCTTGTGATTTCATCTCAAATTGAGCTAATGAGAGTGTATACATATCTTTGCACATGGTAGTGCTGGATGTTGGCTACAGACGTTCTTGCTGTGATGCTACGTTTGCACAAGACCTTCTGTTGCTTTCATTTAGAATTTGTCCCTCCTCCCACAGAACACCTGATGTGGTCTAAAACCCATATGTCATGAAGGGGTTGAGCCAACCTTTAGATGAGGGAAGGTACATGTGGCTCTGATCAAAATCTGATTTCCAAGGTCTAGAAATTCCAGTCATCAAGGATTTAAGGAGTAAATTACAACCTGGGCTTAGCAGGACTGCCAGACCCAAGGACACCGGAAGAGCGGGGCAGGGTGTGATTATGGGCAGCTGAAAGTACTGCCTTTTGGGATTTAGAGTTGAATGAATAGGGGAATAAAGGACCTGGGAATTGAGATGATGGGGTCTTTGTTCTTCTCCCAGGTGAGCCACCTGCCTGCGGTGAGGAAGACTGGCTGTTCCCCAGCCAGGACCAGGTCATAGACACAAGGTCACCTTGTAGGTAAGGAGTAGTGTAGTGTAGCTTTCTTATTTTTCAGTCCTATGCTACAACAAGGTTTGGCGATATAAAGGAGTGGAGTCAGTCTTGTGCTTGCCATATAAATATTTTGCTGCTATCCACTTCCCCTTGGAAATTCCACGCCCCCTTTTGCCTCCCACCCCTATTTATTTTACTCTTTAATAAACTTCTTTTAACACTGGAAGTGTGCTTGAGTGAGTTGTGTGCTAAGTCTGGTGTCTTGTCTGTGGGATGGATGGCCAAAAATTTGGCGAGCCAGTCCCACTGAACCCAAGGAGAAAAAGAGGGTCCCCTCAATGTACTGTTACACCATGTCAATTCCATGCCTTGAAATGTGTAAACAGAGAAAATTTGCTTAAGTTCTTGGCCCAGTCTGCTAAACAAAGGAAGATGGGGAGAAATCAGAAGCTGTGGATCTGTAGGTGATTGTGAGGATGAGTGTGTTAGGCAGGAGAGGAGAAAGACTGCACTGCTCAGTATATTTCTCACACGGCAGTTACACAAAAAGCACTCAGTGTCTCCATCTGATATCGAGACACGGAAAACGTCAATCCACATCCCATCTAGTTGCAAGGCAGAATGTTATTACCGCTGCCAATAATGGCATGCTTTCGTGAAATGGCTGTGCAGCCTTAATTTAAAAAATCAGATTATTTATTCATCGCTCCTTATCTTTGCAGTGTAGAATGAGGTTGCTGGAAGCTGGTTCCTCATACCTGAAAACAGTGGCATAGCAACTGCACTTGTTGAAGTGGCCTGCTTATCTGCTTGATGGGAAACTCACTCCATTAGCTGCAGTCACCCCCTATTTCATGGGTGGCCAATCTCTTAGGCTTGCAAGAGGGCTGGAGTGGACTGGGGTCATACATATTCCTCGTGCGCTAGAACTCGTTCAAGGCAACGTGGAAGAGCAAAAGGAGAAGGAGATGGCTAAAAATATTGCAAAGACTTTTGTGCTATTGCCCCTTCTTTACATGACTTCAGGTGGACAATAAAGTTGTCCTTATTTCAAGATGCTTTTTCTAGGTAACTTCTGCAACCCAATAGATTTTGCTGGCTTAAATGGTCTTTTATGGCTTTATGGTTTAAATGATTTTTATGCTAGTTGTCATTTTTATAGTTTTGTTTCCCTTCTGGGAGTGCCTAGTGCTGTTTCTCTAATAATTTTTGTAATGGCTCTTTTATTTTGATGTGTAATTGTACTCTCTCTCCTTTAGGGAAGCCACCTAGGGAAGGCATTTGTCCTAAAAGGCAGCTTATACATATTTCAGCAAGTAGATATAATTTTCTAGTGTGTTAGAGGATCAGTAGGATTCAGGTCAAAAATTAATTTGTAACACATCATACAATAGAACTTTGCAGGTGCCCTCCAAGAAGTTATAAACTCTAGAGGCCTCTGAGATGGCATACACCATCGCCATCACCATCATCACTCGCATTGCATTGTTTTGCATCGATATCCTGTTTTTCCTGTTGTGAGGAGCACAAGGCAGCTTACAAAGTTCCATGTATGTACTCTTGGCCATGCAACAAGAAGGGGCTTTTCCTGGGACTTGCATTAGTTATGCTTGCATTGCTTTTGACCTGGCCAGCGCAATTTCTATTAAAAAAAGCCGCTACAAGAATAGTGCTGCTTAGAATACTGCCAGGCCAAAAAGCAGGAAATACATGGTGGTGCACCACTGGATTTCCACCATGCAAAGGTGAATTCGTGCAGTGAACCTCATGCAGTTGGACACAGGGATGGCAATATGGAGAGTTAACCCTAATTAACCATTTCATCTCTGTGGATGCATATTGACAAATACTGACAAATGTTTTAAGTTAAAGCTACTGTTTTTCAAATAAGCATTCTGCATGCATCCTGCCTTATCATTTAGTCAGACTATACATGTAACAGGAGCTTTCTGTGGTGGATTCCTTTTTAAAAAATGTTATACAATAGATTGTTACATAAATGTAACACCACAAAGAATCTTGCAGTATTGGATTAATGTGCTAAATTAATAATTTCTCTTCATTAAAATAACAATACATTTACATTTAAATAACATGCTTCATCTGGGTATCGAAAATGCCGTTCTTTTTACCCTTCCCCTGCATCTGTCACATCTGCACTCTTTGCAAGTATCAATTGGTTTTGAACAAAATCCTAACTGTAGCAATTAGTGTGGTAAAGATAAGTACTTTTCTTCTCCCATGAGATGCTGAAGCTATATTATGTTAATTTGTTTGCCTCTCTATAGTGAAGCTTGCTTTTAATTAAATAGATAAGGCTAGTTTTAATGAAGTCTCTCAGAAATGTGAATGTTGGGATTTAGTTTTATCAAGATGAACTATACATGTCTATTCTATCAGAGATGACATATCAGGGATGGTGTTTTACATTATATATGTCCATGCAAACAATTCCTACCGTATTTAGGAAGAGTTGTAAATAAGAGAAAACACTTTTGATTAATGTCACTTGCGGGTGAAGTAGGACAAACTGTGAATATGCAACAAGATAAGAGTTGAAGATGTGTGTTCACAGAATAGAATTGTGCACTGAAAATTTACATCTGTGATGACTTAATCCCTGGTTAAGAAATCATATTTTCATACTGATTCTCTTGTCAACTATCAGTCAGTTTCCAACCTTCCTCTTGGTCAAAGGGCAGGATGTTGTTGCTTTATATAGAACTAGTTTTGTATTTTTAATTAGTTTTGAATTTTTATAAGCCACCATGAATACCTTAGAAAGGCATGATAAATGTATGATAAATACATGTTTATAGTTTATGGGCCAACACAAATATACTATTATGCAATAGCTTCTTGTAGCTTTTGTTGTTGGCGTCTGCCTTCTTATTCTAGGCTTCATCTTGCTGACTTTGATCTACAAATCCCTAATTGCTTTAGATGTTGCAATTATACTATTTATTTATTCTTTGTTTCATCACAGTCTCTGTAATAACTGAAAACAGTCTCTTGTACATGTCCCACATATCTTCATATATCAAGGCAGTGAAGGATACACACCTTTTTACATTTTGCAACCATAAGAGGCTTACAGACGCAAATCCCAAATTCCTCTAAGAAACATTGCAAGCCCTCTTGTATTGCTAGGAAAAAGCAAAAAAACACTTTATCTGCTGCTTACTCCTCCCATTTTATTCTGTAATGATATTAAGAGCTGATCCGTGCCAGCATGTTCCAGCTATCATGCATGAACCTCACTGGTGCCCAATTCAAATATGGCAGATACCATATATCAGTATCATCTGCCATTACTTCAGTAAAGTGTTTTAGTGGAGTTAATTCACATGTGTTTAGGCAAGTCAATAAAGGCTGGATGATCAAGTAGAAATCGACCCTACATTGACTTGATTATCTATCTGTTACCTACTCTGTTATCCCCAGTTTAAATGGTCAAGTATACACATAGAGTGGAATTATGTGCCATTGTTTACATGTGGTATAAGCTGGCATTGTATTGGAACCATGGTTCTCTGGGAGTGATTGTTTGGTTTGGTTTTAATCCTTCCCGCAAATCATTTGCCCCAATACTTCTCACTGAAAGGCAAGAAGGTTTATTTTTTCAGTCTGCATCAGAGCTAAGGATTATTGGGGAAGGAGAACATAACAGGGTGGATTTTAAAGATCCATCTTCTGGATACCTCCATGATTTCAACCAAAATCAGGGCTGTAACCAATTGCCCAGGTAAAAACTTCCTATCATTAACGGCCCTAGCATGCATGATTGTCCTTAGTTTACTGTGACCCTTTGGCATTGCTCATCTCCATTGACTTCTACAGCAGAATTAAGAGCATCCTTCATCCTTTTACAATACTCTGTGGGACATGAAAGAATGTAGAAGTGTTTAATTTTGGAGGAATCATGCCTCACATTTATCTATTCCTTTGAATTTCTGTCTTGCCACACACGCTTCTAAGGCCCTGAGGGTGACTGGCAGAGCTGAAAAGTACATTCATTTCCTGCACCATTCCAGACCAACACAGATCCAAGGGAGTACACCACTCTTGCTCTAGAAATGAACGAACCTGCTGTTCATAGGACTTCATCTGACTCAAAAGCTGCAGTTTTGCAAGTGCCAAAAGCATGATTTGTAATTAACACAACAGAAGGCTGCTTGTTACAAAATGAAATAAAAATTAATCCCAGATTTCAATTAGGAACTTGTCCCCTTAAACAATGAATTTGGCAGTCCCTACTCTTTAGGCACACCAGTAATTGAATATGTTTTGCCTAGGTCTATGCATTTCTTCAAGTGTTTAATATTAAAGGAAAATATAATGTAAAATAGCTGTGTGAAGTCAGCACAGTATTTCTTTAATCTTATAGTTCCACTTTATCATGGTGTTCAGAAATCCCCTTAGAGGAAATGAGGCAGCCATCACAAACCTTTGAAGTTTATCTTCACAGTTCTTTACATCCAGAAAGAACAACAGAGAGAGATTTTAATTTATATTTTAATTTGTTAATTTGAGTTAGGCAAGACATTTGTGAAAGGACAGTGCCTTCCTTTTTTAACATTCCTATTTTAAAACGGTACGTTGCAGGTTAATCTTGGAATTCCTATTGCATAGGGCAGAGTTAAATTCTCCCTCCTCCATTCATCTCTCTCTCTCTCTCTCTCTCTCTCATTCAAACACACATACACACTTAACTGGCAATTAAAATCTGAATCTGATTTAAGTGTGAACAAATTCAAATGCCAACTTGTATTATCTTAGAATCATAGAATAATAAATTTGGAAGGGGGCAGAGGGTCCTACCCCCTGCTCAGTGCAGGACACCAAGTTAAACCATCTCTCAGGTGGCTGTCCAGCTGCATATGTATTAATTAAGGCCTCTGATGCATGGCCTGTGATTTTGGACAAGATATAAATACCTTCTGAAGGCATATTAGTCATGGCTAATAGCTTGGATGACTTGTTCTGTTTGAATAACAGATCTTCATGTTATATGATAAATTGTGTTTGAATATCCCTTTAATTTTAAAATTATAGAACTACATGTGTGGTTGGTGGTACATATGAAATTTTAAAAAGATGTCCTGGATATGTTTACAAAATGACTGCCATGTTGAGTATAGTTGGTCCTAGCATATTCATTTCCCAGAAGGCAATCTGGCGAGACTCAAAGAAAAGTAACTTGCCCAAAAACCTAAAATGAGGAGTGATGGGATCTGAGCTCTGAAACGCAAACCACCTTTTGAATCCAAATACTCGGATGCTTTATTTTGCAACAAGCCAGCCTCCTGATTGAATAAAAATGTTTTAATTTAAAATACCTTAAGAAAAAAGGGAAATTCAGGATGATCAAGGAGATGGATGGTTCCCAAAAGAGGTGTTGAAGGACACACTGAAGACCAAGTATGATACTTTGACATCTTATTTGTTATTGTCTTGTTTGTCTACAATCAAGTCCACTTAAGTATTATTAATACTGAGTATTATGAAGCCATATTAGTTCAGTTTTAGTAATTATTTTGCAACGGTCCTTCTTTGTATTAATCTCTTCTCCTTAGCCATTTCCTGAACTTCTGCCATTTTCCTGGAATCCCCTGTACAGAATCCTAATGGACTATATGCAGGCTTTTACCAGTCTCTTGTGATAAGGAACAGAGATATGTATGTAGTATTAGAACTGACAGGTTGGTCCAGTAAGATGTAACTCATTTTTTGGGGGGGGGAGGGAAGAATGTTGCAGGCTGTCCAGAGAATTATTATTAGATAGATCCCCAATTCCCAATTCAGCAGTTGGAAAGAGAAATCTCACGTCCTGGAAGGCAGAAATCTGCAATGGAAAATCCCTAACCACCAAAGCCCTGTATGGCTAGGTTGGGATCCCCTGTGGCACAGGGGCTACATTGTTGGACTGGGGACCTGGGAGCTCCAGATTCTACTCCCCACTCAGCCATGGAGCTCACTGAGTGACTTTGGGACAGTTGCAGACTCTCAGTCTAACCTACTTCACAGGGCTGTTGTGTGGATAGGACCATGTAAGCTACCTTGAGTTCCTTGAAAGGAAAAAAGGCAGGTATACTTATAATAAATGAATAAATGTACTTGCCCTTTTTTCCATTCAGGGGCAGGGATGCGTCCCTCTCCCATTGATTAGGGAACAAACTACTCCAGCTCCAGGACTGATGTAGTTTTAGGTGGTGGGTTATTTCGTGGGTTGGGAGTCAAAGCAGTCAGAACTTGCAACTCCAAGTTCTGCTGGTATTCCCTGGCATGCACTATTTCTGGCTGTCCCACAAAGGGCACAACACCAGCAGTAAAGCCAAGGCAGAGGAGCTTTCTGCTGCTCCATCAAGGTGATGTTTGGCAGTGGGTCTCTTTCTTCACCTGCTCACCTTCCTTTCCAGAGGTGAAAAGGGATGTTTGCAGCATCCTTGGGCCCCTCAGCTGCCTCCCAGAAGGTATGGGATTCCTCCTCTATTGCAGCCTGCACCAGACAAATACTACCCTGTCCTTCTGCCTTAAGTGGTTAGTGAAAGAAAAATACAAAATAAAATCCAGCATTGTAATGCAAAAGCAAATCAGTTAAAAACACAATTGAATAAGAAAGAAACAGCACCCGCAAGTTAAAATCTATTTGAGCAAAGTGACAAGCCAAGCTTAAAAGCGAAACACCTGTCTGCACAACATGGTTTTTGCTTACCAGTGGAAGGACATCAAACACAGAGATAGCCTATCTTCTCTTGGCAGCAAGTTCCAAAGCCTGGAGAAGCTCCTGAGAATGCCCTCTTTTGTGTTTCTGCCAACTCTGCTTCTGATCATGGAGGGAAAGAGAGAACGGCCTCCCCTGACAATATCCTTCTCTTAAAACCCAGCCAGGCTTATATGGGGGAATGCAAGTCATGCAGGGCTTGTAGTCAAATCCAGCACTTTGACTGAAGCACACATGTAGCTTCTGAAACTGCTATAAAATAGAAGTCATGTGTTCCCCCCACCTGGCACCAACCTTAATTCTGAACCAGCCGAAGTTCCTGGACACTTTTCAAAAGCAGCCTCCTATAGAGCATGCTACAGTAGTCAAAACGAGATGCAACTATGCATTTATCACGGCCAGATTTGACATTTCCAGGAAGTGGTGCAGTGCTGTGCCTGCCTGCAAAGCTTGGGCAGCCTGAATTAGGGCTGAATTCAGTGGCATACCCAAGCTGTTTCTCGTGGTTTGGGGTCCAGTCTTCTGCTCAGCATGATAAGACTCCAACTTTAGCACAAACAGGAAAAAGTAATCTCTTTGCTTTTTAAATAAAAATTTAAAAAATATTGGGGTGTTATAATAACGGATGTATGCAGTTAGCATAATACAATGGGGTCATGAAATTAACTTATAACTATCTAATTTCTTAGAGGGAAACGTAAGCATCAAATATAGCTTTTCTGCATTGATTTTGCTGTTGGCATGATATTGTATTTATGTTTCTGTTTTTATTAAAAACATGCTGTTACATCACTACAAAATTTAAGAATAGGGTTGCAGTGTAAAGTTCTGCAACACTTGTGTATGTGGCTAGTTTGAAGAGCAGTGCGGTACTACTCAAGAGACTTTCTAATCTGACCTGCTAAGACCACTAGCGCTCAGACCTCGATGGTTAGGCAGTAAACATTTCTCCCGTCCATGAATCCGCACCTGATTGCATCAAAGATTATGTTAAGCAAATATGTAGAGAATTATCTTCAGAAGAGCTTCATTATCTCTGCACTACATTTTTTCTATGCAAATATTTGCAATGACTATGAATCTGATTAGAGGATTCCAATTGTTTTAAGGATTTTTTTGCAGTATGTTTTGGAATGCAGTAAATGAAGGAAAGACTATACAGCTCTCTAGAAAGAAAGAAAAACACCAAATAAAAATAATCAACTGTTTAAAAACATATTCACAGCAGATAAGGAGAAATAGGCCAGTTTATTTTATTTTTCACATTAAGGAAATCCATCATATCCATGTAACTAGTAGTTTACTGAAGAAGGTAGAGGAAATAGCTTAAAGGTTCAGAACATGTGCTGGATGGATGCTTTACTAATCACAAAAGAAATGGGTTTTGAAAAAAGAGAGCAAACCTGGCTGAGCCAACACTTTTGGGAAAAGGACAGTTAGATGGAAGAGAGAAATCAGATGCAAAGAGTGCTTTGAATTAGTGAATTTAAGGAGATGGTTCTTCCTTTTCACTTGCGAGGTCAGCAAAAGAAGCCTCAAAAAGCGCTCTGCTGATTTTCATGTGTGAAATGCCCACTTGTATTTGTATGTGTGTGTTTGTGCATGTGGACGTGGATACACATTGGCACACATTCTCCAAGAAAGGAAGGAAAGAAGGAAGGAAGGGAACTAAATGAGGCACACACCCCCTGGAAGTGAACCACACCAGGCAAGTGGGAGAGAATGTTTAAAATCCAGAATTACCCTCTATACAGCTTCTCCACACCATGCATAATTTCAAAAATGGCCACCATTTTCTCCTCTTTGGCTTCAATTCTATGTGTGCTTACCTGGAAGTAAACCTCACTGAATACTTTGGTCTCCTCAGTAAACATGTAGGTTATTGTACTATTAGTTGTCTTTTTCTTCCCTCAACAAAAAAATCAGTAATTTAGACTTTTGGGAGGTATTCCCATCACTCGACCTTTCTGGTTTCATTTTTCTGTTCCCTTCCCAGTGCTGTGGTGTCCTTTTGGAGCAGAAAGTCATACGTGTATACTCTTTAATTGCTGTGGCACAGATAGAAACAGAGCGAGTCAGAAGGGGTCTCACAGACCGTCTAGTCTGACCCCCAGCTCCAGCCAACTCCGCTCATGACATGCCTACCATGTGCATGACAATAAGCAGATAGAGTAAGCATAATAGCAGAGTTGGAAGGGGCCTATAAGGTCATCAAGTCCAACATCCTACTCCACAAGAGTGCATTGTATTACCAATGTTACATGTGAACAGGTCCCATACAGGCAGAACAGAAGATAGGAAGCCCATTGGGAGGACTGGCAACAGTTTGACTGTGTTGTCATACCCACCTCTCCTCAATGGCATGTATACAAGTACTGGATTCCAATGTGGGCTCATGCACAGCTAATTCATAGCCAGATAGTATTTGGCAATATATACTAATTAAAGGGAAGCAAGAGATGTCATAGAACATGGCAGGGAGAGAGTAGCTGGGGGAAGTGACTAGGTTAGGTGGAAACCAGAAGGACTATTTGCCTGGTTTTTGATTTGGAGATGACTTGCCTAAGTTGGGATCCAAGGTTACTAAATCTGTATATTTTTGAAATATATATCCTAATTTTTCAACCTATTGAAGAATAACTTACAAATAAATTAAAGTAAGATACAGGCACATACATGCACTTTTAATAATACAGCAAAGGCACAGCAGTATACAAAGGATCTTGATGTCAGGGACTCAACATATTCATAAACAAAAGCACTAAGTTGGTAGAAATGCCGACTGCTCCACTCCTATCCTTCTTTGAACAGCTTGCTCTGTGCCTTTTTACTAACTGTTTTGGAAACTCTTTTTAATCTCAAATGCATTTCGCCATGTGGCCTGGCTCTATCTGGAAAACCCAGGCTGCTGGATCTATTTTATTTATTATTTTATTTATTTATTTAGGGAACTTCTATGCCGGCCCATTTGCCGAAGCCTCGGGGCAGTTCACAATCATAAATAAATAACATAATATAAAACAATATAATTTAACAGTATAAATTAAGTCGCCCTGGCCAAAGAATAAAATAAATAAATAATATTAACAATTAAAATAACGTTTGAATAAAAAGGTCTTCGCCTGGCACCGAAAAACAAATAATGACGGCGCCAGGCAGACCTCTCTGGGGAGCGCATTCCATAGATTTTCATGACCGTTTGGATGCTGATCCTGATCTACAAATTGCAGTCTTACCAAATTCCCCATGTACCATCTTGTACAAGAGTGGTGGTTCTGGCAGTCTCCATTCCCTGCCCTTCACAGCAGAAGAGCTGGTGTTTTCAATCCTAATCCTAGAATCCAGAGGCAGCCGTTCATCTCTTCTCATTTTACTTCCAATTAATGCTTGATTGCCTGGCTTTACAGCTCCATTGGGTTTTCCTTTGGGCATGAGACTCAAAATGAACTGCAGTGCTAGACAAGAAATTGGATGAAATCTCAGTGAAAAGCCAGACATGAATCAGAGGTATTTGTAAAGGCTACAAGTTACACAAAAGATGGATTTTAAAAAATCAAGAATCATGAAAGAAAGCAATGCAGTTCATGTTAAATTTCTGACATATGGATGGCTTCACAAATGCAGAAGAAGCAATATTTTCTATGATGCTGCTATGCTGATTAAAATTCCATTTCCCCCCTAAATGAAAGGAAGCTCAAAAAGCTTAGATCTTTTGATATATAAATGATTAAAGCAAGTAATATGGTAAATCCTTCAATTACATCATCCCCTTCGAAATGGAGGGCTCCTGGTACTAATCATTGAGTAGATATTCTAATTTTCCCTCCCATATAAATTTCCTGTGGTTAAAAACAAGAGTTGGAAAAAGTTCTCAAAAACCCTATTCTATTCAATTATTGTAGACATATTATCCTCAGAAAGAATTGTATACCCTAACCCAAACCCTAATGCTTTGCACTAGTGGAATGGACTTCTTTTTGTGCAAGGCTGGGCACCAAATTTTCATCAGCTTTGACTGCCCTCTCTAGTCCCCTAAAAACTACCTGAGTTGCTGCAGCTTCTGGGATTGTATGGAGGATGCTGTGGAAAGTTGTCATAGGCAGCTTCAGTGGATTCCAGTACTGTGTTTCACTTGCACTTGTGGAGACAACCCGATGAAAATAAATGCTCATCTCTAATAATAACAACGTATTTGCCATATGCCTCATTATAAAGAAGAGATAATTTTCTAAACATTTGTTCCTTAATGGAAGCAGTTGGGGATTGGAATCGTTTTACATTTCACCATTAAGCTTACTTGTGAACATTAGCTATGAATTCTGCTGCCAGAATTATTTTATGAAATAAATCTCCCTCTCTTAACTATAAGAAACAAATCAATAAAACAGAAACCATGCAGAAGAAATATCAGTGTGCATGTATTCAAAGGAAAATAGTTCTATCCAACACACTCAGTTCTAAGATTCTGTTTCCTTGGTGGATATTAAACATTGTATTGTTAGGGTATTCATTCACTCATGCACAGCACTGCATTGGCAAAGGCAGAAGCAACAGTAATCTTAACTATTTTTCTGTTGGATAATTATAATAAATAATTTGCTTATACTCTCTGTAGCTTAATCTGGATGGAATATTGCTGCAGTTTTGTTTTGGGGTTTTTTTCATATTCTGTAGTACTTAACAATCAAAAGCCTGGAGCATGTTGGGATTTGTAGGCATTTTTATTAAAAAATGCATAGATTGCATCCTTTGATTGCACTGTAGAACTTCATGACCTATATATCTAACACGTAGTTTTACTGTTTACTATCTCTATATATCTATATATGTCTCTATACAACTATAAATAGCTATAAATGTGACCTATATACCTAACAGCTTTACTGTTTACTTTGATGTCTCCCCAGGGGCAACAGTACCTAGCATTCATGGGGAGCTACCAGAACCAAAGTGCCCTGACAGCACGTGTTACACACACACACACACACACAGAATGAGAAAGAAGGTGGGGGAATAGAACACAGATGGGCTGGAATCACCATTTTTGACTTCTGATACAGTGTTTCTTCAGATCATTGCAGGAAACTAAAATGGCAGCTCAAAATCATCCAGTACTGAACCCACTGACGTGGGAGGGACCCATCAAAGGTCACTTAGCTCAAGGTCCGCTCAGACCTGCAACCAGCCCCTGGTGACAAGGATGAAAGAGAAGCCTGTTTCAGTTTTCAAAATATCTAAACATCACTTGTTCACATGCCTGAACTTCCAACATATTTGCAAAGTTCATTTTTAATAGTTTCCTTTTTTAAAATACTCATTTGCCATTATAATGTGCACTTGCATGCCCATGGGTAAAAGTGTACATTTTTTGAAAAAACAAGCTCAGAAATGTGCACTTTCTCCATTCCAAGAAACGGAAAACAAGATGGGAAACATACATGAGAGCAAGCCAAACTGAGCTATGAATGCCTGGAGAATTTTGGTGAGGTCAAACATCCCTGGTTCTCCCATTCTTACAAGGCACATGACACTTTAAGTGTCACATTATCAAGCTAGCCATTCCTTCTTGGACCCTCATGAATCTTTACTGACAACAAAAAACCCAGTCCTGCTAATTAACCCTGTACCTGATCAGAGGATAGATTCTAAAGAACTAGATTCTGAAAACAGAGAATCTAAGATAGAGAATCTAAATGCAGAGAATCTAAATTTTAAAGATGGAGAATCTAAAGATGAAGAATCTAAATTCTAAAGATAGAAGTTAGCTTTCAAAGAACAGGATAATTTGTGCTTGCAACTTGCCTTAGTTTTGTCTTTTTCATGCTCCTGTGGATCCTGGCATCAACAAGCGAGGTTAATTTTTTGCATCCTTTCTTCCTTACCACAAAAATTTTCTGCTAAGACATTGACAAAGCAAAGTAGTGTTTTGCAAGAATGGATCAAAATGGATCAAGATTAATTGTAGCACCATCAAATAAGCATAAGTCAAGCTGATACAGCCCAGAGTTTTCAAAATGTCAATGGAATACTCTTGTCATGAAAGGAAAATATAAGCCTATCTCATGATTGAATAAGTTTTAGTTGACTAGTCAATTGCTGTCCAAATGCATGTATGGCAACTTGTAATTTAATTCAATTGCTCAATTTCTTTTCTAACCCATTCAATAAACAATGTTCTATGGGTGGATAACAAAGAGTTAAAAGACTAAATGCAATAGAAACCATTAAAATATGAAATACAATACAAGTATTTAAAAGAATACAGTGCAAAACAACAAACAGCATAGTAATGAAAAATCTAGAACTATGCCTCTAAAATTCCAGGAATAAAAGAAAGGCCTTTTGCCTGGCATGCAAATGATAGGAATGTATGTTCAGGTGGACTTCCCTGAATTCAGAAATTCAGTTCATAGGTGGGGTGCCACAACTGAAAAGGCCTTCATTCTTTTCTAACTTCCTTTGATGGGAGCACCCAGAGGAGAGCCTCTGAAGAAGACCAAACATATTTGGAAGGAAGTACATATGGGAGAAGACATTCCTTTAGATACTGTGGTACCAAGCCATCTAGGGCTTTAAATATGAATGCCAACACTTATAATTTGGCCCCTAAATGGATTGGAAACTACTGCAACTGTTTTAGTCAAAGCTGCCGTTCATTGTTAAATGGATTCTCTTTAATTGTAAAACATTAAGTTTTAAAATGCCATTAAAAGGAGAAAATAGAACAACAGAATCATAGAATAGTAAAACTGTAAGGACCAACAAGGCTATTGAGTAGACCCCCTCCTCAGTGCAGTGTAGTTAAAGCATCCCTAGCAGATAGCTGTGTGGCGGCATCTTGAATACCTCCAGTGTGGGAGAGCCCACAGCCTGCCTAGGCAATTGGTTGCATTGCAGAACTGCAGAAGATTTCAGCCCACCATTCTAACCTATCAAGATCACTTTGAATTTTGTTTCTGTTTTCCAGGGTATTAGCTATCCCACCCTTTTTATTGTCATCTGCAATTTGATAAGCATTCCCTGTACTTCATCCAAATCATTAATTAAAATGTTGAAGGGTATTGGGCCCAAGAAGAAACCCTGTGGTATCCCACTAATTACTTCTTCATAGTTTGCGAAGTTGCCACTGATGAAAAGGCATGAATTCATCTGACAGTTGTCCAATCTAGCCCATTTGTAGCTAATTTGCTAATCAGCATATCATGGGGCACTTTGTCAAAAAGCTTTTCTGGCATTGATATAGTGTCCACATCATTCCCACAGTCCACCAGGGAAGTTACCTAAATCAAAAAATGAAATCATTTTTTGACTCATTGTCATTAGTCTGGGAGAATTTGTTCTTGAGAAATCCATATTAGTGTCTAGTAATCAAAAACTAAGGTTTTTGCAGAGTAACTGCTTTATAATCTGTTCCACAGATTATCCAATTTCCCACAGATTGATGACTAACTGGTCTGTAGTTCCCAGGTTCTTCTGCTGCAGTTTCCAATTCTTCTTTGCTGTTGTAGTTTTACCACTCTTTTTAATAATTATTCATCCTCACTTAATCCCTGGATGGTGGATTCAGTGTTCTCACTTCTTCTTCCAACAGGGCAACCAGCTTGCACTTGTTACACATGTAGACTATGTTGATCTCTGGCAATAAAACAAACATTACACACCACCACTGGGGAGTCCTTCTCATACTTATTCTCTACTCATTTTTTAAATTCCACTTTACTGTTTCTAATGGAATGGTCTGTACTTTGTCTGAAAATTCCCTGAAAGTTAACATCAGAGTCCTATTAGTATGTATGTGTCTGTGATACAAGAAAAATAAATTAGGGATCTCCCCTTTGATGTACCCTGTTGAACTTCACTGCCAAACACCTGTTAGCTCTCCATGTTGATTCACTCTGATTGCTTACTCTCTGGAAGCTTGCTTGTTTGTATTTGTTCCAAACTATATGTGGCAGCTTCTTCTGCTCTGCTCAGTTTGGAGTCACCAAGAGAAAAGTTTGTCTATTGGGTAGTGAAGAAATAGAATAAATGCTTCTTTGCAAAGCTGTTTCCTTGTATATGCCTTTTCCGGTTCCATACAGTGATATTCCCTTTTCCTATGGAGAGTACTTAGTGCATGGAATTACTTTCCCATTTCCCTGATCTAAGGGCAAGATGCAGCAGGAGTCATGAAGTATTTCTATTCTGGAAAAAGACCTACCAATAACACAACATAGAAACTTGAACTTGCTATATTAATACTAGGATACCCTAACTAGTTCTAACTAGAACTTGGAGAAAACCACAGTTGCTAAAGGAAGCATGGGAGAGACTATTACAACATAAGAATATCTCTTAAGAAGTAGGGCACAAATATTGCACAGGCCAGGCTAAAATAATTGCAAATACCATCTATTCACCCTGAACTTGTATCCACACCAACTTTTAACGATAAACACTGGTTACACCATTTATTAAGCTTTTCCCAATAAATCAGAGTGAAATGGGTAGCTTTAGTAAATATATCACCTTTATAAATTTGGCCAGTGTTGACAAGGTATTTATTTCTTCAGAAAAGATAAAGCACCTACTATATGCAGCACAGCAGTATCTGTTCTTAAAAGAGTTAAATTATCTGAACTCTACTGAGATCAGAGAAAATGATTTCCATTAAATATGTGTAAGAGCAGGATGTTAATCTCGTAGACCTGGAATTATTCTATCTTGCATGAGTACCAGGCTGAACTGGACAGGGCTTTCAGAAAAATTGCAGGTGAATTAGCAGTGACCTACTCATACAAAGGCAAGCTACAGTCCCAGCTATGGCCTTAATTTTATATCCTGGCTATGTTCTCTTAATATCACAGGAATAACACAAAGTAAGGTTAACCTTTAGTCAGCCTTAACTTGCTTTGTTGATAATAAGAATAGAGCCATTGCATTCAATCAGGCTCTACCCATTTTGACAAAAAGCTTTAACCAAGACTGGGCATGCTGTTCCAAACATAGGCAGTTGTAGTCTTTGTCTCCCAGGTTGGTAAAAAATGTCAGAGAGTCACCAGGAGTTGAAGCCTTTGTACTTTGTTAACTGCTCTGAGTCATTATTTTGGAAGGCAAAAGAGGATCTATGGATACACATATATACAGTGAATAAGCATAAAATTTGTGACAGGACCTCCAAGTGCAACTTCAAATGGATTACTTCATGTGTATTTTCTATTTGTTTATGGATTTACGTATTGTGTTCATGACTAGTCTCAGCCTCCATGTTTTTCATCCATCAAAAGACTGGCAATCCTAAAAACACCTCTCAGGAAGAAAGCCCCACTGAAATCAATGAAAGATACTTCTCAGATGATACATAGTATTGCCCTCTGAATGTTTCTATAACATATTAACAAAGATGTCTTCAGGTTATCTGAGGGAATGCCTTGCCCCATATGATTATGACCCTGAGGTCACCTTCGGGCATTCTTCCAAAGAAGTGAGGAAGATGGCTACAAGGAGAAGGCCCTTTTCAATTGTGGCACCCTGGCTATGGAACCAGCTTCCAAAAGAGATGTACCTGGAGCCTACTCTGTATTCTTTTTGGTGCCAGGTGAAAACCTTTCTATTTTCCTAGTATTTCAACAGTAGTGCTGCTATACCTCTTCAGATCCTGTAGCGCTGCTATACCTCTGCAGATTGGTTTCAATAGCTATGGTTTTATTGTCATACTTTTTTCATTCTTGTCTGTGTGTTTTTAACTTTTCTTAACTGCCCAGACAGCCTTGGTCATTGAGTGGTATAAAATGAAATAAATAAATAAATAAATAAATGATCATGTGATCTATATGTACGATTTAACATGTAACCTGTGACTAGGCTCACCTTAAGTTAATTTGCTCCACATCACTTTTGGCTCTTCCTTTGTGCCTCAAAGTCAGACCTAGTCCTCATTTTAATAGATTTATCTGTGCTGACTTGGTGGTGTTCTAAGCATAGCCATGAGACTCACAAACACAGCATAGGCAATACTTGTATATCTTAGATGAACTGAGTGTTGACTGTGCACTTTATCACTAAGCCTTGTTCCCTTGTTGTATAGGTGCCATCCTCTACTTCCACCTTGCAATCCATTCCTAAATCCTAGGGACCAGAAACTGTATCCCATTTTGTTTGTTTAGGCACAAAGTATGATCCATAATGACCCCATGGACAATATTCCTCCAGGCTCTCCTGTCCTGCACCATCCCTCAGAGTCTACCCAAGCCCATGCCCAGTCACTCCATCCAGCCACCTCATCCTCTGCCATCCCCTTCTCCTTTTGCCATCAATCATTCCCAGCATCAGGGTCTTTTCCAGTGAGTTGTTCCTTCTCATTAGGTGGCCAAAGTATTTGAGTTCCATCAAGTCAGACTGATTTCCATGAGTCCTCCCTAAGTGGATGCAAGTCCAAAAATTTGTCTTTCAACATGTAGCATCTGAACTGTGAATCTCTAAGAATCACTAGAACCTGCTCTCGCAAGCTGATCCACAACCTAGCCAATGATGTTCTCAGGCTTAGATTTCTTCAAAAGGATCTGAAAGGAAGCAAAATGTCATTAGTCTTTAGCATCATGTAGTTCATTATGTAGCAAGCGAAATGTGTTGTGGTAATTAACATCAAAGTAACACAGATAAAGAGAAATGTTCACTTCTGCAACACGATGTAGCCACTCAATTCATGCCAACAGCAAAAGTCTGTGCTATCTGTCACCCCAGTTTTTGCTCAATTAAAGAAACACTATGCTTACTGATACTGACAGATTCTAATAGGGGCATCTCCCACCTCTTCCTCATGTAACTAATCCATTTTTCCCTAGGAGTACATTCTATCAGTGTGGGAAAGGAATAATCCCAGAGTATGTCACATTCAGATAATGTCTAAGTCAAGCTTGCATGTCAAAGCAAAGACTTAAGATTCAGAGAAAGTGTCCACACAATTGCAGTTACTGCTGTTCCAGCTTGAAAACAGTCAGACTTGTTTAGCTTGTTCTGTTCATCCTGGTCCATATTTGTCTTGTTCTACAGACCTCCATGAAAAGTGCTATCAGTTCCTCAGCTCAGGAGACTGAAGATCATAGACTTGCATGGGAACTTCCGAGATGTCTCTGGGAAAAGCCTTCACAATTTTGCAGCCATGTAGACAGTGGAAGAAGAAGCAGACATGCTGGTCTTTCCAGCAACATGCAAAAGTAGTGTGAGTCATGTTCCTTCAAGTTTTCATTGTGCTGCTGTACATGATGCAGAAGAGTGCCAGTTGATCCCTTTGGGATCCACAAGCATTTGTGGACTTCCTCTCAGCTCAGCTCACTTTCCAAGATGCATGAAAGGCTCAGATTCTTGGGACATGGATTCCACAGAACTTCACCACACCCCAGGCCTTAGTACAGTTGGTCTCCAAGGTAATACTGGAAAGGCCCTCTCCCTCCCAGTGTTAATTGCATGGCATAATATCTTAAATTATTACTACTTAACTGAAAGGCAAAGTGTTGCACTCCAGTGCCATCATTATGTGAGGTCAAAAGAGTGGTGTGTGTCTTGTACTTTGGTTCTTGGACACCGCCCAAGAATTAGTTTCTTTAAGAATACATTCTGGGAAAGGTCATTTTGTAATTGTCATATTGTGAGAGTGCTCATTACAGTCTCTCAAAATTCCAAATATGTCCATTGGTCCAAAGAGGTCAGAGACTCCTGAACTACGCAGCTAATGAATTGGGTAGGTAAATCAGACTCTGTTTTAATGGAGCCTTAGTTTTAAGTCAATGCATAGAGTTCTTCATGTTCTACTCTAGCCTGCAGAATTTGTATATCCACAGTATTTCTTTTGTCCTTACCACATACATGCATGTGAATACACAAACCCCCATAGGAGGCTGTGGTTTGTACTGCTACAGAATTCTTCTGCTAGTTTTTCACCTATAATGGAGTTCAAAGGTGGAACAGCAGACCTCCATGAAAACAGCCCATGTTCCTTAGCTCTTGATTTTATCCCCTTTGATTTTGTCAGTTTTTAAAGCCAGCCAGATTGGTGGCCATCAATGCAGTTAATTTCTGTGAACTATATGAAGACTTAGAAACTTTTCTGCATCGGATAGTACCATTTTATTTTCCTCTTCTGCATTTTTTCCAAATCTACGATATTCTATTTTTAGATGCAGTGACCAGCACTGTATGCAGTATTCCAAGTGAGGTAGCACCATTGATCTGTACAAGGGTAGAATATGCCAGTTTTACTTCCAATTTCTTTTTGCATTATACCTAATGGAATTTTTCTTTTTCACAGAATCCCTACACTGGGTCAACATTTTCAGCAGGCTGCTCATGATAACCCAAGATCCCTTTTTTCATTCGTCACTGGTAGGCCAATGCTTATAAACATACAAAGTTGTAAATTTTTGCAACCAAGCAGAGAGACCATCATTTAGAGAAGTTAGTCAATCTACCATGACTTATGCAGTATCCTGACACCTTCCAGTGCAATTTTGATGCTTCATGATGGAGCTATTTCACTGTTCAGTACCTCAGTCCACAGATTCTGTTATTGCACGGGCCATGTATCCCAACAGAGTGGAAGTGCTGGATTTGGCCCATTGAGTTTAATGAGATATTGGTATAAGTACAGGCAGTGGTTTCTGTGCTGCAGAACTTCTTGGTGCAGCATTCTGAACTATCCTGCTCCCAGTACTCTGCTTTTCTGGCTATAGTGGCAACTGGCACATCCTTCATTCTGAATAATCTCTTATTTTTAGTTACTGAAGAAATGATCTAGATATAATGAAAGTATATCTGATCTAAGGCATCAGTGGTGGTGCTAGTTCTTTCTAAAATGTATTGAATGTCTTAAATATACACATTTCTAGTTCAAGACACCTGGGATCTGGTTGCTCCAAGGTGGTAGGCTTGTGATATTTACAAAACTGCTGAAAGAAAGGAATTTGAAACAGAAAGCTGAGAAATGCAAAAGAAAGAAAAGGGAAGGAAGGAATTCCAGCTGTGGATGCTGTCAATGATCAAATTAGTTTCAACATATAATAGAACGGTGGTGTTCCATCAGTTGCATCCATTTTGCTATTTTAGTTATCATTTTCGGGGACATCATGGAAGATCCCAGAGAGAACTGGAGAAGAAAGGACAAAAGTCAATGCATAGTTCAAGAATGAGCATGATAAATTCAGCACTAGTTAACAATGGAAAGCACTGAACATAGTATACAACAAAATCTAGCAGGTCATGATGCTGTAAATGCAGAAGGAATGGTGCCAAGTACTGCCATATGCTTGCATGAGTTCGAATGCAACCAGCTTCCTGCAGAGAAGAGACCAAAACATGATGGTGGCTGAGTGGGGCCTAAAACGGAGATCTTCCAGACTGGTCCCCAGTCCTGCACTTTGATCCCCACAGCATGCTAGCCTTAAAAAGAGAAAGTGGTCTGGCTAGTGGTGATGTGGCAGGATAGAATACGAATGAATGAATGAATGAATGAATGAATGAATGAATGTTTTACTCCTTTTATTGGAAAAAGTATTGTTCTTTTTTATTATTATTATTATTATTATTATTATTTTGAAAAGGCTATTGCAAAATGCAAACATAGATAAAAGATCAGGATTGATTATATTTTCCCAAAAAGCTTTTTGAAATGAGGTTGACCAATTTTAAAGATGCCTAGTTTGACTCCATGACCTCTCTGATAACCCAAATGAGGTTCCTCAGTGCTCCTTTCTCTGTCATTCTGATAAAGCTTGCATCTCATTTTCTTCATTCCACTAAGTTTTCATCATGTCCTGTTTGTTGAAGTTCTCCTTTAAAGCAAAGCTGTTCAGTTCCTGCGTCTTTGGTCAGAGGTTTCTAGCATTGCTACATAAAAGTAGTGGGCCAGCTTTCCTGGTGGGGTGAGGCCCTCTAGGTCATTTAACCCAGAAGGAGATGCAGCACATGCCAAGTGTCTGCAGGCACCATGCTGAATATTCAGCCTCAGATAATGGCAATTGGATAGTCATATGAACATGGTCATTGTGAGTTCTTTGGGGATTATGTAAGCCTGAAATAACCAAAATTAACTGAGGTTTGTTATCCACCATGACTAGCTTCCCATAGGCATTTCCCCCATATATCTTTGGTCTCTTTGAGTGGATATCATGTCCTCTTGCATATTCATAGCTTAATTCTATTACATTCCATTTTTGGGTTTGCAGAAAATTTTTCACCTTTATCTACTAAAATAATGCATTTACATTTAAAAAAATCTATTCCTTAATGCACCCATGGGAGGGAAAAAAACCTTCAGTCCTTGCATAAAAGAGGCTGCAGATTAAAATGGGAGAGTGAAGTCACCCTTATCGATTAGCTAAAAGACAAGTAAGCACTGGGAGAGTGAATAGTGGTATTAGGACATTGTTCCCTTGTGTGGGCTGTACTAATCCCTGACTTTTAAAATCCAAGAGCTTGGCTAAGACCTGGAATGTTCAGACGGATTATGATACAGCCAACAGATGCAGATCTTCAATTATACGACCACTTGTTCTTCAGTTGTTGTTCTGTTGAAAGCAATAAGAGTCTGCAGAAGTTACACTTTGAAAGCACACGTAGCACTGATTTGTTTCTTAGAGAGAAAAGCAAACTGAGAAGGCTATTTAAAGGAAAAATAGCTGTGAATATGTTCATTTTTGTCTGCTACTGAAAGAACTGCCATTCATGTTGATTCAGTAAAGAAAGAGGAAGGTGCACCAAATGCAGCGTTTGGTAGTAGTGATACAATCTGTTTAGTATTGATAGCGACTTTTCAGATCTGTTGTTTCAAAGCTTACTTTGCAATATCTGCTTAGAAAGATGATTTTTTTAGGATGTAAGTCAATGACTTCCTTCCTTTCAGCCTTTCACTTCTGCAGTAATAACACATATAACTGGTATGCACATAGTGCTTTTGACACTTAATATTGAGGCAATCACTGCTCATGTCTTTCTGGTCTCAGGGTACTGGAGAACAGTCTTGGCTTTTATTTTCATTTTGCTGGATTTTGAACCCAAATATCTATTCCTTGGCAGAATATCACAGCAATAAGTCCCTTTCCACATAGGTAGGCATGACACCATTTTGTGACCTCAGCTCTAGCCTTTACAGTAACTTATTTCCAAATATGTTAATGCTTGTAAATCTTTTCAAATGTTTCAATTTTCCAAAGTTTTTAAAGGTCTCTATATATTTAATTGAAAAATCTACATCATAGCCTTTTGAACAGCTGATACTTGAGGCTGTGTAACACAGAAACATAGTGAGTCAGAAGGGGCCTCCTGGGCCATCTAGCCTGACTCCTGCCTCCAATCAGCTCTGCTCATGGCATGCCTACCATGTCCATGTCCAGCCTATGCTTAAACACCCTCACCGTTGGGGCTTCAACCACCTCCCATGGAAGCCCGTTCCATACCCTCGGGGCCCTAACCACGAGGAAGTACTTCCTGGCATCCGCCTTAAATCTTGGTTCCCTGAGCCTTGCTCCATTGGAATACATCCCGCCCTCCATTGCAGGGGGGAAAGGTCATGACACACCTCTGCGTGGCACCCCCTCACGTACCTATATGTTGCTAACAGGTCCCCTCTGAGTCTCTTCCTCTCAAGGCAAAAAAGACCCAGCTCCTTCAGTCTCTTCTCATATGGCTTACCCTGCAAACCAGCCACCATTCTAGTGGTCCATCGCTACACTGATGTGATCCTATGCATTGGAAAAAAATTAAACATGTATAGGATTGTGACTTTAGCGGCAATTCAAACTCTGCCCCATGTAATATTGCTGCACATCAGGCATGCCTCAGAGGTGGGCACACTGGGGCACTTGCGGAAACCCACACCACCAAAGACGGCCTGCTGCAGGGTCCTGGAAGTGACCCTATCCCCTCCCTTGCTTCTACTGTGTGGTCCCTTTTCTCTGCAAGCAAGTGAGGAGCATCATAGCAGCCTGCATGTGTCCTGCCCCATCCTGAGCAATGCCATGTCTGGGCCAACGGAAGAGGCAAGCAACAAATGGGCAGCAGCCCCACTGGCAAGGGGTGTTTTTTTTTTAATTCCAGTCTCATGCACCAAGTTTCCTTCCCTTCACACATTCAAGGCAGCCAACTGTTTCTTTATTTATTTTCTTTATTCTTTGCCCAATAATGCAATCAATACAGAATGTATCTCTGAGCATGAGCTGGGTGGTTCATTGAACCCAATCTAAACTGCAACATCTAGAAACCCCTCTTTTGAATATATCTGGGCCTGGTCCCTTCTGAAGGGCCTGTTTGGAAGTGAGCCCACCTCTTTTCTGTATGTCTTCTAGTTGGCTGGCCCTCTTCTCCATGTCATGAGTTCAAGAGATGTACCAGGTTTGCCTGACTCTGAAAGCTGCTCTCCTGTACTCCACCAACACCTGTTCATCTTGGCTATGCTCAGAGCCTGCCTGAATGCTTGGGAAGACTGGCGTCAAGATAAGCGCTGCTTCCTTCATCTTATTCCCTACACCTCTTCCCTTTCATCTTCTGGTTTGGAGTCCAGATCAGCATGGCCCATGAGTATGTGCCAAGAGCAACTGCCACCCTCCTTCCCACTGAGGCGCATATCATGCGCATGAGCCCCTCCAAATTTGGAACTGCTGTATATACCCAGTGAGTGTGTGGGCTGGAGAGGAGAAATCAGCCTGATCCTATAGATGTCTTCACATATCAACCTGTCTTATCATTAAAAGCTTCCTTTCAGAATACCACCATCATTACAAATGAGGAGGATGGAAAAACAGGGAAGGACTCTTGAAGCTCAATGTACAGCCTCTTAAAAAAAAGCCTGCCTGTTTCTTGCTTTATTATCTTTTGGTTGAGACATTTTTTTTTCTTTCATTCTCCTATATACTTTCATGACTATAAGCACTGTTAATCTTACTTTTTTCCATAGTGGTGTTCTTTCCCTTGCTTCGATTGATATAAACACAGATAGTCTGGCACATTTACTGTTTTGAATTTTAAATAGCATTGTAAACTGCCCTGGGAGAAGTGTTTAGGAAGGATCTTCTGTAAAGTCCGTAGATTCAGTTTTAAAGACCACATGGGTTTCATACCACACTCTCCAGGTGCCACATGTTTAGCTGAACCAATGAACATGGGCCTACAGCTTTTAGAACCACACTCATTTAAAGGTTCCAAACTATCAGGAACCCAGTAAAGGATTCTTTCCTACATTTGCTGGCAAGTAGTGACAGCCTCCCCTTAACACATTCACTGATTCACGAAGCGGTTGTGTGAAGAGGGCTTGCCTGAATGACTTCAAGTACATATCAGTTGGTGCATACCTATTCCTGATTCTCATGAACCCTCACACAGAGAATAAGGATAACAGCAATGTCGTTTAAATAGGCACCGACAAATGTGTATGTCTATTGACCAACACAATATGGCCCTGTGAGCCATGTGACCCTGGCCTCATCATTGTTATTATACTGAGGAACAAGTAAACTATTCTGAAAATGTCCTTATTTCAAGTGTACAATTGCTGGGTCTATTAAAAGGCATACTAAATGCATACAGTAACATAATGAAATGGCTACCGTTTTAATTGGTGTTTATGTCACAATGATTATGCCTAATAGGGAAGTCAAAAATATTAATAAATACATTTTAACTGTCAGGGCTAATTTCTCCTCATGGTTTTGACAACAGCTACACTAGAGACATGCCAGGCCAATTCCTTCTGCATAACGAGATTTTCTCTAAAATCTGCTGAGTGTGTCACTTCCCAATTAGTTGCTTTTCTCTTTCTTTCTACAATTTCAAAAGACCGTAAGGAGGTGAATAATGAATCCTAGAGACAATAAGGTGGAAAGTGTTCGCATGCTGAATTACAGGATATAGGTTATTTATTTATGGCCACAGACTAGAAAAGCTAATAAACAGTTAAAATAGCAGCAGAAAAAATGAAACACAATTTGTACAATAATTTCATTCAAGCCACATTTTTCCTGATCTGCATTGCAGTCATAAAAATATTTGGTAACATTTCCAGTAAATAAAAGGATACATGCATTGAACAGATGGGTACCAGAACAGAAGAATTATTTCCATACAGATCAGTTATTAGCAGTTTAATCAATTTCTCTCTTCATTCCTTATAAAAGCTGCAATTTATTTATTTATTTGTTTATTATGTAAGAAAACATGTTCCTCTAGGTTAGCTTCTTGTACTTAAACGTGGCTCCTTTCCTTTCCTTGTTATGATATGCAACCGACTCCTCTTAGTGAAGCTTCAGTAAGCATGGATGAATTTGCTAAGGACATACTTGCCAAGCAGATTTTGAATTATGGGATGGAAGGAAGCATGTATAAATTGGCATCATCTTGAAATGTGTTTCTGCAAGTATATAAAAATTGCCCTTGGTACATAAGCAGTGTGATGCAAGAGACACTAGAAAGAGGAATGACTGTGGGATGCTGCACTTTGGAAGAAATTCAGCAACAGCATGAGGTTCCTCAGAAAGGGGGATGTCTCTGCCCTCTTCCCATCCTCTGCCCTCTTCTTGCATCACCTGTTCACAGTCACCATTACAGTGAAACCCATCGTATCTGGATTTAATCATCACCCTTCTTTCTAAATGGAAAACAAAACCTACAAAGCAGCTTATGAACATTTTATGCAAATTGATGTCCTCTCTTTTGGCAGCTTATAAGTGGCTACCCTAACAAGTGGTAGCCTACCGATGTCTTGCTGACAGTATTTATTTATTTATTTATTTAAATAAAACTTTTGTTTTGTTTTATTTATTTAAAACTTCCCATCCCATCACTGATGTCTCAGAATGGTTCACAGTATGAATGTCTCAGGATGGTCCACACTAAGCAGTATGAACAGTGCTTCTCAGCTGAGTCCTCCACAGAAACCCCCAGGGGGAAGATTTGGCTGAAAAAGAATTAAAATGAAAAAGACTCATTTGCTTCAAAGTGTATTTTAAATAAAATTTATTCCTTATATTTCAAGGATCGTGGGCAGAAAACAGAGTAGGGATGTGAAGACAGACAAGGACACCATGACCTGGAACAATTGCGCTAGCACATGTTGTGTTTGCCTGTGAGTACAGGAAAACAGCATGCTCTATGAATAAGAAAATTTCTGAACAGACATCCACCAGCCTTCCTCCAGCCTGTTCCCATTTGTGCTCATTTCCTACCTGGTTAAAGAATTTTCTGAATATAACATTTTGATTTGTCTTATTTAGAAAACAACACCGAAGGCAGAGGTAAAGTGGTTAGGTTGCTCATCACTGCATTGCAAAATATTTGTGAGTCTTGAGTGGCAAGGTAATTACATTTTCCTTCAACATAGCACTACATTGCCATGTTATAGGGCTGGACCACAGATCCACAGGCCTGTGGGTCAAATCCAGCATTTCTGCAGTCCCAATCTAGTCTTCCCTGGTCCCCTAGAGGGCCACTTGTCTTCCCTTGGCCTCCTCTCCTTTGCCCTCCTTAAAATCCTTTGGTGGTTTCATAACTTTTGTGCAGTTTTTCCCCATTCTGGAAGGGTCAGGGTTAGAAGAAAGAGCCTTAAGCAAAAGCAGGCTGGTAGTTGGAACATTTGCCCTGCTTCTTTTGTATGCAGCTCTACCCACTGTTGGATTACAGCCTCTGAGAGCTTCTCTCAGATGGAATTTGGTGTTCAGGCTGGAAGAGGGTCAACACAGTACTGGAAAAAGGCCAAATTCCTGTAAAACAAAAGCAACAAACAAAACTATTAACAATCAACACCGTTCCATGGTGGAACTCTGTGGTTAAAAACTTAAGCTTGCAATGGTACTTTGCAGCTATTTTTAAATCAAGGTGAAAGAAAGCTATTTCTTGGTTTTGCTTCCTCCTGGGAAGTGAGTCATTTCTGAGTCTTTAATGGTCAATAGAAAATGTTGACCACAGTAAGCACATTGCAGATTTCTGATATATTGTACAGCTATCTGCTTCACATGCCAGACCTGGAAAGAAAATCCCTGAAAGAAATGTGATACATGAAGAATTTTTCAGAAGTATTAAAGGTGTTGGACTGTTAAAGAAAAACCTGATTTGGAAGCTGTAACTCTTAGAAGTTGGTTTTGTCTTCTTTTGAGTTGATGTGACATAACTAATTGTAGACACATAAGCATAAAAAGATAGCAATTGTTAATGGTTACTATTATGGGTAACATCCATGAATGGAATATGAGCCAGAATAAATACTTGATTTATTTGTCTTCTTTTGAAGACGTTCTGATGCCTGCAATCTGGAAGTGTTTAAGCATTTGATTTATAAATGAGCCTGCTGAACTGCACAATTCTCTGCAAGTTTACTCAGAAGTAAGACTGATTGTGTTCAATTAAAAATACACCCTAGTGTGCATAGGATTGCAGCCTCATTTAGTCTACAAAAGTATTTGTTCATAAAACTAGTCACTAGATTCCAGTCATGCATCACGTTGAATGGCCCTTAGTTTTATACCATGAAGACTTCAAGCAAAATATAAGCCTCAAAATGCTACAGCTTATTTAAAAATAATAATAAAACTGATGCCTGTTGAGCAAATAATGTGAAATCTGACATTCATAATCTGCTTGATGCAGTCTAGAATTGTTCCAAATTTGATACCAATTTGATAAAAATAATAACAATTTAAATATGCTGAAAATTGTGATATTGTACTGTTTACCCCAAGGTGTTTTTCAGCGTACTTCTTTGAAATGTAGTTGAAAACTGCTAATGTGCCTTGTCTAGGCTTGTTGAAGACCTGTGCTTTAGTTTGATGAGGATCCAAGCACTAATTCACTGATTTTTAAGATTTTTCTGTCCCACTGAAATCTATGCCAGCAGTTCCTGGCGAAGTTTTGTTCATTTTAACTCTGAAGCTAAAATGCTGCCAGGATCTCATGTTTTTCATACAATTCTGTTACAGAGGACTTTTATATCCAATGCCTATTTCTTTAATTATGGACTTCTTCTTGTTGTTGTTAGTTGCAAAGTCATGTCTGACCCATCGTGACCCCATGGACAACATTCCTCCAGGCCTTCCTGTCCTCCACCATCCCCCGGAGTCCACGCAAGCTCACACCAACTGCTTCAGTGACTCCATCTAGCCACCTCATTCTCTGCCATCCCCTTCTTCTTTTGCTGTCAATTTTTCCCAGCATTAGGCTCATTTCCAGGGAGTCCTTCCTTCTCATTAGGTGCCCAAAGTATTTGAGTTTCTTCTTCAGGATCTGACCTTCTAAAGAGCAGTCAGGGTTGATCTCCTCTAGGACTGACCAGTTTGATCGCCTTGCAGTCCAAGGGACTTGCAGGAGACTCATCCACCACAATTCAAAGGCCTCAATTCTTTGGCGCTCAGTCTTCCTTATGGTCCAGCTGTCACGGTCATACATTACTACTGGGAAAACCATAGCGTCGACTATACGTACTTTTGTTGGCAGGGTGATGTCTCTGCTTTTTAGTATGCTGTCTAGGTTTTCCATAGCTTTCCTCCCCAGGAGCAAGCGTCTTTTAATTTCTTGGCTGCAGTCCCCGTCTGTGGTGATCTTGGAATCCAGGAAAATAAAATCTGTCACTACCTCCATTTCTTCCCCATCTATTTTCCAGGAAGTGAGAAGACCGGATGCCGTGATCTTAGTTTTCTTAATGCTGAGTTTCAAGCCAGCCTTTGTGCTCTCCTCCTTCAAGAGGAGAAGCTCTTTAGTTCCTCTTCACTTTCTGCCATAAGAGTGGTATCAACTGCATATCTGAGGTTGTTGATATTTCTCCCAGAAATCTTAATTCCAACTGGTGATTCATCTAGGCCCACCTTTCTCATGATGTGCTCTGCATATAAGTTAAATAGGCAGGGCGACATGCTAGCATGTGAAATGAGTGCAATGGTGTGGTAGTTTGAACATTCTTTGGCATTGCCCTTCTTTGGGATAAGAATGTAAACTGACCTTTTCCAATCCTGTGGCCACTGCTGAGTTTTCCAAGTTTGATGGCATATTGATTGTAGCACTTTTACTGGATCATCTGTTAAGATTTTGAATAGCTCAGCTGGAATACTGTCACCTCCACTAGCTTTGTTGTTGCTCAGACTTTCTAAGGCCCATTTGACTTCACATTCCAGGATGTCTGACTCAGGGTCAGCAACCACCCCATCATGGTTATCAGGGATGTTAAGCTCTTTCTTGTATAGTTCTTCTGTGTAATCTTGCCACCTCTTCTTAATCTCTTCTGCCTCTGTTAGGTCCCTGCCATTTTGGTCCTTTATCATGCCCATCTTTGCATGAAATGTTCCCTTCATATCTCCAATTTTCTTGAAGAGATCTCTGGTCCTCCCTATTCTATTGTTTTCTTTTATTTCTTTGCACTGTTCATTTAAGAAGGAATTCTGGAATTCAATTGGGTGTATTCTCTGGAATTCTGCATTCAATTGGGTGTATCTTTCCTTTTCTCCCTTGCCTTTCACTTCTCTTCTTTCCTCAGCTATTTGTAAAGCTTCCTTAGACAGCCATTTTGCTTTCTTGCATTTCTTTTTCTTTGGGATGGTTTTAGTTGCTACCTCTTGTACAATGTTGTGAAACTCCATCCATAGTTCTTCAGGCACTCTGTCTAATTCCTTAAATCTATTTGTCACCTCTACTGTATATTCATCAGGGATATGATTTAGATCATACCTGAGTGGCCAAGTGCTTTTCCCTACTTTCTTCAATTTAAGCCTCAATTTTGCAACCAGAAGCTCATGATCTGAGCCACAGTCAGCTCCTGGCCTAGTTTTTACTGACTGTATAGAGCTTCTCCATCTTTGGCTGCAGAGCACATAGTCAATCTGATTTCTGTGTTGACCGTCTGGTGATGTCCATGTGTACAGTCATCTCTTGGGTTGTTGGAAAAGAGTGTTTGGTATGACTATTGTATTCCCTTGACAAAATTCTACCAGCCTGTGCCCTGCTTCATTTTGTACTCCAAGGCCAAACTTGCCTGTTATTCTGGTTATCTTTTGGCTTCCTACTTTAGCATTCCAATCCTCCATGATGATAAGGACATCATTTTTGGGTGTTAATTCTCGAAGGTGTTGTAGGCCTTCATACAACCGGTCAACTTCAGCCTCTTCAGCACCAGTGGTTGGGGCATAGACTTGGACTACTGTGATGTTGAATGGTTTGCCTTGGCTTCGAACTGAGATCATTCTGTCATTTTGGAGACTGTTTCCCTGTACTGCTTTTCCTATTCTTTTATTGACTATGAAGGCTACTTCATTTCTTCTGAGGGATTCTTGCCCACACTAGTATACCTGATGGTCATGTGAATTAAATTCACCCATTCCTGTCCATTTTAGTTTGCTGATTCCTAAGATGTTGATGTTCAGTCTTGTCATCTTTTGTTTGACCACATCCAGCTTGCCTTGATTCATGGATCTTACATTCCAGGTTCCTATGGAGTATAGATCTTTACAGCATCAGACTCTCCTTTCACCACCAAATACATCTGCAACTAAGTGTCCTTTTGGCTTTGACCCAGTTGCTTCATTCTTTCTGGCACCACTATTACTAGCCCTCTGCTCTTCCCTAGCAGCCTATTGGACACCTTCCTACCTGAGGGGCTTATCTTCTGGTGTCATATCTTTTTGCCTTTTGGTACTGTCCATGGGGTTTTCATGGCAAAGATACTGGAGTGGGTTGCCATTTCTTTCTCCAGTGGATCACGTTTTGTCAGAGCTCTCTGCTATGACCTGTCCATCTTGAGTGACCCTGCACAGCATAGCTCATAGCTTCATTGAGCTGCACAAACGCCTTCACCACAACAAGGCAGTGATCCATGAAGGAGAATTATGGACTATGACCTCATAAAATGTGACTACATGCTGCTAGATGGATTGGTATCCTAGTAAATGGGAGTAAGGAGACTTTAATCTGACAGTCACCTGTGTGTGCATATTGGAATTTTAAAACTTCTGTGGGCACCATTCCAATATGGCTCCCACAGAGGATGTGTCCAGCCACATAATACCCATAAGAATGACTTCAGAGCTTGGTCTTGTCTATCTAGAGACACTAGCCCCAAGATTTTAGAATGAAAAAATCTTCAAAATAAATCATTATCATTAAATTATTTATTTATTTATTTATTAAAACATTTGTATGCCGCCCCATTCGCCGAAGTATTTATAATTAAACTGATCATACAATTAAACTTAGAGCAAATTCAAATACATTGGGAAGACGTAGGATTGCTGATATGGTCAATATAAATTTCAAACCCATTCCTCTATTTTATATATATATATATAGATAGATAGATAGATAGATAGATAGATAGATAGATATAAAATAAACATTTGCCAGTTTTGGAGTAGAGTTAAGGCTGTTCCATGTTGGCTCAAAGCCAGGCTGGTTCCTTAATTGATGAGAACCCATAATCACTGATGAAGTTCTCCCGAATCATGTCTTTGCTTACAACTCACCCTCTGTGCACCAATACATTTTCTTGGCTAGCAAAGTTGTCCTATGGCATTCTTGTCCTCTGTGAAGCATCTGGCCTAACTGCTACAACAGGGCTTCCCTCATTGTTCAACATGCCCATCCAGAAATTTGCATTCAGGTTAATTCACAGGAAGAGTCCTCTAATAAAACAGTTAAGGTTCAGATGCTACAGAAAAGACTAAAACATGAGAAAAAATGTGGAGCGTCATTGCTGGTCTGAAGTACTCCATTCTTCTCATTTGCATTTGGGCATGAAAAAAGACATTGAAAGGTGTAAGTGCACACTGGCTTAGGTTTAAGCAAACATGATGTTGGGACATTGAACAACATTATCACTAGTCAAAGGACACATTTGCCAAGGCTGAAATCTTCACACTTACTTGGGAGTATGCCCCATTGAACTGTAGTGGAGACAAAGAATGCAGCTGCTATTTAGTAAAAACACACACACAGAGGACAAGCAAAGAATTAATATAACATCCAGTTTGCTTCTCTTTCTCCCTTCAGCCATTTCTGCCTTTGCTCTCGCCGTCCTTGGCACATGCCTATCAATGAAGACCACCTGAGTACAGCTTCTCAAATGCTTAGAAAAACCTAGAGCCATGCCTGCACCTAACCTTCAAGTTTTATTTGCTGCATAATGAAACTTTTCACACTGAAAAGTAGCTGGAATCTTTCCAGGTGGTGCCACTGTGAGCTGAATAAACATGTAATTAAGGTTACTGCTAAAGAAAGTGAGCAGCGGCACACGCCTGTGTTCAAGGTTAATGCCTAATGGTATAGTAAAGTTTAGTTCAGATGACACAATGGCAAATGAAAGCGGAAAAGTGACACATAAGCAAAGCAGAATCATTGTCCTTGATCTTGCTAGGGCACGCAGGGCTTTCTCCTGTAGCTGTCCTAAAGGCATAGTGATGATTCAGGAACACCTTTAAGGATTAAACACAGCTAAAATATAAAACCTTTACCTTTCATATCAGAAGTAAGCACCATTAGGAGATGTCACTTGCTGAGCTTATGCCCCATCTGCCTATTAAGTGGTACCTGTCCAGTTTTGTATCAAGCAGTGAACTATAATGAGCTACTTAACAGAAATTTAGATCACAGTCTTATGGCTCCCTGATGGCACCTGAAAAGGCATTGGAGACTGGGGATTATCTCCACAGAGTTCATACACCAGAGAGGCAAAACTGCAGTCTGATTGGAGACTCATATTCACATTATTCACATCTGCATAAAGCTACGCAGTGGCTCCTCTTTTGAAATCACTGCCACAAGCTCAGATGATGGGCAGCTAGGAAAGGGAGTTTGCTGGTGTGTAGGGATGGAAGGTCATGGACTGGAACCACCAGATCCTGAATCTCTTGGAAGGGAAGTGTGAGGAATCCAAAGGGGAGTGTACATTTGTTGGATTTTCATGATTCATTTTCCCAGATTCTAGATCAGCATATGGATGCTGACTTACCAAGATAGGACTCAAGCCATCTCACATCCCTAAGGCAGGCCATGATTTGCACAGGGAAAAAAACTAATGAAATTTGCACAATTTACACAAATTTTCTAAGGAGGGTTTTTTTTTAAAAGAAATGTCCAAATTGTGGCCTCTCTTAGAGAAGGAAGTTCATGAAAAAACTAACTCAGCCTACTTGCAGGAGTCACATCTGAAGTGAGCAGGAAATCCATCATGTGGCTAGGCTACCTCCCTTCACACATTCAAAGCCACAGACCTTTCTTGCAAATTGTTCTTTATTGACCCATGCTTCTTTTGGATGCAGAAACATCCAGAATGAAGCTCCGAGCATGCACAGTATTCCCCTCCAGGAACTTTCCTTATGAACATGTTTCAGGCCCATTCCTTCAGGAGAGGGCTTCTAAAAATGGGCACACTTCCTCCTTGCACCCTGATCCTCTAATTGGGCTGCCTTCCTCTGCTTACATCACATCATGAGGTCAAGAGCCATGCCCACTTTGTGTCTGAAAAACTCTCCTGCTCCACGTGCCCTCCTGCCAACTGTACATCTCGGTTATCCCCAGAGACTGCCTGCCCATATGAAGAGTCTAGCCCGGAAATGCACATCTCCACTTCTCTTATCCCAATGTCTGGGAATGGCTCACATTCCCTGGCCCCCTGCCACAAATCTCCTTCTTTTTTCTGATTCTGATTCCTCTGGAGACCAACCAACAGCCCTTGAGATTGTGTACCCAAAGCAGCTGTCTTTCTCACTCCTAACATCAAGCTCCCTCCAGCCAGATTTCACAGTATTGCTGTATTCAGCACTGGTCGCCATTACTAGCCAGGTAGCTTAGCTAGATAAATTCAAAGAGCACAAGAAAGTAATATGAAGAGACATAAATGTTTTTTGCCATCCAGCCTGCTTGGATCTTGCTAGCAGGGCTTAGGATAGGTGGCAGGTTCACTCTTCACTGTTGAATTACTTATTTACCTGCCTCTCTCTATGGACCAAAAAGTACTGGTGGTATAAAAGGAGCAGCAGCAGCATATTCTTCCTACTAGCTCACTGGCTTTCTCCTGTCAAGCAAGTGAGTGGTAGCAATGATGCGTAAGAGGATGGAAGGCAATCACAACGGCAGGGAGAAGAAAGGCTCCTGAAAGGTGTCTTTCCCAGGAGTCCTCAAAACCCAGTAGACAGCACGGTTAGCAAGCATTATGAGCAGAGAAATAGGAGTCTTAGTGACCTCTCTAATTGACACTCTGAAATGGTGGGGGTCCATGCCACAGGGAATTAGGGGTGCATGTATGAGAGAGAAAGAGAGAAGGAGAGAGAGAGAGATGTAGGTAAGAGGAGAAGGAGTGGCAAGAAAAGAGTGAGGGTAACCCCACACTTTCAGTTTTTCCTGCTGCTTACCCAATAATTATCTGAGAAGCCTTGAAAATGTAAAACTTGGATGCTAGGAACTCATTTTCCACCACTCCTGCAGAATGTATTTCTATGTGGCATGCACTCTCATGTGCATTGAGCCTATGTGGAATGTGTATTATCATGTATGTGGAATATCCAGCGTTCACTGTGTAATTCTCCAAGGAATAGTTGAGACAGAAGCCCCTTTATTCTAAAATGTGATGTATGGGATGGCTTTTGACACATGTTCTGCACCATTGATGAATAGATGGAAGGACTATGTGTTCAGGCCACTTCCACCACATTTGAAATTCAATTCTTTCACTTCCAGAAATTAGACAGATTGCATTTCATGACTTGTTATGTATTTATCTGCAATAAAATGCTTATATCCTCTACTTTTAGGTTCCTGCCTTATAACAAAATATGTGATTTAGCAGCACATGTTAAGAGCCTGCTCCAACTGTCAAAGCCAGCAATTTACAGGCTCTTTCTCTGGCAGGAAAAATCAATCATTATCTGCTTTTTAGTATGTAGCTCTGTTCCTTATGACAATTACTTACCATTGTCCTTAATCATGTATTTTAGCTTAGTCAAGAATCTACTGATGTTCATTCTCTCTGGTTTCAAAACACTGCAATTTGCTATCTATCCTTATTTATGAGTGTGATTGGAATTGGTAGCTTTGATTTCCTGTAATGAGGAAACATTACAGGAAATGAAGAATTAAAAGTCACCCCACACTGGAAAAGTTCAGGTTGTCTGGGAATTATACAATTTGGGATATCAGTGGAATAAAGCATAATAGCTGAACTCACAACAGGAACATCTGACAGCAAAATATGAAGATTTTTTGTGCCCTCACAAAATTAAGGTCCAATTTCCACTCTGTATGCACAAGATGAGAACCAAAATTAGTGTTATGAAATGGCCAAGGATGTTTCTATTACTGTAATTTAAGGAAGTCTAAAAAGGTGATTTCATGGAAGAGAGAATAGTGGTTTTCTTTCCTTCTTTTCAATTTATCTTTTCCTATAATAGGAAATATACAATAAAAGTTGTTATGCAAACACCTTGTAGCAGAACACAAGGAATCAGCAGCGATATTTTATATCCTGTTTTCTTTTTCTAAAGATGAGAGGCACAAAATATAGCTTTGATCTTCTTCTCCTTTCTGTAGAAAAGTACCAAAGACAATAATCAGCTACAAAAAAAAGGAGCTCGCTCTCAGAAGTAGTGGTGGAATAACTATATTTAATTTTAAATCAGCTTACCAAGAGATACTAATAATTTCTCAAATGATATTTTCATACACAAGTGAGTGGCGTATAAGGCAAATCCCTTGTTGTATGTCTGGAAAGCTAGTTGTCGTTCACCAATTCCTTTGTCATGATTGACATATATGGATCACCTTCCTTAGGGCGATGTGCAAACATGGAAAAAGGATTCATGAATAAATCATGCATCTACTTTCCATCTCTCTGAGAGACTCATATGAAAAAGGAATTCTTGAAACTCCCCACTGGATACCAGTGCAAGCTATTCCATAATCCAGGGTGCAGTAGAGACATATAAAAGTAGCACAAATGAAGATGCCAAAAAGAAGCACCACGATTCACTTCTATTGCTTCTTTATCATTGAGAAACATCTTTCAGACCATCCATTCATCAACCTTCTTGCACTGATGGACTGAACCATTCAGTTCAATGGAGGAAACATATCTAAACATGCAGAAGAGCATATACACAGGACTGGTGTCAATACTTTATGTGGTTGTGGTGACTATTCTTCTCCCCCTCCTTCCAAACTGAGCAGATCAAGACAAATGCTATTCATTCATTCATTCATTCATTCATCCATCCATTCATTCATTCTTATATCATCCAGTATCTGAGGATCTCTGGGCAGTTAATAAAAGTTAAGAACACACAAACAAGAAAGAGAGAGAAAAGAATATTAACATAAGACAATAAAACAACAGCAATTGCAAGCAAGCAGCACAGAGGTACAGCAGAAGTATAGGATAAAATGCAATATTAAGCCTAAAGTTAAAAAGTTAACTGTTAAAATACTTAGAAAAGGAAAAAAAGGGGAGGTTTACCTGGCACCAAAAAGAATACAGAGTAGGCACCAGGCACACCTCTCTGGGGAGCTCATTCCATAGGTGGGATCCCACAAGTGAAAAGACCCTCCTTACTTCCTTTGGAGGAGGTTCCCACAGAAGGACTCCCAAAGATGACCTTAGCATCCATGTAGATGCAAATAGGATGAGGCATTCCTTCAGATAACCTGGCTCCAAGCTGTTTAGGGCTTTCCATGTTGATACTAGAACTTTGGATTGGGCCCAGACTTCAAATGGCAGTCAGTGTGGCTGGAAGAGGAGTGGCTTAATATGTTTTTGTAAATCAATCCCCATTAACAATCTTGTTGCCTTGGTTTGGATCTGTTGAAGTCTATGGACTGCTTTCAAAGGCCGCCCTTCATACATGCAAGGTACTAACCCACATGAGAGGTTCTCAGAGCATGGATAACTTTAGCTAGGCCCTCTCTGTCCAAATAGAGTTGTAGTTGGACTATCAGCTTAAGCAGATAAAAAGTGTTCCATGCTGCAGAGTCCCCATGTTCCTCAAGGGATTGTTCTGGAACACCCCCAAACTACAAACCTTGTCCTTTACGGGGAGTGCAACCCCACACATAACAGGTTGAATATTACCCAACTAGACAGATGCAGCACCTACTAACAGCACCTAAATTGGGGTGTTTGTTGCCCCTCATCCAATCCATTGTCATGCTCAGACACTGTTTCAGACTTCCACTGCCTCACCTGGGTTTGATGAAAGAGAGAGGTCGATCTGAGTGTCATCTGCATATTGATGGTGCCTCAGCCTTCAGTCAATGCCCAAGGCCACCGTTTCGGTCTTGGCTCCACAAAGCAGCTACTGCTGGAAGGGCCTCTCTTCTGGAGCACAGCTGCTGCCTCTCCAACCAGGGCAAGCAGCCACCCCAGAGGGCAGGCAGGCAGGGTTTAAAAGACGTCAAAGCTGACCAACTAGGCTGGCGAGGGAGGGAGGGAGGGACAATGAGAGAGAGAGAGAGAGAGAGAGAGAGAGAGAGAGAGAGAGAGAGAAGCATTTTTTTGGTTTTGGTTTTGTTTTTGCCACTGAAAGGCTGTGAGCAGTTCTGACAACATCAATGAAAATAAATTTGAAAGCTAAAAGATGTTCAAATAAGGTAACCCAGATAGATCATCTTCCCTATAAGGAAAAGCTAAAATGTTTGTTGCTATTAGCTTATAAAAGCAAGATAAATGAGGAGGAGTATGATGGAATTTTATAAATTATAAATATGATGGAGATAGAGGGAACACAGTTTCCCCTTCTTCTGTGTTACTAAAACTCAAGATATTCTATTGACTGGCTGCAGATTCAGGAAAGAAAAAAGAAAGCACTTCTTCAAATAATGCATAATTCAGATATGAAACTCATTGCCATATGATTTGGTGATAGTCACAAGTTTTTATGGCTTTAAAGCAGGATCAGACAAATTTATGGAGTTCAAGTGCATGAATGGGTATGATACCTTTATGGAACCACCCAGTTCAGAAACTGGATAATATCCTATCTTGTCTGTTCACTAGGAGAACAAACAACATTCACAAAATTGAGAAGAGTAAGGAGGAGTTCCATAGTATTGAGTGGTGTTAGATATAGCCCAATATTCTTCTGAAGCAAGCAGGAGAGGAAAGGTATTCGTGCAGTGTGTTGTGTGGTTAAAGGGTTAGACTGGGACCCTGGCAACCCAGGTTCTAGTACTCTCTTATCCAGGAAGTTCACGGAGTGACTTGGAACCAGTCACTGACTCTTAGACAGCTCTCACAGATGAGGGTAGATGGAGAGGAGGAGGATCATCTATACCACCTTGAGGTCCTTGGAGGGAAGATGGAATATGTGACCGATAAATATAAATGTGTATGTCCCTCTACTTCCCAGAAATAGGAAAATATGATAATGGAAGAGCTGGGCCACTAGCTCAAACTGACCAAACTGAGCTCTTTGATTCCTGTGAGTGGAGGATCCAAATGAGAAAATAAATATATGAGTATATTCTAGCATCTATGCTCACAAACATCCTTTGTATGAAAGAAAGAAAACATCAGTATAACAACTTTATTCAAAACATGGTCTACATTTACTGAAGAACAAAAAAGCACATTCATCTTTTGATATGACATGTGGTTTTAGTGTATTTGTTTTTAGAACTTATTATCTTCACACATTTTTCTTGATTTAACTTTCTAAACACTCACGATAAATCATGTTTTTAAACCAAATAAAAGATGGAAGGCTGTGAATTGGCTGCAGGTGAAATATCTTGCCATGCAACTATACCTGTTAGGAGCCTCATCCAGGAAAAGAGGCTATGCTCCTTAATTTGGGGAGACCACTCACTTCCAAAGCATCTGTTTTGTTTTGCGAGCACATTAGAAATCCCCAGAGCTCTCTTTCTCTTGCTTATCCAAAGGAAACCTTATCCTGTAGTTCTGCTCCTAGCTTTTATGGTTTCACCACTGGAGGGGAAAAGATTAAGTAGTTCTGCATTGTGGACCTCCTGGTATCTTATTAGTCTACTGCATCTAGATTTATCAATGCTCAAGAAATAATTAACAACAGGACCAGAATACTCAGACACTAATAGCTACCACGACATAGAAAAACCTGGCTAGAAACCAGTGGAGAATTAAGCACAACTGATCCCAATTATTTTAATGGGCTTAAGCATGCTTTCCTCTCTGATGGATTGTAGACCCGGAATTTGCATGGCGACAATATATTCTAACTGAAAGACTTCAGAAGCTTAGAACTAAACTTCTGCTGCACAAAGATCTGGACACTTAGCCTGAAGTTAATGCCAGAGCTTTAAATCTGACTTTGAAATTTTCTCCCTCTGGTCAATGTAAATGGGTTCTTCAGGCTTCTTTTCATATGCCTCTTTTTGTCGAACAGTTTTTGAATGATCTCCACCCAGTTTGGACGGAGTCAAAGATTTCTTGTTACGTGGTTTAATCAATAGTACTTAGTGCTGGAACAAAAATAATCCCTTTTTAAGCTTAAAGCATAAAAAGCAATGGTTTATAAATAAATGGCTAAATAGAACCTTTTAGAAGATGCAATTGTCCTTTTGGTAGATGCACACAGAAGTAACAAGGAGTAACACCATAATCAAATTTACCACCAGTCAAAACTTTTGACTTCACATCAGATGTTTGTGCATGTTTCTCAGATAATAGTACAATTTCAGAAGAAGCCTTGATAGATGAAAAGATGGAGAGGGATATTAATGATAATGTGCTCTAAGAGATGTTTGATGGAGAGTGGCTTAACATAGAAATGCAAATTGAAGAACACCCTTGGGTTTCCTAAGAGGCAGCCAACCATTTCTGCTTCGTATGAATTCACCATCCAGATTTTATTGTGTCTGATGTGCTGGCTCCTGAGTACCAACAGAAGATTAAAAATTAAAGGCTGCCATGGATTTGAACAAACAATCAAGAAATAACATCTATAATAAAGCCAAAGAGGCAGAAAACCTTTCAATGTGATTTGCATGTTGAATGCATTTTTCCTACTTATATTATAATTCAATTTCATTTCCCTTAACAGGGGTCATTTTTGCACAATAAAGGGTCAAAATATCATTTGCAAAAGGAGATGGATGCCTTGACGAAGTGTCAATGCTTGCAGATCATTCTCATGGAAATATTTTCAAATAACTTCTCTCCCATGTTCAGAGTTCAGGGCCAACACACTAGTTGCATATACTAACTCAGCTTAGCAGTGATAGTGGGAATGTATGTATAAAACAGGTGTGCAGACTGTGCATGTGAAGATAATCACACCTTTATGAGCTCATCATAAACTTTCAGAAAAACGTTTTATAAGTCTGGATAGATATACATAAAGGATGGGAAGAGGCAGTGGGCATGACTTCACTGGTTCCATATGTGCAGTGATGTATGTGTCACCCTTAGTCCTGCTCAGGCATTCAAATTATGCACACCAGTGTGAGTGAACACTGACTGTGTTAGTTTTGCTCCCTTCTGTCCCTTTCTATATCTGTTGCCAAGAGGCAACAGTTATTTTTAGGATTCAGAAATAATAAACACACTAATGTGTGAAGACAAAAGAGCTTATTAAGCAAGAATAAACTAACAAAGCATAAAGCAAAACACAATGATTGAAGCAAGAAACTTCAAAGCAAGAGTGCAAGTTTAGGTCTCTGCTGTTGCCAGGACTGTTTCGAAGTGCCAAATGGATGTGACTCCAGATCACAGCTTTTCTGGAATGGGCAGAATTCAGATCCCACCTTGGCAGTGTCTTTGAGGCTCATATATACTACAATGGTCATATGAATCCCACCGTTACGCTCGCCATACTCCAGTGACTAAGGATGTCTGTCAGTAAACCAGCATGGATAACTCTCAACAAGTGGTTGACCTTGAGATCTTCCCAGAGGTTCTTCTAAAGATACATACAAGCTTCTAGACTGACTGATAGATAACTTAACTTTGGGATGAGGAAACACAGCAAACTGTTCAAACCAACACACCTTGCTGGAAGCCTAGGCATGGAAGGACCCTTCTTGTGCACCACCAACTCCTGAAAATTTCCACTATACTATATAATTCTGTATAAACTGAAGCTCAATCCAGACAAGACGGAGGTCCTGTTGGTTGGCAGATCAGGCTTTGGTGAGGGTGAATTGAACCTAGTCCTGAATGGAGTTGCACTCCCTCTTAGGGACAAGGTCCGCAGCTTGGAAGTGCTCCTCGACCCAGAGCTTTCACTGGAAGTTCAGGTGACAGTGGTGGCGAGGAGCGCTTTCTTTCAGCTTCGGCTGTTCCATCAGCTGCGCCCCTACCTGGAGTACGACTGCCTGGCGACAGTGACACACGCGCTGGTGACTTCCCGCCTTGACTTCTGTAACGCGCTCTACGTGGGGCTACCCTTGAAGACGGTCCGGATACTTCAATTGGTTCAAAATAGAGTTGCCAGACTGCTGACGGGGACGGGGCGTTATGTTCACATGACTCCAGTCCTCTGTCAGCTTCACTGGCTTCCCATTGAAGTCCGGGCCCAATTCAAGGTGTTGGTGATGTGAACATAAACGGCTTGGGTCCTGGTTACCTGAAGGAGCGCTTACATCCATATACGCCCACCCGACCCTTGAGATCTGCAGGAGAGGCCCTTCTCCGGGAACCCTCCGTGAAAGAAATTAGGAGGGTAGGTACTCGGAGGAGGGCTTTCTCTGCGGTGGTGCCCAATCTATGGAATGCGCTCCCCAGAGAGGTCCGCCTGGAGCCGTCGTTATTTGTTTTTCAGTGCCAGGCAAAGACCTTTTTATTCAAACGTCATTTTAACTGTTAATAGTATTTATTTATTTTATTTTTTGGCCAGGCCGACTTATTTTATATTGTTAACTTATTTTATATTGTTAATTTATAGTATTTTAATTGATTTATGTTGTGAGCCGCCCCGAGGCTTCGGCAAATGGGGCGGCATAGAAATTTTCTAAATAAATAAATCTCCATTATTTTCTAGGGTTCTAAAACACTCTGAGAGCTCCATAGGTAGAGCAAGTTCTCCATTCCAGATGTTTACTTCAAATCCATAGAGGGTGAAAAGGATTGTGTGAGAAGAAGAGGTGCAGCTAGCATGCTGTCCCACAAAACAACAACAAGGACAAACCAAAACCTCCCTTAATGCAAACTAGTGGTATTGTGTATGCCCTGTACTGAGAAGCTTTCATATTCAATTTCTGGGGTGACAAACTGGTGTGGCTGGTATTGCAGCATTTCCTACCTATCTACTCAATGCAGATAGGCAGGAAAGGCTGTAATATGCTCTCTTCTCAGGGGTATGATGCCACTACACACAGGTTAACACGTCATTCAATAGTCAACCATGCATGACATATTCTTGAATATCAAGATTTAATAGCCCATGACCTGGATTCATGGGAATCCAGGCTCATCGCATTTTATATATGATTGTAGTCAAGTCCATTTCTCTGAGCTTTCTTTAAACTCCTTACCAGCTTGGCTAGCAAGTTGGTCAAACAGTCCAGCACAGGTTACTATTAGATTAGAAGCTGGGACTGGATGATTTGAGGTCAGTCATTAATTTTTAAGCCTATCTCACATGGTTGTTGTGAGGATAAAATGGAGAGGAGGAGAAGGATTAGATAAGCTGACTTTGTCTTATCCTTGTCTTGTCTTGCAGGAAAAAAGTTGGAATATATCAACACACCTTACTGGCTGTGTAAGGGACTGATTTGCCTGTTTGTTATCCATTCAAAGTAAACGAAATGATTTCAAAATTGTGGAATTTCTATAGGTTCTCAGCAGTTCCTAGATAGGGAAAATTAAAACTATCCAATCAAGAACTGTGAAGAATCTGATGGTGCTGCTCTGGATAAGTTCCATGGTGTCTATTCAGCATAATCCTAAATCAACTGAGAATGCAGGTATAAATATCAGTGTATAGGCTGCCTGTATTTTTTATTTAGAGACATCTTAAGGAAAAGATGTGGGGGAAAGGTTATACCTGTTATCTCTAATCAAAATCCCCTATATTGTTGTTTGTGTTGCTTTTTTATTGTATCTTTGCCATTTCTAATACTGTATTTTTTTATGTGTTTTATTGATTCCCCTCCAGCTCAGAATGCAAAATGAGATTTTGCTAGTTCTTCAGATGTCCATTAGCAGATCAGATGCCTATTGCTTGTAGAGACACATGAATGTTTTCTTTAAAGTTAAACTTTCTGAAACTCTTAGAACTGTAGTTCACAGCAATCCAACTTTGCAGAACTACAAAGTCCTTACTTTTGATGAAAACATTAATTATTATGAACTGCCATCCAACCAGCTATCCAACCAAATGTCCTTTTGCTTAGGGAGCATCTTTCTTTTAGGTCAGTTCTCTTTAGACTTGCTTGCAATCCATCCACATCTAACATCTACCTTTGTTCTAAGGTGCATTGGTCTTGGAAGAAGGCCGGTAAATGTTCTGTTAGTGCTTTACCAAAGTTCATGCTGGGAGGTACAAATCCCAGTGGCAACATGATAAGGTGCATGTGTCAGCACCACACCTATGCCACCAGCATGCATGTACCAATGTTAGTAAGAGAGAGACAACTGGGAGGGAATGAGGAGTTTTTCCACTAAAGGTTCAATGAGAAGGTTCAATGAGAACCGGCCTCACCATTCACCACTCACTGCCAACATTGGGCAGTGCCATAAGGCCCCAGGGATGCCACTGATGCACTGATGTTACTACTGCCATGCACTAGTAACTTCCTGATTGGATTCTTGCAATGTGCTCTATGTGGGGCTGCCTTTGAAGGTTGTCTGGATACTTCAGTTGGTCCAGAATAGAGTAACCAGAATGTTAATGGGAACCAGCAGGTATTCGTATAAACTCTAAATTCTAAACTCATACCATATTTTTATCTTGTTTACAAGCTTCTTATCATCTTGGTTTTTTAAAAAAGACTTCAGCTTTTTGTTGTTTCATCTCTGCTCATATTATCTTATCAAGCTGCAATATCATTTTTGGAATGAATCTTAATTGAGTCGCTACGAGATAAAGTCTAACATTGAGAATACCCAATCCTCCCTTTTTTGCTCATTCTAACATTGCATATTGCTATTCTTTTATTTTATTTGCACTTAGCATTACAAGCTTCCCTTCTGTTACATCAATCAAGGAGAAAAGACATGCTGTTCATTTGCATCCAACTCATCTTTTCCTTCATCCCTTAGCATATTATAGAACATGCTTACGCTTTTCCTACATAGTCTCCCTCCTTAAAGGAATTGGTCCCCTTTTTCTCTTTTCTGTAAGTTTGCTCCATGTATTCTGTCCACCTTCTCTTTATTTTCTCCTGGTCAAAGAGTCCCATCCTATTTGTCTTTCAACATTCCAATCTAGGTTTTAATTTCTCTCTGATTTCTTGGATTTCTGGAAGAGCTATCTCATTTTTCCTTCTCCCACATTTATTTCTTTAAACTGTTTATTGTAATGGTTATTTTTGTCTCTGTGTGTCTTAGTCACTGAACCATTGCATTTAGGATTCTAACCCTATTTTTGTCATCTTTAGGTTTTGCTTTTCAGCTGCCCCCGTAGCAATTATGTGTTTCTTCCTTCATCCATCTAGGCTTTTTCTTTCTCTTTGGAATTGTCTTTTCGCATTCATCCATAATAGTGTCTTTGGTTTTAGTCCACAGTTCTTCTGGTGCATGGTCAATTGAGTTCAGTAATGCAAATCATAATGCAATCTTCTTGATGAGATTTGGTTGGACTTTGCATTATAGCCCTTTACTGTCTGTGCTACATCTTGCCTCAGTATCAGAGCCGCTCCATTTCTTCTAACTTTGTCACTTCCAGAATAAAGCACTTTGTGTTTTTCTGACTGAAAATGTCCCATTTGGCTCCACTTTAGCTCTCTCACACCAAGTACTGGGATGTTTAACCATTCCGTTTCTTGCCTGAAGGTTTCAGCAGGCCTTGATTCATACTTCTCATATTCCATGTGCCACCTGCATGTGTCCTGCAGCATCACACTCTCCTTTTGTCTCTCCCAGCCACTGGACTTCCTTTCTACTTTGGTCTAGTTGCATCATTAGCAATAGTGCTACTCATACCTGTCTTTTGCCCTTGCCTGGTTGCTGGTTGAGTGCCTTCCAACCTGGGTGTCCAATTTTCTGACTCTGTTTCAGGTTTCATTTTTTATTATTTCATCATAGGACTTTCAAGGTAAGAAATGGTCAGGAGAGGTTCACAACTACCTTCTTCTGTGCAGTAGTCACAAGAGTTAATTTGGGATTCACTGCTGTTGGTTGTGAAAGACCTTCTGCCAGTGTTACCTTCAACTATTACTACTGTCCAGTAGCTGACCTTCAGCAATTTCTCTCTTCCCAATACTATTAGATATATTTTTTCTTCTGACGTTACACTTGCTCCTGAACAGGACGGATTCATCTTAGTCTGGTGTCTCAACTTTGACCATTCTGCCCTGGGTGAACCTGCTAGAAGTCCAAACTAGTGAGAGAGTCTAGCCTTCTGGTGGTATTGCCCTCATCCATTGCCCTGACACTCTCAAACCACCTCACCATGTTAAAGAATTCATCCAAGAGGGGGAGAAAAGTCATAGTTACAGATTACAGATAATGTATCTGTATATTGCATTTTCCAGAATATATTGTGCACGAAGAAGTTCACAAAACGAACAAGTACAATCACCATAATTATAATGCAACATACACTTATTTATGTCATAACAATATTTCAATAAAAGCAGGACTCAAAGAAAAGTTGGGCTCAATCATGGTGGAACAAATTGAGACATAATTCCAGGAGTAAATGCTCAGTTTGCAGCACAAAAATGAGGTCAATTGGTATGAGATGTAAGGTCCTGAACCTGGGTAGTTCACAGTTGAGCTCTGTGTCACTGCAACAACCCGCCGATAAATCATGGTCACCATAACCCTAACCTAAACCCAGCTGCAACCAGTTAGCCCAAACTCCAGAATTCTCTATTCCCAAGGAGCCCTTTGCTTTTAGGGGATCCTTTTGCTCCTGAAACACCTGGGTCCTTTGTGACCTGAGCTCCACATTGTTAGTGGGTTGCTGCTTGCACCTTCTGAAGTCAGTGCTCCCAGGAGTTAGGTGATAGTTCAGCTCCCCTTGACTCAGCTATGTGGCATCCACTGCATGTGAGCCTGGGACTTCTTATGTGGGTCATTCCAGGTCCTCCTCTGCAGATGAGCCTGGTGTGTACTATTCTGGGAACTGGAAATGTGCAGGGTATCATTGTAAGTGGGGTGGGCACCTATCTGCTGAGATATTTGGACTCCATGACAATTGGATCCTTGTTTGAAGAAGCATCCTCTTGGGTCAGACTCAGGCCAGGCATAACAGTTTTTCTCTTAAGGATGGGGTTAACATTCGAGGAATCTGAGCTTGAAGTACTAATTATCCGCCCTTTTTGAATAAGGTGGGCACCATCAAAGTCAAATTAATTCTCTTCAAAGTTGTCCCAATTCAAAGGGTGGTACATATGGCACCTCCAACTTTTCCAGCCAAATACTGTGGGACTTGTACCCAATTCTTGTCTCCTTCAGTACAACTCAGGACACACATGTATGAATGACAGCTCCCAAGGCCTCTCCTTAGAGGAAGGTCGTGTCATAAATTTGCAGCTCAGGCTTCTGGAGTTTGTCTTATAGATCATCCCCGTTTCATATTCTGTGTGGAAGTGAACCAAACCTCTCTCCCATGAAACTTCATGTAATAATGTCTTCTGCTTGCAAGGGAGTGCAGACAGAAGTGGGGGTGGTCTTCACGTCTCTGCTTAGAATCCTAATCTCCCTTTAGTATTTTCTACATTCTTCCAAGGATTGTTCCAAAATCTGGATGCTTTCTGAGGCAAACTGGAGTGTTTATCCATCCCAGTTATATTTGTTAGTTTTCCTATAGCATTAATTAGGCCATTTACCTATATGAGGGCGATTGCCACATGAACCTTTATATAGCTATTTATTTATTAATTATTAAAATTATTATTAAATCCTATTGATTTTTTAAATCCTGCTTTTCTCCAAAAGGGGCTCCACAAATAATGAGAAAAATACACAAATTTTTATGCTGAAGGATGTGGAGGCATTAAGAGTCTGAGATCAGCATCTTGGAACTGTTGTTTGTACAGTAGGCATTAACATGTCCATTTTAAAATGGCCCCATACTATCAAGTGACAAGGATTGGGAGAAGCAATATGGTGTAAGTCTTTTATTGAGGAGCTTTCAATAGAAAGTAATTCTGATGTATTCTGGCTGGTTGTTTACATGGCATTAGCCATGCTTTCCCCTCTCTTCTCTCTTCTTTTCTTTTCTTCTCTTTCTCTTCTTATTTTACTATTTTAAAACATTGAGAGGATAGCTAGATTTATATTAGAGGAAACATCCTGGTCTTATCACATTGCACTATCAAAAACATAATCCTAGTTATGTTTTTTCCCCCAAATATGAAATTCTTTTTGAAATAGTTTACAGGTTTCAGTGGCTTTCATGGTTTAAAAGTTTCAAATATTAAAGTTTATGGGCATTTTCTGCTCTCTGTAGCAAGCTGCTTCAGATACTGTAAACTTTCAGTCTTTGTTGTTAAGTTTCTGATGGTGGTCCTAACTGGACAATTTATAACACTTAGAAAGGGTTATGCAATTTCAGGGTGTACATAAGATGCCATAATCAGAGATTGGTCAGTGCTCTATTCAGCCTAGCTTGGTGGCAAATAAACAGAATAAGGCCAAAGATTTGAAGAGTGGCTGAATAAAGCATATGTAGGCTCTCATGAAGTTGTTTGTTTCTTATATTTATGTCCCACCTTTTTTCCTTTCAAGGAACTCAAGGTGGCTTACATAATTCTCCTGCTCCTCTTCTCAGTCGTATCCCCACAACAACAACCCTGTCAGGTAGGTTGGGCTGAGAGTCTGACTGGCCCAAAGTCACCCAGGGAACTGATGACTGAGTGGGGACTAGAACCCAGATTGCCTGAGTCCCACACTCTTAACCACTACACCACATTATCTTTCAGAGCCTCAAAAGAGGTTTAAGAAGGTCAGGAAAGTCAAGAAGAAAGGTTTCGATTGTATTGAGAAAGATCCAGTGTGGTGTAGTGGTTAAGAGCATGGGACTGGGACTCAGACGATCTGGGTTCTAGCCCCTGCTCAGCCATGGAGCCAACTGGGTGACTTTGGGCCAGTCACAGACTCTCAGCCCAACCTACCTCACAGGGTTGTTGTTGTGGGGATAAGATGGAGGAGGAGAATAATGTAAGCTGCCTTGAGCCCTTTGAGGAAAAAGGCAGGATATAAATCGAAAAATAAATAAATAAAAATAAATAAACCATTAAATTGGATGATCTGTGCCAATATCAGAATGCTTATTTTCAACAGACTAAAGGAATGGATATGTTATTATTTAATTTATTAAATTTCTAAACCACCAAACAACAAAATCTCTCTGGGTCATTTTACTTTTGTGCTTGTCATGCTTTTGTGATTTGGAATAGAAATACATATTTAGAAATGCAGCTTAATGGGACTTCAATAAATAAACTGAAAATAACTAGACACATTCTATTGCTTCATAAGAGTAAATAAAGAAGATGTTGAATATGCAGTGCTGGGAATTAAGTTTTTGGATCAATGTGTTGTTTGTAAATAAGCCCGGTATGACCAAACCTGTTGCTTTTTGTTCTGTTTAAAGTTGTCACAAGATGATTTTGACTGCAACGTGTGTTTGATTCTTTCTAATTATTTAGTACTATTCTGAAAACATTTTAATAGTAAAGGCAAAAGACTGATCTTGTTTAAGAGAGTGATTTCTAATGTTTCTGATTCTACAGCAAGAATCTACTCTAAGATGCATCAGGATATGTTGAGTGAACGGTTAACTCAGGGTTGCCTACATACTAACAACATATTTTGGGAGAACCTCTGAACACTGGACTATGCCACAAAACTGAAGAGGGACCACCTCTAAGAGTCTGCATGCACAAAAAAGCATGAGAACTGCTATTTGTTAGAGAACTGTTGTGAATTCTTTTTAATCAGGTCTTTTGCAAACCTTCAGAAAACCATGCTAGGAGCTGTTTTCCTTCTGCTCATCATGTTTTGATCATTGACATTGTGCTCACAGAGCTTTGAAGGCAATAGAATCACTAGGGGAGTGTGAGCCTGTTGATTCTTGTAGAGTTTTTGGTGGCTTTTGATATCAACAGCAATGGCATCTCTCTGGACACGAGCTCTGGCTTGTGAGTTGAAGGCACAGTATTGCATTGGTACAATAGCTCCTTGAACGAACTTGCTATGGGAAGCAGTAGTATTCGACTGCTGAGTGGAGTGGAGATGCAAAACGGGGGAGGGGTTGGAGGAAGACATCAAGGTCAAACTATTTACCCAAAAAGAGAGATCAGATTTGTTTGTTTATTAGATTCAGAGTCTATCCTTTTTATTCTGCAGCTTCCACAATCCTTCTCTCCATTTTATCCCTACAATAATCTTGTGGGGTTGAGAGTTAGCGACTTGTTCAAAGTCACCCAATGATCTTCATGAGTGTATGGGGACTAGGATCTAATTTTCCCAAGTCTCAGTCCACTGCTGTGTATCAATTAAACTGTCGTGGATGGAATAGTACTGGGTAAATTAAATGAATCCTGCTCAACTCTTCTATCAATATAATTCACAATCAGATGCATAAATGGAAGAACTATATAACTGACAGCAAGATGATATCATGAATATGTTACTTCATGGTCCATAAATATCTGGACATAACATTCATTACTTTGAGGAAAGTAGCATGAGTAAATGCCATTTGCCTCAGTTCCTTTCAAATGTATCTCAGTGGTTGGGAATATCCCCTTTACTGGGAATGTCCCAAGATTAATCTCAGGCATTTTCAGCTAAAAGGACAGAGAGACCAACAAGTGGATCCTAGATCGAGTCAGAGCTTTCCCTAGAAGTAAGAATGATGAACCTTTTTATTCTTCCATACTTTTAATGTTTAATTTTAACTATGCTTTTATGCTCAGTTTGTGGATCATTTGTATTGTATTATTTGGGTATCTATGTATTTATGGGATTTGAACTGTAAGCCATCCCGAGACCCACTGGGTATTGGACAGGGTCAAAATTACCCAAATAAATAGAAAAAATAAAAATGAATAAACTGAAGCTGTCATTCTTCAGACACATCTTGAGAAGGCAGGACTCACTGGAGAACACAATCATGTGAGGGAAATTTGAAGGAAGAAGATGAAAGAGAAGTCCAAATATGAGATGGAGTGACTGTAAAGGAAGTCACAGCCTTGATCCTGGAAAAGCTGAACAGAGCTGCCCTGGACAGGACATTTTGGAGGTTTCCATTCATAGAATTGCCATAAGTCAGAGATAACTTGACAGCACATAACACACACAACACGTATCTAACAGACGTCTACCAGACTGCCACTTGGAATCAGAGGAGGAAAAACGTGGCTAGAGAGAAAAATAGCTGGACTGGCAGTAAGATTACATCCTATTTATTCAGAATCCTTATACCTTTCTCAAATGGGAGCACAAGACATGAACGATTAATAAGAAAATGCCAATGCAATCACACCATCACACTACAATAATTAAAATATGCCAATACTAATCTAACCTAGAAAACACAAGAAACAACAAGTCAAGAATGAAGCACCTGCTAAGACACAGGAGGCAGCTGCAGGTTATGCTGGAGGTGATGAGTGGGCCGAATGAGTGCATCCGTATGCTGTATGATGGAGAGGGGGCACGATTTACAGAGCTAATATTGGCCCCAGCAGCCCCATCCTTGGCCTCTTCTCTTCTGTCGCTTTCTCAGTGTGCTCAGTGTGGTTGCCCTTATCCCTTTTGAGGACGAAGTAGGAACATTTGACTTAGGGTTTCATTGGCTGTGGGTAATCCATCTTTTTGCCTACTCCACACTGTAAACAGGGTTGGGTTAGTTTGTCAGTTTTGATTCATGTGTATGTAGGTTGATGTGGTCATGTCCTTTTCGAACGTGTGGGCATATTTAGTGGGGTTAAGGTTGGTGAGCTACCTTTAGTAGGCTTTCCTACTCTCATCTTTATGGCCCAGTGGGAAGATATGGACTGCATTTGAGGCTCACTCACTGCACCCCCTCAAAGCCTTGTGGCCCCCGGAGGGACATGACATGAGGAGGCCTCCCAGAACCTGAAAGGTGCAGAACTGAAGACCTTTAGGTCACTCCTGCCTCCACTTACCTCTAAAAGGCAAATACATAAAATTGAAAAGCAAAGCTTTGTGCACTGCAGTTTCCACTCTCAAAACTGTACAAAACTGCCACGTACAGTGAAAAAAGACTGCACAGCAAACGGGACAGTAGCATAAGGATGACATTGCAAAATTAATTCTACAGAGTCCAAGTAAGAGTAGGCAGTCCACAGTGTGTCTGGTCAGACTTGCTAATAACTTTGGTTTGGCCCAAATGTACCATGCTACAATATGTCAAACACCAAAGTATCGCTTGTTTTTTGGGTTTGTTGAATTCAAACTTTGTCTATTCGTTGGGTGAGTTTTTCGGTCGGTTTTGTTTCCTTTTTTAAATGCTCATCCTGGCTGCCTCTGTGCTGATTTGATCTGGAGCAAAATTCATGAGCTGCAGCATCCTTTTTGTGTTTCGCATGTATTTGGCTATTTGTTTATTTTTTCACCAAGAAGAAAAAAATTCTTTGTGTGTAATGTCACAATACTAAATTCACAACAGGACAGAAAGTAATTTTCAGGTGCCACATTTTGCTTTATGTTATTAATTGAAAATAAAAAGTTAGCTTATCTGTCTTTCCCAGCAAGTATATTATGTGACAGTTCAGTAGCTTCAGAATCAATTTCACAGCATCTCCACTGAGATCACCCAGCATTTTGCTGTAAACAAATATTATTTACACATTCGGGGGCCATTCAGATCCCCCCTTACTTTTAGAGAGAATTAGCCCCTATGGTCCAAACTATTGCAAGGAGCACTCAAGACGTGATGTCGTCTCACAGGCCACAGTTGAATTTCCCTTTTCATTCCCCAAGATTGCTTTATGGACTCTCTAGAGATCTTCAACGTTTGAAGAATAATATCCTGCATGACAGTCTAGCAGATGGAGCACCACTTCTGGATCCTTCATGATTTTATTGGAAGTCTCTATTGCCTTTGTTATGGCAGAGAGTTAAAATCCAGTCTGAAACCTAGATGGGGTATTGGGGGGAACAAAATTTTTTTCCAAGGGGATTTTCTGTCAAGAGGAAGAAAAAAGTAAATGAGATGCCCACTGCAATTGTAGCATCTGTTCCTGTAAAGGGGAAAAACAGTAGTTTTCCCAAGACAGAATCCTTGAATCGTTGTTTAACCTAGCCAAGTGACATACAGCAACAATAACCTGCCTTTCAGACAACATGCAAAGCTATGGACTGTCAGTTTTTCATGTCCTACCAGACCCATTCAACGCATTTCACTAGATATACATACCAATAATTGTCAGCTCGCCAGATGTAGCAATTCAGGCACCCAATGGGAATTTCTTTAAATCATTCTCAAGAGCATGGTGACACATGCTGTATAATTCTGAAGTTCTGAAATATTGTACACTTTTTCACAACAGTTAAAGGAACATGTGATTTTCACAGCAAAAACCATTCTTGGGTGCAAAGTCATCTTCCAACTGTGAAGAGAGAATAGCCAGGTCTGATGCCCTCTCTCTAGATCACACTTTTTCCTACCTGGACACTTGGCTCAGTGAGAAATCCAAGGTGGGCAGTATTTCCAGTGAAGGAAAGAAGTCTTGGGAAACAAAGAATAATGGAAGAAGATCAAGTATGCAACATTTTAAAGCCAAATGAAGGGAAAATGGAACAATTCTACTTCAGAGGAACTGCAGCCCTGCAGTGTCCAAACGTAAGTACTTCTATACCTAATTTTGTTTGAAGAAAGGCAGTTGGGTTCTTTTCCCACAAAAGTTTGCCTATGTCATAAACTTTCATACCACTATAACTGGTGTTGAGGGAGCTATGTGCCCAAAAATTTGTTCTCATTTTTCCAACCCTTCTCATTCAGTATGGTAGAAAAGATGTTGGGTTTAAGTTTCTTTTGCTTGCATAACTTGCTTGCATCTAAGGGCCATGCGCCCTGTTTCTTATTGTGCTCTTATATCCCTGGCCACCTGTAGTTTCCCCAGCTTCCCACACTTCAATTGCCCAGGGGAAATCTTCCCAAAGTTATTCTTCCTGGAGGGATTTTTTTTTAAATAAATCAGGAAGTGTAGGCAGCCTAGGAGGTTGTAGAGCAATTGAGAGACATGTAGTAGAAAGAAAAAATACACACAACACTTCTGGCTTCCTCACAGATTATGATTATGATTTTGCAAGCTCTAAAGTGTGACAGAAATAAATTATGACTCACCCTGAGAATGAGGCAAAACAATGGAAGCCTCCTTCATGCGATATGGAAATGTTCAGTATCTTGGAGCACAGACACAGGCATAGGATTAGTTCCATGTCTTCCCTGGAGCCACACACCTTCATTGTGCAGGATGCACAGTGGTGCCAGCCAGGCTGCCCACACAAGTGAAGGAGTTGCCACTTGCAGGGGCAGCACAAAAGTCCACAACCCTTGCAGAAAAAGCAAAGAAGCTGTGCCACAACCCCTGCCAATGCTGAGCCCTACCTTTGAGGGAGAGTCGAGAATCGCCTCTCTCCCTGAATTTGTCCTCCCAGTTTCTCTGCCAACACATAAGCTGGAGCATTTCAAGGAAGCACCAGAGCACAGGTTTAGTATCATGCTTCAAAAACCTGCCAACCCTATTCTAGCAAATGCTCTGACACTGGGATTGGCAACGCACACCCTGCTGACTGCAACATGTGCCCTTCAAGGCTGCTGCTGCACCACCAAAAGCTATGGCTGTGGCAAAAATATGGGCAACGTCTTTCCTAATTTCAGTCACAATCTATTATGGAATGCTAAAATGACCAGACTGGACTTGTACTCCCACTCAGCTTGCCTGTTTTAGCATTCTGTGTCAGTTTATTGTTAAAAATGCTGACAAACCATGTGATGGAGATACCTGCCACCATCGTGGTTCCATCAGATGCAGTGGGAGTGGGAGTATAGCCATGAATGGGTGACCAATGGACAAAAATAGGCCCTGGATCTCTCCAAGCTTCTCACTTCTGCTTTAATGGAGCAAAAACAGCTGCAGCCAGGAAACACTGCATCCAGCGTGCCAGCTTCAAGTCTCAGAAAAAAGTTCCAGACCTTTCCAAAGTAATTCCATTAAAGGGCAAGACAGCAATCAGAAAATCTCCCTCTTTATCATAACTTGTGTAGCACTGGAGGCTTCAGACTGATGTCTTCAGATTTTCTTGCTTTGCTGCTCAAATATTCTCTGTCATTTAAACAGGCAATTTCTAGGCTTTGTACTGAAATGTCGCCATATTTTTTTCTCTTGTGAAAAGCTCTAAAATTATACTCTGATTGTTCTTTTAGCAAATGAGCCATCTAAAGTGATCTTTATTCATCCTTTCCTGATCTGATGTGTGCTGACCATTAATCTACAGAACTTTCCAGTTTCCAGCACTGTATAAATGACTATAGCGCAATTTGTGTGAACGCTATTGCAGTAAGAACTGAACCCTACATTAATGCTTTGGTTGTCTCTTCCTCCCACATAGTGTGGAAAGAATTTGCCCTGAAAAGGTGGTGGGTCAAATGATTTGGGGTGAGTTATTGACAGTTGCACAGTGTTCAGTCCTAGGCATCTTTCAGAATGTGCATGGAATGCACAAATTTCTATACCCATCCTAGCCATGGGAACAGGCAGATTTTCTTTGTAGGAATGTGGAAGTTGGAAGCCACTGAATAATATCAATAGGCACATGGAAAGAACTTGTATGGGTCAGTTCATACGTGCATCTTCTGACATTTCAAATGGTTTGGAGAATCAGGAATAAGCGTTGCACTTGGCTATGCCAGTGGTCCCTGGCATTCCCTTCCCATGCTAGCCCAGTGAAGGCATTATGAATCAGTCTAAGCTGTACACATAAAAAGGGAATTGAGCATTCCAGCCTGCCCACCATTGCATTGACAGCCTTCATGAATAGAGGAAAGTTCTGCTGCAGACACTTGCCTTCTACACATGGAAGGCGTATGAGACAGCAGTGGAAATGTGGCAGACCAAGCATGCACACCCCACCTCCCTTTCTCACATGCAGTGCCCACCTTTTTATTAAGCCTGCAAAGTGCTCCTGTGGGAACACTTGCATCCCACTACAAGGAAACGATAGTCCACTGTAAAATGGATCACTTTATTTTGTGGTGGGTTCCAAACAAAATCTAATCCATGCCTTTACATTCTGATACTAAAAATGAACCATCGTTTGTAGGTTCTAACATAACAACATAACATCATTTGTAGGTTCTAACATAACAACAAACTGTGGTTTGGCTAAACCAGGAAGTAACAGATCAACCACATGAATACAACATGGATGAGAAGGGGCATTAGAAATTTACACTCCCAGAGGGTGAAAAATGTTACAGGCAACTTAACACAGTTCCCCTGAAAATGATTGGAAATCCTGTACATCCCTGATCATTTTCTTTAAAGCAAGGGGATCCCATGATGGCAATTTGAATGAAGGTTTTTCATAACCATAGTGCCAGTTGTCTTAGATTTTAAAAACAGACAGAATCTTGGGGAAAAGTTTCAGGCTGCAATCCTATGGCCACATATCTCAGAGTGAGCCCTGTTGAATTCAATGAAATTTCTTCTGTGTAGACATGTATACAAATGTGCTGTTATATACACTATACCATTAGATAGTGCAGGTCTATTTTCTCTTTAAAAACTATTACTAATGTCCTGCTATTACAAATTAAGTTCTACTACTAACGCCCTAGTACTTTTCTCACACACTCCCACCATAGATACAATATAATCTCAGTATAGCTCATACATACAATATAGTTTCTGTATAGATAATAGGATTTTCTGTATGTGTTCAGGAACAAGAACAATCTTCTGCTATTTTTAATTAAATACACATGCATGGATTTGTGTCTGTGTATATACATCCATAGTGTGGTGTAGGGGTAAAGAGTTCGGGACTAGGACTCAGACAATCTGGGTTCTGGTCCCCACTCAGCCATGGAGCCAACTGGGTGACTTTGGGCCAGTCACAGACTCTCAGCCGAACCTACCTCACAGGGCTGTTGCTGTGGGAATAAGAATGAGACCAGGAAGGAAATTATGTAAGCCACTTCGAATTCTTTGCAAGAAAAGGTAGGATATGAATCTAATAAGTAAATAAATAATAAAAGGCATAGCTATGAAAACCAGACCAGCTAGTCAAAGAAGTGTCATTTTGAAAGGTAAAGCCTACAAGGCAGCCATTAAAATGCCAAAAGTTTTATAGGGTACTCAGGCCATGGGCACGATGGGTAAGATATTGCAGCAGTGATGCACTGATTAGACAGAATGGAACAATCCAATTCCCTAGTCCTTTCCTAATTAAAATGTATATCATATCATTATTTATCAATAATTTACATGTATGGATCCTGAATGACTTTGTCTAACCATCCTCAATAAGTGTTTCTCATAACGATGGACATCCTGCTGTTGTAAAAGTATCCCAGTCACACAAATGCAGCCCATTAACAAATGCTCCAGTTGCACGTACTGCTATGCAAGTCTTGCTTGGCATGCAGAATAGGAAGCAACAAGAACTTAGCATAAACACCCACCAGCTGATCCCTAGTAAATATTGCCTTATCTACCTGAGTCTGCCACAAAATCTCCTTCTCCTTCTCTTCCTCCTCTTCTTCCCAATTTGTGGGTGCCCCATTTAGAAGGAAAAAATGAAACAAACTGTACCTGATATGATATGCCACACATCTCTAAGTGTAGAGAAACCAGGAGGAACCCTCTGCATTCCTGTATGTCTACAACCTAATGCCACCTATTTAGAGAGAGAAAGCAATCAAGAAGATTCCAAAACTGACCAAGGAAGAAAGTCTGATGTACATACAGAAGTTTAAAATTTGATATGTATCACCAGATGCTGGATAATATAAAGTGAGATCCGGAAAACCAAATCCATCTTCTTTAAACAGAAGTTGTATCCTAGTCTTGCTGAAGATGAACTCCCACTCCTAATACTTTTTTTTAAAAAAATACAAAACAAAGTATTAATTTACTGAAACTGTTTGGTAAGTATAGATAAAATATCCCACATACAACATAAATGATTTACACAGAAGAGCCTTTTGTGAGCATAATGTTGTTAACAGAGACTAATTTATCTCAGCAGTGCTTGCTAACTTTTATCCCTATAGACAATATCAAATGAACAACATTTTAAGCCCATTTATTTTCTGATTTTCTCCTCCAGTTATTTCAGTGAGGATAAAACAACTATAGGCATATAGATTTTTTTTCCTTGGAGCTACACTTGCTTGTAGGTAAGCTCCACAGCAACTGACGATGCTTATCTCTGTGAAAGCAGGGTAAGATCTGTTGGCTCACATTTTGCTATGCTGACTGAACAGCACTGTTTACCGGTTGTTATCATATATCATAATGTGTTTTCTATCTGTGCTTAGAATGGACATGTTACCTGTGGGCACCTGTCACCTTTCTGAATGTCATTCAATCTGGCTCATCCTTCCCATAGTTCTTTAAATAGTTTCTTACTGACAGCTGAGATTTCTATGAAATATGTTACTGTCAGTACCGAAAACTGTTTCAAAGAAGTTGTTGGGTAATCTGAGATTCAAACTACACCTCTGCCTTTTACTCAGCAATTTTACTTGTATTTTGTGATGTCTCTTGTGGCAGCCATTTTGTGGTAGTGCCCAGGACAACTGCACAAATGGCCAAATGCCTCATGGGCCCCAAAGTGGCCTGTTCTATACTAGACTAGGCTCTATAAAATTGCTAGTCCAGACCTTGAAGAGATGTCCACAGTTTTACGAATTGCACAGATGAGGAAAAATGGCCTGAAGTAGCATTTCACAACACAGCACTGCTGTCCTGGCCTGGCAGTTCATAAAGAAAGACACTTGTTTGGTCTGTTACGACAGGTACAAATTGTGTACAGGTGACCAGGCAAGGCAGAACCATAAAAAACCTGCAGGCATGATGCTCCCCTCTCTGAGGGAGATAGCTTAACTTACACCTCCAGGACATATTCTTCTTTTAATACCGGCCTCCATTCCAGAAGCAGCTGCATACTGGACATCCCTCAATGGAAGTACAAATCTGTTGGGCCCAGGGCGGCAAACAGGGCCCTATTCTGAAAGAACTTTTTCCTCATTTCTCCTTCATGGGAAGCAGAAGGAAAGCACTCATCATGAGATCCTGTTTTTAGAAGGTCTGCTGGCTTGTCTATCTGGTTTCCTGGTCCTTCATGGCTTCTCTATTTGGCTTTCCTGGTCCTTCATGGAAGAAATTTAGTAAAAGCCCTCATCAGAGAAACTAGCACATGGGCTAGTCTTTTCTCCTTTCCAAAAATGGGAGAATGGGATGAAGGGTGGTCGTCTGTGCATCACCAAAACAGAAGACAAAAGAGGACAATGATCTGCATAAAATTTGCATGCACTGGTTCAAAAGTATGGAAGCAAATTCAGACATCATTGCTACATTATTTAAATAGAAGTACAATGTGTTTCATTTTAATGTGGAAGACGTGGGTCTCTGTGTGTCTATCCATTTAGTCTATTACTCCTTGATGGGCAAGAGTTCTTCATTTTGATTCATCTTCATTCAGGGTTAGCCAGGACAACTGTTGAAATGAAGGACACTTCGAACAGAGTATGGCCCTCTGGACTGTCCTCTGTAAAAGCAGAATGTGGACATGTTTCTCCATTCTAGAAAAAGAACTACGGGGCTGGGAGCCCATCGCATTCCACCCCGAATAGACCTTGCCTTCAGCTTCTGGACGCAGGATGGGAGTGGGGGGAGCACCTTCCTTCCAGGGTTAACACAGGACCACCTTGCATGCATCCTCTGCAACATAACAGAAGAGAGGCCTCAGAAAGAACAGGTGTGTCCTGGGCTATGACTTGGTCTCTTCCAGCCTAAGCTGTGGTATAAATCTTTAGAACAAGATAAAACCCAGTGGGATGCTGTGATATTTCTGGGAAAGGAATTGAAGCACTGTTTTGTTTCATTGTAACAGATGGCACCTCCTAGGGTCAGGCTTTTACTATGTTCCACTACTGCCATTGCAGAAAAGAAGTAAAACTGTAGAAATAAAAGCCTGCAAGAGACATATAGCTGTGAACATTCTCAATGGCAGACGCTGATTCTAGGATCACATGGCCTCTGGGACACTTGTATGGTTCATGGAGGCTGCCTGTGCAGCCTCCCCATGAGTGCTCAGCCACCCAGTGCTGCCACCTGCTACATGGGTTGTATGGGGAGTAGAGTTTCCTCCCTTTCTACGTAGCAGTGACACTGGGATCCTGCCAGTCCTGCTAATCAGCTGTTCTGTGGACTGGGAGGAGCCCACTTCTGCTGTGAAATTGGCTCAGCAGGAAAGTCCTCCTTGTAGACTTACTTCTGAGCCACATGGGTTATGCCATACCTGCATAAATGTTCTGTGTGGTCATGTGCCTCATGGACTGTTCCGCAGGGATTTCCTCCACCATGGAGCAGTCACTGGATTTTCTTTCTTTGGCATGAATTCAAAGGTTTAAAATGAACATGGCAAGGTCTGAGCAGGGAGGACAGGCAGGTGCTCCTGGAGGCATAGAAGGCAGGACCCAAGATCCGTGTAATTAATGCCTGAATAGGGCTTCCCCATGAATAGGAACATGCATGCCATTTTCTGCACCTCCTAAAGAATAGAATGACGGACAGTAAAAATAATTTAGTGAGACCTGTCACTGGCCCTTTCTATCTGCAATTTGTTATTTAAAATCCTCAATAAATATGGAAATACTGTATGAGAGAGTCATTGATTCGTAAGGTATAATTTAAAGGAATGTCTGTAAGCAATCTGCTGGAGCCATTTCTCTGCATGTCCACCCCAAACCCCACTTCCTTAGACATTTCACATTCCTATTTCAGGCAAAATCAAGACTATATCAATTAGACTATAATTCCAACAAGAAGATTTAATTACATTTTCCAGCAATTTTAATCGAAGTGGTGTATTGACAGCTGTGCTTTACAAGAAGTCCTGTGCTAGGCTGATTCTGCAAATCACAGAACAAATCGTCCATGCTCAGCTTCAGATTTTTAAAATGTGTAGCACTGGATTTTAGAAGGACTGACTCACAAGAAATGAAGGCCAGTTGCCATGTATCAGGGGTCCCCCAACTTTTGGACCCATGGGCACATCTAGAAATTTGGGAAACTGCTATGGGGACTACTATAAAATAGTTCCCATGGAGTATGTGGCTGGTCACATCATGGGTGCCTAGATAGTCCAAAGATTTGGGGAATAGCTGAGGTGAGAAGCTAGGTGGGAAGGGGAAATCACATTGCAAAGGAACAGAGGAATGAGAAAATTTAGGCCACAGGCTAGGTAGGGATAACGAATGATATATAGAAATATGGAAGGAGGCACATGGTGAGGCAGGAAACCAGGAATGAGGGAAACAGTAAGGTAAAGGGGAGGGTTGGATAGAAAGAGCAAGGCAAGGGGCCAGAGAAAGAAGGCAGCTAGGGATGGGGAAGGGGAGAAACACTAAGGGCTAACATTAAGTGTTAGAAACACTAACACTAATAGCAAGACTAGGCTAGAAAGCTGCATTTCATATATAGGCATTCCATATGTTTTTTGCTGGTGTGGTTTAATACAAATCTATTATTATTATTCCTACTACTACATTGCATTTACATCCCACCTTTTTTCCTCTTGGGGGGAATCCAAGGGGGCTTGCATAGCTTCATTGTATCCTCACAACAACTCTGAGAAGTCGGCTAGGCTGAGAGTGAGTGCTTGCCCCATAGTCATAGTCCAGTGGGACATAGTCGCCCTGGCCAAGTGGGAACTAGAACCCAGATCTCCAGCTTCTCTGAGCACCCCACCACACTCATGTATAAAACTGCATTTTTTAAATGGATGAAATAAAGGGTTTGTGGGTGCCCATGGGTATCAATGGGGGGCCCTTTCCTGGGTGCCATTCAAGGACCTGTAGGCACCATGAAGGGAACTCCTGCCATAGATGGCATTCCTCATGTGCAGCAATGGCCACAATTTCCTGACAGAGTATCTGCCCCTGTGTATGTCAATTGTACTCTTCATTCCAAGCAACGTAAAGGATGCTAAATTGCATAGCCTCTGTTCTCCACCCAAGTAAATGGCCACTGTGGTACCCCTTATTCTCTTTAGGAAAGTATAGCCAAAAAAGTGAGTTGGGGAGAGGAAATGTGGTGCCACCAACTGGTGGATGAGCTCCCAGTGTAACTGCAGCTTGCTCATAAATCAGGTGTTCTTTCCTGATACAAGAGCAACAGGAGTGTTTCACTGGCATTCCTGCAAAGTCCCTGGCAGGGACACATCTGTGAGAAAGTGGGGATCATGCACTGGGGAACATTCATTCGCATGCCATGCTCATGTGGGATAGAGTTTGGGCTGAGAATTCCATTTCCATGTATTATTATAAGAATTTATAATGATTCCCACTTTCCTGCTGAAGAGACTGTTTCAAGCAAGGCCTTTGAATGCTTAGCTCTTAAAGGTTTTGCTTTGCGTCCCTGTTTGTTGAAACACATTAGTGCTGAATTGGGATTCCCACCTCTTGATGTCCCAACAGGTTCTGTCTGTAGCAGTGTTGAGCCAGGCAGGTGCTGCATGATCATCTCCAGGTCTACTGGACAGTGTACATGGGCAAGAATCCAATTTGCTGGTTTTAAAAAGAATTACAAAATTTACCATTCTTTCTTGTTGGGATGGAAAGCCCATGAGTATAAAACAATCTGAATCTGTAAAAAACGGAAGTTGATAGTTATTTACCCCTACTGGTAAGACGAATAGAGCCACTGCAATCTAGATCTGGTGTGCCAAAGCAATTAAATTGGAGAATCAAACTACCTCTATCCTGGCACCCTGTGGGATGGAAGATGTCAATGGATGTAGACATGCTGCTGTCTCTCATCAGGGAGAAAGGGACTCCAACCCATTCATTCCCCCCAGCTTGGTGAGTTGTGCGCTTTTCCCATGGCAGTGGTGTATGCTATAAGGAGCTAGGGATTCAACCAGTGCTGGGAGAAGGGAATTGTTCTCTCCTCCATGGCTGCTGACCATCCACATGCTAGCTATTATCTGCAATTGTAGATAACAGGGAGGATTTCCCCTGTGTGCCACTTGGGAGAAGGAGATGATAGGGAAAACTCAATTGTATGAGAGACAACAATAAGGATTCCTCCAGGCACAAATTCAGGATAAACTAAGAAATGTTCCTGGGCTGGATGCAGAAACCCTGTCTTCAATGCAGTCTCTAAATTGCTAATTCTAATCTCCGTATAGTGAATGATGCAGGTAGAATCGATGTATCTGCCACAAAACTGATTCTGTGCTCACTCAACAGGTGTAGAAGAACCAGTGCTTGGGCACTCTGTTCAATCTTCCTTCCTTGGAACATTGGCCTGAAGCCTCCGATGAGACAAAACAATAAAGCAGGTACTTTATCATGTGTTTAACTGATTTGCTAAACCGTGATGCTAATGTTGAATCTCCGTTTTACATCCTTCATATATAACATTACTTGTTCCAGATGTCAAAACCTACAGACACAGTCTGTGACAAAGAAACTGTGCATGGCAAAGCTGTCATTTCTATAGACAGTATGACAATTGCTCTACAGTTGTGCTAAATGCAGGCACTTCTTCAGTCCCACGGGAGAGTCCTTTTGAGAGCAAAACCTCTGAATATTTGGTCATCATATTCAATAAGATCAAGGGTACTGGTACCCAGTTTGGTTTTCCATAGAAATATTTATTCAAGTGCTCACCAAAGATGACCCAGCTTACTGTACGAGGTCTAATAAATCACAGATCTGAGAGTTACAATATGTCTACAGGTATTATTGGCTGGAGTTCTATTATTAAAACTGAGCTGCCTTTCCCTAAGATTTCTGTGACAAGGTCAGAGTATTCTGAGCTATGAAGCTAAACTTCATAAGAAGTAAGATAGATAGCTTTATCCCAATATCTAACCTTGAAGACTGCACCTTGATCAAGGTGCCATATTAATTTCAATGAAGGGGAGTAAGTCCATGTACTCCCAGGGATGTAACAGGAAACAGTGCCAATTAATGCCAATCCATGCCTGGTGATTACTAGTTCACAGAATTTCCTGATACATATCAAAATGTTCGGTCTGTTCATTGCTGTTGAAGTGTTCTCTGTTTCACAAATTGTTCCTATTAACATTAGACTCTGCTATGTTTAAGTAAAGTTGCTTCTACAGTAGTTAAGCAAGGTTGCTTGTCTTTATAATTGCCACCCTTTGTTCTTTCACTTTTTATGAAGGTCCTAGACAATGTAATTGCAGTCCAGTGTTTTCTCAGCTGTCCCTCCATATTTTTTCCCAGACTTGAGTTGAGGAGAGGCTGTAGGTTTTTTGATGAACAGCAATTACAGCCCAGCCTGCCAACTGTGACAAACAAAGCACTATCCACTGTTCTTGTTTCTGTAAATTAAAAGTGTCCTGTTTGTAAATCCTTCTCATTTTATTTCTTCCTTTTTTTACTACAGCTGTGTGCTGGAAGGCGGGTAGTGAATAGCACTGTTTCGCTATAAAAAGAGAGGAGGATCATGTACAGAGAAGTTATTAATTTCCCACAGGAAAATAAATGGTTACTGGGGCAAGTGGAGAGACAGTATTCACCACTAATCCTCCCATCCATCAACAACAAGAAGCAATAAACTGGGCAAAACTTGTGGACAGGAAACTTTTAATAAACATTGCAAATTACTTTTGCTGACCAGAACTTGCTTCTGAGTGAATGTTCTAGAAAAAAATGTCATGGAAAATGATATTGCTGGATAAGATTATGGTATATTAAATGCTGTGAGCAATTTCCATTTTAATTTCACTTCCAGCTAATTACTAAAAAGCAACACCTCAGCAGCACTAAAGAGCTGCAGGATGGAAGCAACCTATTGCTCTACAAAGAGCATGATGAACAAAACAATGCATGATAAAATCTAGCCTAGTCATGATTGCATGCTTTGTTTTAAACTCTAGCTACCACTCAAATATATATTCTTTATTCTCATGCAACAAAACTAGAAGTAATGAAGAACCTACAGAGGCTGTCGATGAACAATCCCATGTCACCTTCTCCCTTATTACATGCATTGCAAGACATGGCACTGTCACACTGGGGTTTGCCTGAATCACTGCATTAGCCACTAATAATGTGGATCAGGGGAAGAGAAATGCATGACATGATGTTAGCACACTCCCAGAAATTTCCTTCCTTCCTTCCCACTTCTATGCCTTCCCATATCCTGAAGGTTCTCTTGGTGGCTTCCAGATGCAGAGCACAGTATACAATACAATTGATAAAACAATTGATAAAACAGATAAAATAGATAAAATTGTAAAACAATATATTACAACCATCTCATGATAAAATATAAACCACACACAGCATGGTAAATACAACCAATAAATTAACAACCAAAAATTAAATAAAGAATCTGTAACAAAATAGCAATTATAGATTAAATAAACTAAATTAACTGAAAGCTTGTTTGAACAGAAAAGTTTTCACCTGGTGGCTAAAAAGAAAGAACAGTTGGCACCAACCGTGTGTTCCTGGGGAGTGAGTTCCAAAGTCTGGGTGCTATTGCTGAAAATGCCCTCCTTCTAGCCTTTTCTGCCCTGAACTCACTAGGGGAGTATTCAGAGTTCAGAGGAGGATCTATGTGGGCAGGTATGAATTTATGGAGAGAGGCGCTCCCTCAGGCACCCTGGTCCCAAGCAGTTTAGGGCTTAATATGTCAAAGACAACACTTGTAATTGGGCCTAGACTGGAATAGGGAGCTAAAGCAGCTGATGGAGTAATGGCATAATGTGCTCTTGCTGGCCATTATGGAAGAAAGGAAAGGGAATTTAATATGCAATTACCTTTGTAGATAATAACCCCTCATTCACTGGCAGCTCTAGTTCTGCTCATACTATTTCAACCCTATAATGGAGTACGGCCAACACAAGCAACCTTCCTTGTTGTGGTCACCATAACTTGGAATCAGGCTGGTGATCTTATTTCCACTAGAATCTTGAAAAGGCAGTGGATATTTTGTTCATTAACTGTAGGAACAGTTAAAAGCAGATTTACTTTTTTTTAGTACATAAGCCCAATATGCACTATAAAGCATTATAGTTCTTTAAGCAGATGGAAATTTATTTTTCTCAATATGGCCCCTTTTGCTCTTTAGTGAATGCCAGAAAATTAAAACTATATTTTTGAGGCAATGTTTTTCCATGGAGATGCTAATTTCAAAAGTTAGTCCCAGATAAGCTACATAATGGGAACAAAATCTCACAATCAAGTTTTAAGCAGATTTTCCATATGTGGTGAGGGAGATGCTTGATTGTTTCATTCAGTCCATGTTTGAAGTGGAACAAATACATTGGACTAATGCACAGCTCAGAATGCAATTATCCTTAGGATTTTGTACCTTTTCCAATTTTTTTAATACCATTTTCAACACTAAAATGATAAAAACGTGTATAAAATGTTTATTAAATGCATTTAGAAACAGATACTTAGAGAAAAATATGTTTAGAAATATAGGTGTTGAAAGAAATTACCTTCACAAATAGCATATTAATGCTGAGGGGTTTTTTTAATTAAATCACACATTATTTCAGAAACAGGACAGAAGCAGCTTACAAATACATCTATGTGAAACCAACATGAACTGGAAATGGACTGATCAATGCACCCACACCCATTTATTTATTTATTTATTTATTTATTTATTTATTTTATTTTATTTAAAACATTTCTATGCCGCCCCATTCGCCGAAGCCTCGGGGCAGCTCACAACATAAAATTAAAATATAATACATTCAAAATATAAAACAAATTAACAATATAAAATAAGTCGCCCTGGCCAGATAAAATAAGCAAATAATATTAACAATTAAAATGACGTTTAAATAAAAAGGTCTTCGCCTGGTGCCGAAAAACAAATAACGACGGCGCCAGGCGGACCTCTCTGGAGAGCGCATTCCATAGATTGGGTGCCACCACAGAGAAAGCCCTCCTCTGAGTACCTACCCTCCTAATTTCTTTCACGGAGGGTTCCCGGAGAAGGGCCTCTCCCGCAGATCTCAAGGGGCGGGCAGGCGTATATGGATGTAAGCGCTCCTTCAGGTAACCAGGACGAAAGCCGTTTAGGGCTTTATAGGTCATCACCAACACCTTGAATTGGGCCCAGACTTCAATGGGAAGCCAGTGAAGCTGACGGAGGACTATGTGGTGAGTATGTTTGAGAAAGTTGGACTGAATGTTGAAATACTGAAGAGAAGGGCATTTCACCATATGCCAAGCCCCAAATTCTACTATAAGGTCAATGTAAACAGTCAAACATTTTGTTCAAGTGTCATCTTCAGTGGAAGAGCTTCAAGTGGTATTCTACCCTAACTTTCCAGTAGCAAACCCACTGAATTCAGCAGTGCTTACCTAAAAGGCATACTATACTGTGAACCAAGTCTTGGGCATGGCAGAGACACCTCTGTACAGAATCCAAGCTGACATTCTACTGTAGTTGGGTCAAATGATCTTCCACCCTTTTGCAGGACAATTTATTGTCTGTAAAGTATGTGTTTCGGTTTCTGAGGACCGAAGGAAAATTGCAAGACATTTTATGGGGTGTTCTTGGTTATTCTACAGATGCAGCTGGCACAGCGGGTTAAACTGTTGAGCTGCTGGGCTCTTAATCAGAAGGTCAGAAGTTCAGATCTGCACAATGGACTGAACACCCACTACTTTTTCCTAGCTTCTGTTAACTAGCCATTCAAATGTATGCAAATGTGTCTAGATAAATAGGTACCACTTAGGCGAGAAAGGTAACAGCATTCCTTAGCATTTAGTCATGCCGGCCACATGACCATGAAAGTGTCTTGGGACAACAGTGGTTCTTTGGCTTACAAATGGAGATGAGCACCAACCCCAGCCCCAGCCCCAACCCTAACCATTATTTTGATAGATTTTCCATTTCCATTCCCCATTTTTTCATTTCAAAAGCAGACTTGCTGCTGTGAAAGCTTTGTGTATTTGTGCTTAATGTATGATTCTGGTGGCCTACTTGGGTAGGCTGCATCCCTAAAGACGTTCTAGTATCTGCCTGACACTCCATGCCAATACATGCCATCTCCAGGCAGACCAGGATGGAAGGTAAGAAAACATGCTGTTATGCTTCTGGTTTCTTGGGATCCATTTCAGATAAAGATGGGATAGAAATGTTTTAAATAAATAAATAGTAAGCCCTTTCCAAAGCCAATGGCATCTTTTTAAGGAAGGAGCAGGCTTCCTGCTGGGAGCCAAGTGGGCTTTGGAACTCTGTGTTTTTTGTTTTTTATTATAATGATGAATTTCATTTCTATGCCACCTGTAGACAAAGCTCTTTGGGTGTTTTGCAGTGAAGTATACAAGCAATAAAATAGATAAAACATTAACAAGAATGAAAAATTAATGTAAAATAGCATAAAACAACATTAAATGACAATAAAAATGTGTCCAAGAATAAAGGAAGGTACCTGGATAATCGTTTCAGGCCCCTGAATGAACAGAGAGGTCTTTAAAGGCCTTCACTAAGAGGGCTGTCTTAACGTGGCAGTGAAGAGATGGCAAATTTGGTGCCAGGCAGGCCACAGCAGGAATGTGTTTCCAGAAATGGGAGGCTACCACGCAAAAGGCCCTCTCCTTGTTCGTCACCCTCCAACCCCTTGAGAAGATGGCACTTGAGAAAGGCCCCAGAATAATAAAGGTTTGAATAAAACCCTTTTATTTGATCATCATTTTAAGAATTAGGGATTTTAGAAATCAAGTTACCTGTTGCTTTTTTGTAATGTGATTTATTTATTTTAATTCTGACTATATTTATTATTATTTATTGTATTTTATTATTATTTATTATTCTACACTGTACGATTGTTTTTATTGTTGTTGTTCATTTTAAACTTGTAAGCAGTACTGAGACGCTGCTGTGAAGGACGGGATACAAATGTTGTATTAAATTAAATTAAAATTAAATGTGTTTGAGAGGAATTGTGTCCATACTTGTGGGTGTACACTTGCACATGTGGGGGCATTATTTTCATTGTTGGTTTAGAAGTGAGTCTCCATGTAATTTCATGATGAATATTTATGAGGATCTTTGTCTTCGAACTATGTTTTCCTGGAGACTGGTGTTACTGTACACCTTGTTAGTGAATCTTTTTTTTCCTTGTGCATTCTACAGACAAATACGTAAGTAAATTAATTACAACATTTTCCTTTCATTTACTAGATCTGACTTCTCTTTCTGTTTTGTGAATGGACCTGCTCCTAGGCAGCCATGTTGTGCTCATACCCATTTCATACCCATAAAATTCCAAATATGCCCATGGGACTCACACTGTACTATTATTCAAAGACACACAGAGCTGAATATATGCAATGCTGAACATAAACCACATACAGCCAGGACTTGAATGGGATATATGTAAACATTTGTGATTTACTGAATAGTTAACTAATACCTGAATCAGACACAAACATGAGAATTAGGATAAAGGAATTGTATTTGGTGGGGGGGTAGTGAAAAATCAGTCTAATTAGATTAGAACTGGGAAATCACACAATCAAAACACATCGAACAATAATTCCACAAGTTGCTGCTTGTAGGAAAGACCACTTGTGAGTGGGGAAAACACTGAATTGTTTTCAGATAAATTACCTCACAACCTCCTGGCTGGTCTAAAAGTGCTTGGACTTCAAAGTCCAGATAAGGTCAGTCCATGATTGGAATCTGTAGCTATCAGCCACAATGTGACATCAGCTCCTCTCAGTCTCTTCTTACACTCAGAGAGAGAGAGACTGGCCAGGCATTTTCTTTTTTATTGAGAACTTGTGAGATGCAGAAAGTGCCAGTCTGCAATTTGGTTATTTGACAAGGAGCCCATTTCACTTTGGACAAGATGGTTTGGTCATCCCTTTGGGCAAGACCCACGCCAGATAATGACCAAGAACTTCTAAAGTGGCACACTTCAGTTTGGTATTCTGGCTTCATCTGAAGCAGTTACATGCTTGTAAAGATGGTAGCGGAGGGTGGGGATGTTCCTAACATATTCCAAGTTCAAACATGCACTTTAAAATGTTGATAAAATCAGTGGCCCAGTGACCATTTGCATCCATCCCATACAATTCCTGGTACAATGACAAAGAGCTGGGAAGAGCTGGGAGAAAAGCAGACAGAGCAAAGAACATGTAGCTCGTTAAGGACAGCTTTGTCAATAAGCCTGGTGAACGGCGAGTGGAGGGACAGAAGAAGGGAGAGAAGAAAAGCACATAAATATTTGACAACGGAATAGCCTCTGGGGTTCTATTTAGTAGCTCAGTGCTTTTAAAAAGTAGTCCTTATTTCAGTGAGCATCAGCGATCCATCTTAAGAAGTGTATTTTATTTATGATGCATCAAAAGGGGAAAGAATTGTGCTATTGATTTTTTTACTTTGGACTGAAACTTAAGACAACTTTTTTAAAAAGTTTAATGAGGAGGGGGAGAGTCACTGGGAAAGAAAAGAATAGAATATGGGTAGATAAAAAATGTGTGCCTTGTGCTTTAGGAAAATTCACAGCTGATGAATGAAATAGCTGTTCTTTGTCAGTTAAAGACTTAAAGAAGTCATTGTTGAAATTAGAAAGATAATGCAAGTAATTTAAGTCATTGAAATCCAAGCTAATACACGCAGGTTGAACATTAGGTCTCTATGGAAGAATGTGGCAGAAGCTGAGGCAAGTTCTGATTTGCATTTATTTTCAAAATATAACATTAAATGGATTTACTTGATTCATTTTCAGGGAAGAAGAAAGCATTAAAGTTGTCAATTATTAACTGTGTTCTTAATGGAAACCAAGTTAACTCCAGTCCCCATCACAAGATGAGGGAACAGTCCAAGTGTATGTTGTAACCTTGGCCCAACCATATGAGCTTCCGTGCAATCACAGTCATCACAGCCCACTGGATATCAAGCAACACTTATGCTAGTGTTAGAAGTGGATCTGCTGCAGAAATCCACCATGGAGTCAAATGAGTTCAGATTTCAATTAATCTGACCTGCAGGTTCTTCAGCAGATGTGGTTTTCCCATACCGTTCTAGAATTTTGCATAAATCTACACAGAAAATCCCCATATTCTGTGTTCCCCTCATAGGTTACATAATGTGATGCTGCACATTTGGGGGAGGGATTTGCACATTTGCAAAAGAACAAATTTTCACAAGTGTGTGTGTACACAGGTTCAGGAAATGGAAAGAGATGAGTGGACAATGGAACAAAAAGCACCTAACAGTCCACAAATACTAATGGTCTGGACTTCACAAAACCCATACATTCCAAGGTGAGATCCAGCTGCCACTGGAGGTCATGCTCTCCAGCCTCAGTCTGTGCATCTAGCTCAAAAGAGACCTCAGAAGGGTAGATGGGTTCCCCAAACAACCCATTATCTACTCTACTGGAAACACTGTTCTAATATCTTCCTTACATGAAGCAGGAACCAGCAGATGCAGAACTGGTCTGTTGCATTTCAAGAAGAGACAGGTCCTCAAAGGGGGGCATCCTCCCCCCACCACCCCATGTTGCTGAAACAGTAGTGCTTCCAGAGAGGAATTCAGACCGTATAGAACTGTCCCAGGTCCTGAAAAGCGAGAACAGACTGCAAAATCGGACATGACACTGCCATTCTTTTAAAGGAAATGCTTGGTCCTCCCGGGAAATTTGGGGTGTCATAGGAAAGACACAAGCAGGTATCAGCAGCACTGCACCACTGCTCTCCACCCTAGCCTGTAAAAGGCCAAGTCTTTTCAGGAGGCAGACTAAGGTAGCTGTCCCAGACATGTGATTTTGGATATTAGCAAAAAGCATTGAATTGTTATTTATTTGGTTGTTTTTGCTTTATTTTTTCATACTGTCAGTAACTAAGCTTTAGAAGAGACAACCCAACCTTACAGAATATGGAAAAAAAAACTGAACTGGGCTTGAGGTGACAAAAGAAAAGAAATGCATAATAACAGTAATAATGATAACAACAGCAGCAGCAGAATAAAAATATGCTAAACCTGTTAAAGGCAGATTTAGAATCAAATTTAAGCAGCAGCACTAGCTGTGCAAATTAAATCAGAAGACCTATTAGACAGCTGAGATAACACCCCATATACTGTTCAGAGCTGATTAAATATCCTGTTACTGCAGACAGTCTTAACTGGGCAACAAAAAGATAGTAAGGATGGTTCCAGCTGGGTCGCAGTGGAAAGATTTTTCCATAACTGAAGAGACACCACTGAGAAAATCTTACTTCCTGTTGTCACCCCTGCCCCCTCCCAAGGGTGGCAGTCATCATCAGGCCCCTGATCTTGATTGTAGCATCCAGGTAGATTGTAGTTGCAACAGGTGCTCCATCCAGTAATGTGGTCTCAAGGCAGGTACAACTTTATAGGTTAAAACCAGCACCCTAAGCATTTTGTTTTCCTCAAGAAGGAAAATAATTTTGTACACTTTTGCTGCTGTTGTTGTTAGTCTTTTCCTTAATAAAGACATTTTGTTGCAGTTTTTGAACAGAAAATAACTGCAAAATTGGTAAAAGTGCACAGTCTGAAAGTTAACAGTGTTACAATCTGCGTATCAGTCCTGGAAGTGAAAATTAGGTCAGGTTACTTAAATATGTGCAGAACAAACAAAATTCTTCCTTACTCTGATCTGTAGACCAATGCCTCAAAAATAGTTTTTATCAGAGTGTTCCTTTTTTAATCCTTTTACGTTCACACTGTGAATTCTTTAGCAATATATATATCCTTCAGGGAGGCCTAGACATTGTGACCATGTGAAGATCTAGATTTATATCCCTTTGCCATGTATTTGTTATTAACAGACCATGTATGACCTCCTTCAGACTCACATGTCCTCGGTGTGAAACAAAGGCCAGCCCAAGCTTGTCAAAAATGCAGGAGGAAGAAGCTGGAATGTATGTCAAGTAGACAAAGCCTTTTGTTTGTATAATCAAATTTTACTTCAGCTGAGGATACTGTTTGCCACAGTTTATCTCATCTTTCATTGCTTTAACACCTGCTGTGAAGAAACCAAAAAAGTTATCCTATGTTATGGATTGATCAAAGATATATTTGGGGATAAACATGAATCTGGGTTATATTCCTCAAACTTGCCTTTTTGCTAGTTAAAGAACTGAGAATTCATCCAAATAGTACCTAGAAATTATGGCTAACAGAAAACACTGGCATTTTGGCCAAGAATATTTTTATTTGTTATTTTTCAGTTATTGACCATTGATTGTTCCTTACAGACTTGGGCATGTAATTTTAATATAATATTATTGTAATATTTTAAACATTTAATATTAATATTTTATTTAGGAACTCATTGTGTAAAATTCAAATGTTATAACTTGTCAACTATTACTCAAGCACAGCCCCTTCAAAATGGTATTTTTACTTTGGAAGAAGTGATTCCAGAAGGTGTTCAAAGAAACAATTGCATTAATTTAACTAAGTATCATGGCAGCCTTCCCAGCCCTTGATTGTCCATGTTTGCTGAGGATGTTGATACAACTGGACAGCATGTCTGGAGAGCACCAGATAGAGAAAGATTGGCTTGCAGCCTATATGTGCCCAGTTACAAGTCCTTCTTATATCCCTCTAAAACCTAATATACATTGGTGAAAAGTAGTCCCAGTTTTTCTGTTTAAGATCTGAATTAGTTTTTTTTCCTTAGAAAAGAGCGTGTGTCTAAGCAGTCTGGATTGAAATTCCACAAGACAATGGGTAACAAGGGAAGAGAACATACATCAAGAGAATAAAAGCATCTAAATCACTGACTTCTGAGAAAATATGCCTGGTTAAAATAGAATCCCCCATTACATGTAAAAATCCATATGTCACCTTTGAAAAATCCAGCCAAGTCATTTCCAAGAAGTAAACCAATATACTTTTTTTTCAAATTCTCAAAAGACCTACATTTCCAGTATCATCATCTTTGTCCAAAGAAACTGCTATTAAGTATTGATTATTTCAAGATCAATTCATATTCTTGGACTGGAATGATACATAAGTAGTGTGACATTAAATTTTCCTTGTGCTTGTTTCATAGAAGATTTTAAGAATAATGAAAATTCTATTAGAACTCATAGCTTACATCATAATAATATGGCTGTTATTGCTTTGTTCCCTTTCTTTCATTCTCTTTACACATAATTGGAATCTATTCTTTCTCCTATTTTTCCCCTTTGACGTTTCCATTCACTTTGGCTTTTCAGTCTGTCTGTCTATGGATCTATCCATCTTATTGCATATTTCCTCTTGACTTTGGTTTTATGAATTGTTTTTTCCTTCTCCCATCTCCCTCTGAACAAAAGGGCAGGGTACCAAAAAGAAAAAAAAACCACCCCAAAACCCCTTCTGTGTCTTTTCAATCTTATAGATTTTTTTATCGTATGCTTTTCTTAGGAATGTTCTATATTTTGTCTTCTTTTTATTCTCTTGCAGAGAACAGGTCATTGATGGTTGATCCTTACTTTTACACAGCCCACTCCCAGTTTTATATTCATCACTGCCCCCCCCCCGCCACCCTCCAACTCTAACGTGGAAATGAACAAGTGTGACTTCTTAACTTCCATAAAAATTGAGGTTACCTTCAGCTCCTCTGATTACATTTTAGATTGGGTCTTACTAGTCCCAAGTAAAATCCTTCACTACCTCCAGAGGGAAAACTACCTTGAGCTTTATTATAAACTGCACATTTGTTCATTTTCCTCCACATGTTGTTCAAGCGAAGAAAGTGCATAATTAGCAATTATACTGCATAGTCAAGCTATAGAATTCTGTGCTGCTAGATGCATTAATGGATATCAACTTGGAAGGCTTTAAAATGAGATCCAACAAATCCTTTTTCCCAACTGTGTTCTGTTCAGTAGGGGATTTAATATACTACACCTTATTTCCTCTTCCAACATCCTATTAATACATAGGCCAGAAGGCATGACAAAAAGCACTTTTGCTTCCTTCCTCTTTTGTGTCTTGTGACTGAACATGAAAATCTTTCATTAAGCATAGGTATATCCAAACCTGGAAACCCAGTAACCATCATTTCTCAGTTCAAAGAAGGTCAAAATGGGTGATGGATGATAAGCCCTACTGACGTGGGTATCACCAGCCTTTTGTGCCTCTTCTGATATTCCCCCACATCCCTCTTCCACCCCTACAGAACCCTAGAGGGTTGTATTAGAAATAAAGAATAGGCAGAGAAATTCTATGGCCTCTAGACAAGTTCTGGTGCGGGTGGGGGGCATAGGAAATTTTGGATTCCCAGATGTGACATCAGAGCTGGAAATCTGTACTCAGATCACTCCAACCCCCTTCAGAGCCAGCACAGAAATATCTACTCTACTGCCTCTCTGAGGTCATAACACTGGTTCAGACAGGGGACAAAAAAGAGGTGGGTACCCGGGCATCCTAGTGACACTCCAGCATCTATCCCTCCTCTTCTGAAGTACCAGATCTGGATGGCAAGAATGGCTTCCACAATCATTGCCCCTGCATGGGATGCCTCTAATCTTCCAAGTCCAGATGCTTATGGGCATCACCATTGGATTGTGCCCTGAACAATTTAGAAAGAAAAAAAGTTTATGTACTAGGGGGAAAATCATATAAATCACTCCTAAGTTGTAGCTATAATTGACAATTCCCCATTTCAAAAAATTGACAAGCCAAAAGATTATTTCTCTTTCAAAGAAGACCTAGACACCTCTGATGGGCTCCTGGGAAATTATTGATCTTAAGCTGTAATCTTATGCCCAGTTGCTTGGAAGCAAGACACATCACGGTCTTACTTTCAAGGAAATATGGATGAATTTGCATTGTTCACTTTAGAGGACTTTCCCATGATTTTTAAAATTCATTAATGTAGCAGAATTGTCTGCCAGTATTTCATAATGGAGCAATTATCAAAGAACACCTAATAATATGAATGCCAAAACCTATGCAGAATGGATAGGGTATTATTAGCTGTCTAACTAGGGTGGCATAGACTCACTTCAAGGATTAAATGAAACATACTTTGGGTACCAAACCACAAAGGCAAAAGATTACTGCCAAACTGTTCATTAAAGTGAGTTCTGTGCATGTTCACTTGAAGCGAAGCTCAGGAGTTCAAACAAGGTTGCATGTGAGGTAAGACACAAGAGCTTAGGCATTTCATTTGGAGAAAAAATGGCAGGTGGTACTAAACCTTTTTTTGCTTTGAATCCAGTGATATTTACAAAAGACTAAGCCAGTCTTCAGTGCCCAAGTGTGGAGAGAGAATCCTTGACGGTTAGATGAAAAGCACTCTGTATCAGTCTTCCCCAACCCAGCACCTTTCAGCTATTTTTGACTATGAATCGCATCATCTTGACCATTGGCCATGCCAGTTGGAGCTGTTTGAGCTGTAGGCCAAAATGTATGAAAAGCACCAAGCTGGGAACGTTCAATGGCAACCCTACAATCCATGTGATGAGTCAGAGCAAAATTTTTAGAAAAAGGCTATCAAGAAGCACGAATCCCTCACTAACAAGCAGGTCAATCCTATCACAAATATGGGGTGGGAAGATGAGGGACCACTTCAGACCCTTGAAACAATGTGCCACTTACCTTGTTGGTCATCTGAACCTCAGGCCCCTTTTCATAAAATGCAGCACAGATTCTGAGGCACTAATATAAGGACTGTATGCACAGCTGAGATTTCCTCTGGAACAGAAGATTCCTAGTGCTGTGACTGTCATGCATTTTTCTGGACACCAAGGAATTAACATGTACCAGTAATTTTAATGGAACGTTGGTAGCCTCTTTCATTACCTCTCTCCTCACTCCAACATTCACAGGTTAAATTTCATGCTGACACAAAAATATAAGACAAAAGATACTTACCCAGTTTTAGAAGCAGCTGAAAAATGCATTTTTTCTTTTAACAAGACCATTGTCTTCTTGTCCTATTACTTGTTATTCACAACACAGGTTTAATCAATAATTGGGTTTTTTTTTCTTTGCTGGATTACAAAATAAATGATTTTCCCTACCAATTTAACTGCAATCATTATTTTGCCATATGGTGTAATGGTTAAGAGAGCTAGACTGGAACTTTAAAGATCTGGGTTCTAGTCCCCACTCAGCCATGAAACTCACTGAATGTCTTTGGGTCAGTCATGGACTCTCAGCCTCACCTACCTCAGAGATTTGTTGATATGAGGTTAAAACGAAATGGAAGAGAACCTTACAAGCAACCTTAGATGCCTTGGTTGTTTTCTTTTTTATTTTTAATCAAAATCAGACTTATGGTAATCCATGTGTATTTCATTAGAAAACTAGTTACTAACCAATTCTGTTCTGTTTAAGAGTATTAAGCACATAAATAAGAGATCAGATCAATTCAGTTTTGTGAACTCTCATGATATAAGAAGCTCTAACAACTCCTAAGGAAGTGTAGAATCAATTCTTCAATCAGTTGCACCAAATTATTCAATCACTGGCACCAAACCCAAGTAAGCAACACAGGAAGACCTGCTTGTTTTTTTAATAAAAGGAGAAAAATATACAAAGATGGTGCTTCTTTCCAAATCTACTGAAAATGAAAGTATTTTGGGAACTGTCCCCAAAGTTGCTTCAGTTCCACAGCTTATGTGGACTTTTATGTAAAGAAGATAATGCTCTATGTAAACAAATGGCAAACCATTAATTAAGGAAATGACTTGTGCACCCAATGGGGACTCCCCATTGTCCTGCATGAAGCGTTCCCTTTGCAAGTGGGATGGGGTGAAAATAAAGAGATGAAACTGTTGGTATAAACTTGGCTACATTTATTTAATTGAACAGATTTGCAAAGGGGGGGGGCATGTAGCCTTCTCTATTCAGACAACTGTACTGGGAAAGAGATCCTAGTCCTGCAGAATGGCGTCTGTGCCATCATCACTTCTCAAGTCTATATCATCCCAGTCTTCGGAGGCCTTTCTCTCTTGCCCCTTCCCAAGGCCACAAAGCTCCAAACAGATGAGGTGAATTAGATTCATATGTCATTTTTATCTTCCCACTAGGCCTCAAAATCCTGAGTGTGTGAGTCTCAGGCATTGTCAAACATCACAAAGGTTCCCTCAGAGTTTCAATACCCAGAACCTCAGCTCAATATATGTGCTCCAGAGAGAGACACAAACTTCTGCTTAGCTTCTCACTCCCCCCTCCAACTTCTTTAAAACAGTTCAAATAGGCCCCTACATAGGACTACCAAAATATATCATTACCTAAATACAAAAGGAAATCTTCTCAAGAGGAATAATTCTATCTCCACAGGCATGCAGTGCTAGGCACATCTCTCAATGAACATTTTTTGGAACCTGTTCAGCCCAGGTGAGTCCACCATACCCCTTCCGTCGATGTGTAAGATGAAATTAGCCCAAAGAATAAATAACCCTGGCCAATTTCAGTGGCAAATTTCATATCAGTTGCTAATTGGCCAAAGCCTGCAAGTCAGGCCCTTAGGGATATCACCATTGTTCAAGCAGCCCCACAGATTCATTGGACTGAAACTTAAATGGCTAGAATATTTGTTGTTGTTTCATGCCATGAAGTCATCTCTGACTTATGGTAACCTGTGAATGAATCCCCTCCAAAATATATTACACTTGTTCAGCTCTTGTAAACTCAAGATGGAAATCCTGCCCACCCATATTACTGGTTTGTATAACTTACCTGGCACACCAAACTTTAAGACAATGTCCATACTCACATAAAGCAAGATTTCTTCACACACACACCCCAACAGCTTGGAATGTCACTGAAGGAGGACGGCAACGTATAATTAGAACTCTTCCCTGCCTGCCCTGTCTCTCATGCAGGCCACGAGTACTGCAGTCTGATGCACCCAGCAAACCACATGGTAGGAATCAGAAAACTGAAAGTATATTAAAGCTGACTGGACATTCCCACAAGCAACTCTTGAAATCCACATAAGAGCCAGATTTGAAATCCATTTACGGTTAGTTTTCAATTTTGTATCTAAGATGGACATTGCCTCTGCTTTTGAGTAAATCATAGAGCAAAATCTACAGCTGTTAGTTGCTTGTTGAAACTCACAATTAAAGTCTTTTGACTGCGAGTTCCAATGATCAAGCAAAGTCACGGCGATCTATACAAGGCAGGAATTCCAACAGCTGCCCAACAGGATCTTCATCAGAGGTCATTCAACCTTGGATGCAGAATGAAGCATCAGCAAGCTGCTGGCCACTTCTGAGAAGACGCCATTAAAAAGTATTGTTCATTATCATTCTTAATGAGAAGTTCACTCATTGCTCATTGCCACATGTAAGACAGAGTAAAGGTATGATCATTACAGATGATTCATCACACTGATTTGAACATGCAGGTATACTTGAGTCGGCAGTCTTTTCTGTACTTATCAGCTCAATTCACCAAGGCCATTTGAAAGGTATTGATAGAAGGTGAAATCTTGCAAACTAAATCTTATTTATTTACTAAGCTGCTCACTAAGTCTTCCTAAAAGAAATCTGCTAGTGCAGTGGGACTCCCTTCCACTCTCCTTCACTTCACACCACCTTAAAAGCTGCTCCAGAGGGCTTCCCAACCATCCAGAGCAGATTTTGAGGATGTGTCAAGTGCCTTTCTCCTGGCTTTCTTTGTAGTCAAGCTGTCAAATCATATCTCTAGTCAATCACTTTTATTATGCAAGCTACAAACAAGCAAGTATTGCTTCAGGCTACTTCCAAAGGGGGCAAAGGTTCTAGAAAGGCTTCATGTAGCATGGTACTTATAAGCTTAATTTAGTTACCTGAGTTGGAGCAGCATGGGAAAAAGTTGTTACAAAGCTCACTCTGTCTGTTGGCACTTTCCCTTTTCAAGCTGCTCAGTCTGTCACTTAATATAGGTTTTTCCACGGGGTTACTTCCCTGGTGGCACAGCTCAGGACCCTCAGTTGTGTTACCCTTTTAATCTCATGCCTACCTTTTCAGTCTTATATTCTCACCTGTTGGTCCACTTCATTTGGAGTCTGACTTCCCCTGGGCTCAGAGGACCCTATTTGGTGTCTTTCTCTGCAATTCTCACTAGAGATATCTTCATTTTTCCCATTCCTATCTGACTCAACATCAGTTCCTGTGTCTTCTTGGTCATGTCTGCCGAGGGCTTGTGGCCAATTCCTAAATTATGTAGAGGGAGAGAAGGGAATTCACATGCTTCCCAGTTCCACTTTGGTCAGCAGAATAATTTTGGATTGGCTGCCTGCACCTGGTGAGCATTTAAAGGGGCATCTCGTGCTCTATGTACCTCCTTGGGCTCCAGGTCATCTTTGGAGGTATGCCTCTAGGTACCTCTGCTGAAGGAAAATAGGCAGGTGGCAGTTTAATATCCTTTTAAAAATAAACAAAAAGCACTTTGCTTTTTTCAGTGTTCCTTTAGATTAAAATTAGGTGCCTCAAACATAATGCAAGGAGGCGCTCATATGGTACTGGAAGCATTGGCTAATGTCACGGTGGCACTGAGAGATGTGATGATATGTTAGCCAAAGTGCTTGGATTCCATGTGTTTTAATCTGCTGCACTTTTTGGAATGCTGCTGTTCTTACTGCTGTGGTTCCAAACTAAATTTGAACGCTGTGGCTAGTGCAGAATGCAGGAACCAGATCAATGACTGCCACCCGGAGGTGCCAATGGGTAAGATCAGTTCTGGTCCTCCTGCACTGGCTACCTGTATGCTTCTTGTCCCAAGTCAAGGTGCTGGTCAACCCATAAAGCCCTACGTGGCTTGGCACCGCAAAACCTGTCAGAGGACCTCTCCCAACTCCTATTGACCTGGATGCTGCCCTCAACCTCTGGGGCCTTCCTTTGGGTGCCAGCCCCTCAGGAGGCTTGGAGGATAGCAAGTAGGGGGAAGGGCCTTTTCTGTGGTGGTGCCCCATCTTTGGAACAACCTCATGGCTACAGCCTGCCTGCTGTCAAATGTGTCATCTTTTCAGCCCCAGGTTAAGGCAGCCATCTTTGTGGAAGCCTTTAAAGATTTTCCTGGTCATTCAGGGGCCTGACACAATTATTTATTTCATATTTATTTATTTTACTTTTATACTGTCCAAATCTTTGGGCAGTTTGAAAAGATAAAAAGACATAAAAACAAAGAAACAAAAGACCTTTGGGTGCTCTCTTTTATTTTCGGCACGGTCTTTTTCATTGTCTTTTTACTGTTTTTCAATGTTCTTTTAGGTACCACTTTGGGGGAAACAGTGTTCCATGCCTGAAAGTGTCTAGTCATGCTGGCCACATGACCATCTTCAGACAATATTGGCTCTTCAGCTTCGAAACAGAGATGAGCACCACCCTTTGAGTCGGTCACAACTAGTACACATGTGCAAGGGGAACCTTTACCTAATGTTCTTTTATGCTATTTTAAATCAATTGTTAATTCTTGTTAAAATTTTTATCTCCTGTATTTTATTGAGTTCATACTTTGTTGTACACCACCTGAGAGCTTTGACTATGGGTGGTATAGAAATAAATAAATAAACTATGACCCATCATGAGGATGAAATAAAACCAAAATAGATGCACACTTAACATCATAGGATTCTTTTGCACTTTTCAAGATCACAGGTCGGTTCATCAGTCCATGCAGCCTGTTCAACTGGCAGCACATCTCCATGGTCATGGAAAGGTCTTCCGTACCTGCTGCCATCTCATCCTTTAACTGAACTAGTGGTTGAACCTGGGATTATCTGCACACAAAGCAGGGACCGAAGCAAATTTTAGCACCTCTCTGCTGTACTTCTTGCCAGGCATTTCCTCAACTGTCTGGGCCCTTGATAGAGCTTATCTATACTGGTTTATCACATCATGCCTCTTCTGGAAGAAATTCCTTTAAGAGCAAAGGTTTAATTGGCCTAGACCACCAGGACAAGGATGCACAGGCAGTGACACCCTAGTGAGGTATAATCTATGTGTGAGGTTTTTCTCTACCCCAGCAATCCTTCTTTTAAATGGGCATGGAGATGCTCAGGATATTAGCAAATAACTTGGTTTGTTGCATAAACCTCAGGCAAGCAGAGAGTCCTGTATTTGCATATCTGATTTACTGGTTTCAGTTCACCAGAAATTTGGGGGTTTACTTCTCTTCAAGAAGCACATTATGTAGATAAGTAAAGCTATTTCATATCCAGGAAAACAGGACTCAGAATGTTTATATATCTCAAAAGGCATTTCTGCCACCAAGTATTTTACAAAAGCAATAGAATGAGAGTGCTAATCCTGTGGGTGCCCAGTCCAATAATTCACAGTCTGGCTTCCTCTGAGCCAGCATGATGTTTTGCTCACATATTGGCTGATAAATCTATGTTATTTGAATTATTACATAAGGCTTTTGTGAATCAGGGACAAATACTGCAGAAACAAATGCACTTCCAAAAAGAATAAACTTTTAGTGGACAATAATCTTAATCTTTTATTTTATTTAATTTGTTTTGTTTGCTTTTGCAAGCAAATAAGAAGTCTGGATCAAAAACCTGAAAAGAGAGTAACTTAAATTAAAAAAAAAAGGAGAGACCATATTCCTGGATTACAACTGTGTTTATCAATCTTTCTAGCAGCCAATATAAATACCTGTTGTAAACTCCAGAGGGAAATAAAAAAGAACTCTATTTTCAGAGAAAACAGGCAAGAAGATTTTATGTTACCTAGGGACATGCAGTCAGAAAGATTTATGCTACAGCGAAGATCTGCACTTTTATTCTGAGTGACTGCTAGAAGTTAAAAGGTGGGGAGGAATGAGATTTGTTTCTAAACATTATCCTGAAAAGTCTGAGATGTGCCTGCATTACATGTTGTACCGGAAAGTTTAAATTTTCTCAGTATATCACCCTTAATAACTCTCACACCAGTCTTTGTAAAAGAAGCACTTAAACGAGTCTAAGGATGAAATTCTTTGCAAGTTTAGACAGAAAAAAGTCTACAATTCCCAGCTGGCTGGGACATTGATGGGAGGTGTAGTCCTCCCCCCCCCCCCTTTAAACTCATGTACTATCAAGCATTAAGTCTCCTGGTTAGCTCCTGGGTTTTGCTCCATCAACATGATCTAGATGGAGATACATTCCTATGGAGTAAGAAGACAATGAAGAAATGGATTCTCAAAAAAGTGCCTGAATATTTTAGAGCCCAACACACTTCCAAATACAGTGTCCTCATTCAGGGACAATCTAGAACTGATCTGTAAAGCACATATAAACAAGGAGATAGGTGCAAGATCCTTGATAAATAAAAGGATGCCTTTCTCTGAATACCATGTACAATTCAGTACCAGAAGATGGAGTGATTGCCTGCAACTTGGATGGCTTTAAAGGGCAATTAGAAAGTCGATAGAGGATAAAGCTCTCAATTGCCATTAGTCACAATGTCGTTATGCTGCATCCAGATCAGAGCCAAGAAGCCTTTGAATGCCAGTTGCTGGAGAGATCTATCACCTTCATATTGTGGCGTTGCCCAAAGACATATGGCTGGCCATCCTGGAGAAAGGATGTTCCCGACTAGGTGGAACTTGGCTTTCATCTTATGCTTTACATTTATGAATGCTCATACATTATCAAGCACATCTGAAAGCAGAACACATAAAATGTGTTTGCTTCTACATAGTGGTTGTTCATAAGTGTGTGGGGCAGTTTAAATAAACTCTGGATAGCCTCTGAACAGGGAAACTGGATTTCCCAAACAGGTCAACATCTATGATACTCAGGCATGTTTGAGAATCTGTCTCTCCTTTATCCGTTTCTTACCAGCAGTGCCTTGCTTTTTTGCTTCTAATCTTCTTTTGGAATGAAAGCTACCAGCTGAAACTTCACGATCCAGTGCTCCTGATCTTCAATGCACAGAAGCACCAACTTGGAGGTTTGTGTTCAGCCAACCTGCAGACCAAGGCATGGAGGCATTAGCAGTTGGCCTCACCCTCTTCCCCTCCATCCTCCTGGCACACCCATTTTCTACCTCTCCAAGACCAATTTGCAAAGGCAGTTGGCATAGTTCTTCCTGCACTGACTGCAAGTGGGGTGGGGCCGTCAGAGTCCCAGCACCAAAACTGCAAGATCTGTGAATGTGAATATGCATATGGATAGCCAACCATTTTTCCTTCAAAGAACTCAGGCCTCCTCTTACATAAGCCTTGTCCTCTTAGTCTTTCCTCACAACATCCTTGTAAGGCAGGCTTGCTTGAGAGTCAGTAACTAGTCCAAAGTCATCCAGTAAACTTCATGGCTAGTGGAAACAAGAACCCAGATTGCCAGGATCCTGGTCAAACACTTTAACCACTACACTATACTGGCTGTCGACAATCTTGGAGCTGGAACTCAAAATAATCCTATGGTCCCCCAGATGGTGTCAGAAGATAAGGTCAGATGAAGTTTAGACAGCTACGCTTCCTTCTGCATGCTAGGAGTTTTAGGGCCTTTTCTGTCTAAACGTTCATAGTACTGGGCCTTCTTACATATACCCGGGTAGGTTATATAGAACTGTAGGCTTAGAGTTCAGCTGCTATGGAAAGAGACATAAAAAGAGAAAAAGAGGTGGACATACAAAACAAATAGACAAGCAGCCTTCAAACCTGGCCTGAGTATTTGCCAGTTAGCAGAACTTCCTTCCCAGCGAAGCGAGACCAAAACGGCAGTTCTGAGCTCTTTATATGGATATTCTGGCACGTAGCCACACCACTCTGCAACTCTGCTCTGTGCAACACATGCCAGCAAAAGGGTTGGTCCCATCAGCATCTGTTTATAGAGATATCTGTGCCATCTCCGAGGAGGGCTGTGTTTACAGCGTTTGTTATAGCAAAGCAGTCATGCAAGAGGTTTCTGCAGGTCTTATGAATGTGTAGACCTTATGCAGTTTTTCCGTGCTAAAAAAGCAGCCTCATCATATTAAATTCATATCCTGCCTTTATTCTTTTGTGAGGAAGCCAAGGCATCTTACAGAGTCCTGCTCTGCTCCATTTTATCCTCACAACAACAACCCTGTGAGGTAGGTTAGGCTGAGGGTGAGAGACTGGTCAGAAATCACGCAAGGAACTTCATGGTCAAGTGGGGACTACAACCCAGATCTAAATCCCAGTCCTGCACCCTTAACCACTAGACCAAATCAATAGCCAATTTTGCTATGCCAGCTATGCATAGAATCAATATAGTAAAATTATATTCAGCCTGGTCTATATTCCACAGCATGTACTTACTTTTTGCAGATTCTGTGCTGTTTAAGATCTATACATTTACATCAGATGATGTACGAGAATTCTGGAATGATTACAAGGTGGAAAATAGCAAAGAGAATTTGCCTAGAATGTAGGTCAAGGAAGGAATGGATTGTGGCACAAAGCAACACAAAACTATGGCAGAAGTGAATTTAAATTCTATAGCTGTACCCTAGCAACTTCTTTTCAAGTATAATCTTGCAACTATTAGGAACAGGAACAGCAATGTGGAAAATAATATTGCTGATGAACACAGAATATGGATCTATATTATACACGGCGGCACAATTGGTCACCCTCTTGCTTTGTGCACTGGAGCTTTGAAAAATGGATCCAGATGAGTTTTCTCATCACATATATTGAAGGAAACTTTAAAATAGGAGTTGGCCAGTGAAGGAGAAGATTAAATATGGCAGATAGGCCTCTTTAAATTAAAATGATTTGTTAGCCTCTGAGTTGCCTCGGGTCTATGCATTGATTCTTCTTCCTTCCTTCGACTTAGCTGCTAGGTTTTCTTCTAAGTGCTCCTTCTCTGGTTTTGCCTCAATGGGTGCTATGGAGCTGATTGACATTAAGAACTTGGGAGATGCTTCTAAGTGGCTTCTTCCCAAACTATAACCTGGATAAGTATTGAGTAACTTCAGGACTAGATTACAGAAATACACCCAGTTTGAAGCTGCCCTTAGGGCTGTTCCAGAAGCTACAGCGGTGCAAATTATTGCAGGTTGTCTGTTGCTCGAGAAGGCACCTTTTCGGAGTGTAGCACCTCCACAGACGTCTAACAGCCCACTTTCTCCCAGGCCAGGCTTAAGGTTTTGTCACTGGTGTATGAAGTCCTAAACAACTTGGGGCCAGGATACTGGAAACAGCACCTTCTCTCTCCCCTGCCTGGCTGATCACTGAGATGGTCCTTCTGAATTGCATGGACCTAAAGGCACTCAGGGTAGAACCTTTGGTGATCTGGCCCCTTCTCCATAGAACTGCCTGCTGTTTGATGACAGGCACTCTTTTGTTTTGTGAAAATTTTGCATTTGAACAAGCCATTCCTCACTCACCAACCATGGTTTAGATAACACCCTCTGATTTTAATTCTGTCTATTGTTTCTTGGTTTTGTTCCCCCTCCAATATATTGCTTATTGCTCAGGAATCCTGTTGGACTTAGTGTGGTTCGTAAAGGCTGTGAATAAATAAATGTATATGTACCCTACCCTGCCTAGATGGTTTATCCATGCCCCATGCTTTCTTGGGGCTGCTTGGAATGAAGCTGCAGGACAGGAGCTCTCGTGCCACTGTATTGGCACATGAACCAGTAGTGCTTAAGGTACCCACAATGGTTAGTCCATCCTAACACTTAACTGGCCAGAGCTAGATGCTACACTCATCTATGCTTATATATGTAAATTAGTGGAAAGGACATTTGGGGTCCAACCTGTTGCTGGTCCAGGCCAATAGGATGAATTATTTGCCCACAGAAAGATTGGGACTGCAAGTACATGCAGTGACGGACTCTTTCTCTAATGCAGTCTGTCAGGGATCCATGGCCACAGCTGCTTTTCCTCCAAGACAGTTCTAACAAAATTAAGCCTTTGCTCCAGGCATGCTGCACAATGATACAAGAAGGGTTACCTCAAATTACGGAGACGCACATTGGTAGCACATGCCCCAGAAAGCAGCCAAGCCGATCACGGAGGTATAAAAAGGATTAATCAAAGTACTGAGGTAAACAGCTGACTTGTAATTCCTTTAAACCAGCAGCATAAATGCATGAGGCAACCTGCTCTTCTGAGAAGCCCCTGAGCCCTAAATTCCTCAGACAGTTTGAGCAGGGGAAGGTTTGCCCCACGGAGGGTGCTTCAACACTTTGTAGACTGTGTCCTCGATGCTACATTCACTATCTAACTACAGCCTCGCTCAGTCACTTTGCCACTCACCACTGCCACCTCCCTCTACCAATACAGGACTTTTGCCTCTCCTGGACCTGGATATGCCACTGAGTGGCTGCCTGTCTGCCCCATCTCATCCCAGGCAGCTGCGTGGCAACTCCCGAGGTGCTGTTTTTGTTGGGTGGGCTCAGCTGGTCAACGCATGAATGTGTCAAACTGGAAACTTTCCCCAGGCAGGCAAGGAGGGTTCAATGGGGCCAGGAGGAAAGGTGGTGCCTGGCCAACCTTGCCGCTGTGCAAGCTGTGGTCATGTGTCCTTTTCACACAGGACAGGCCTCAGATTGAAGGCCTGCAGAGGTCCGGCATGTATTTTGAAGGTGGCATCTATTCAGAGAACTGTCTGGTCAAAGTCCAGCTTAAAGGCAATGAACACACAGAAAGAAGTTCTGAGCAAACTGAGCGAGGCCTGCAAGATTCCTGGTCACAGTCTTCCCCACTAGGGTGTGGTGGCCTGTATGTCTGTATAAATAATATTTGTATATGTGCTTTTCTAACTATGAATATCATATGCCAGCATAATGCACATCCATGTCCCCTTGTCCTTTTTTATTTTGGAGATGCATTTGCTTTTGGGGCATTTCATAAGTCACTGCCCTACTGGGTCTCCAGCTTGCTCAGAAACTCTTGCTCAGAGATTACCAGCCCCAATCCTTGCCACAGCTTTTAACAGTATGGCTCCTACACATGCATACCCCATTCCATTATCCATTACTTCTTTGACGTAGGACTCAGTGGAGCCCTCTTTCCTGCCAATCCATCCTTGGCTAGCCTACCATTACTTTCGAGCAAGGGCCCTGCACACTTTCCCTATCCCATCCACCACTCCAGAATCCTCCATACCAACGAGGCAAAAATCTTGGAAACTAGGAAGATGGAAATTTGAGAAGCACACTTGGGGTACTACCTATTCAAAATAATGACCAGTGCATTTCAATGTGTTTATATACTTCTGCATGGAACTGCAGATAGGTCAAAGAGGAAGGAAAGAGAGGTGGCTATCTCAGCCCATTTATGCTTTGTTACTATTTCAAAATCTCCAGGATTTCACACTGGCATTCAAAACCAGTTCTAAGGCCAAGCATCATGGGGCACATCTTACTGAAAGGTACCACTAATGCACTGTGGCTACTTACTCAAGTGTAAGATCTGTAGTTGTTCAGTCACAAAGTCATGCCCAACTCTTCACAATCCCAGGAACAACATTCCTCCAGGTTCTCCTGTTCTCCAAGTGTACCATTAAACTAAATGGGGCTTCTAAAGAGTTAAGCAGAGGATTGTACTGGGAGCAATTTACTGAGACTGCAATCCAAATATGCTTGCAAGGGGATAAATTAAAGAGAACTTAGTGGGATTTAACTTCTAAATAGATGCCAGATGTGAAATGCATTCTGTGCATTAAAAACATCTAACTGTGCACATATATTTTTGCTGCTACCAGGAGGTGAAAAATTTCAGGTGTCTGAATCCGTTACTCCTTTTCTAAAGACTATAGTAATTCATCTGCCTTTAAAAATCATCATAGAACTATAAGGCTTTATGAAACATTCACTGCCGAGCTGTTTAAACAAATGACACAACACCTTTCCACCTTATTCAGAAGAATCATAACATTAAGAAGAAGCAAGTGCCCCATTTTCACAAAATTACTGTAACATTTGTCACCACCACTGGAACCCATGCTGAAATTCAAAACAGAACTATGTTGCTATAAGGAAAGAGAAACAAGAAAATAAAAGCCAATCAGCTTAAATGACTCAAAATCATACATTTTGCAGATTCAGTTCAAAATTATATATTGTGGGGAGATGATAAATGGCAGCTGAACCAGAGAGTGGCACCTGAAACGGCTTTGATGGGTTCCAAGAGTGTGAGGAGGTGGATCTGACTCTCTTGCCAATTGAACTAGGCATATTCAAGCCTACTTTGAATCTGCCAAAGTGCAAACAAAGGAAAACTGCTTCTTGGTCTCTGTTAAATGGTGCCTACCTACAGTAGGGATGTCAGAGAAATCTGCAAGGGATTCAAATGATTTCAAATTTTAGTGCATCCAACTCACAGTTTCTGCAGTGGAATGTCTTTTCCCAAGTCCCAAAGATTCTTCAGACCCACAGGCTACTTTTTCCTACCTTTCTGCAAATCTGGTCATATAAACATACAGAAAATATAAAAGACTTCAACCAAAATCCAGTTCCATTCATGAGTGGATGAAAAAATGGAAAGCACCTCAAAATCCACAAAAAGATGGAATATATTTTACGAAGTCTGTACCTATCTATTTTACCGGCTTTGGGAATGTCAGAATTCCTGTGAGAAATTGCATGCAGTGATTCATGCATTTTCAGTCTCATGGATATGGTCTTCCCCATGAAGAATGCTTTCTCTTTTTTTAAATGCACCTACTACAAGAGATCTCTGGGGAGAAAGAAATGTATGTATGTAGTTGCAGAAGAACTGCTTCTAGATGAAAGAGAACAAGAAGGAGCCAGGCCAGGGATGAGTGTTTGAGCTGCATCTTGCAAAGGTTGTCCATAGATTAGGTATTAATGGAGGAAGGAAAATCCTCAGGAAGGGAGATGGCCTTGAGTATGTGGTAAACAATGAAAGTATTGTTCTGATTGTGTACTGTGCAGTTCCAAGCTGTTCTGTCCTGCACATGTAATAACATGTCAACAGCTTTGCATGCAGTATTCTTAATAAATATTGCTGATTTGCTTTTCTTCAATCTATTTGGCCCTTTCCATGCAGGATCTGACAATTTGGTAATGAAACTGGGATACTTGGTGCTCCTTGATTCACTGAATCCTGCTGGTTTTAAAAAAAAGGCAAGATAAACTCCTTTCTTTTGATAAACCTCTCTCTAGGAAATTTCAGTGATTTAATGTCAAGATGGTAAATTCCAAGGTATATTTCCAAAAAACCAATAGACAGCAGGACCAGCCAATTTGTTAAGAATGTGAGAATGCCAAGGCAGATGTGCAGCTAGAACAAATGTCTAGTCTGAATTGTTGGAAAGGCACTTTGCCTCCCAGGTTATCAATGAAAAGACTAATCTTAGTGTGAGCCATTGCATGGCTTTTCTACCTTTCTTTTTAAAAACAAAACAAAACAAAACAGCCTGATCAGGAAATGCAGAAGTCAGAATCCTGCCATCTGTGTCTTTAAGAAGGGCTTGTTCCTGAGCCACAAATGAATCAGACTGCTGGTGGCCAAGGTCTGAGAGTTTTTGACTGGGACAAAACCAGGCTTTGAAAGGGCTTTTCTACCAGTGGTATTCAGTCTGGTTCCTAGAAGTCTATAGAGAGTAGTCAAAGGGTTAAAAAAATAAGCGAGGAGGGGATGGCATCTCAGAAAGATGTTCTGCTGCTCTTGCCCCATGGTAAAGGTCCTTTCCACAGTGTGATTCTTTCCTACTGATTGCACCATTGGAGACCCCTCTATTCTCACTCCCTTTCTAAACCCCTTTATTAACCCAAAAGAAAAACTGTGTTGGGTGAGATTTAAAAAACTAGAGAATGGCTTTCCCTTGCTTCAAGCCCAGCTGAAACTACCGGCAAGAATGTGTTTATCTGGCTCATTACCACACAAAGGCACCCCATAGGAAAAACAAACATACAAACAAGTGGCTGCCGTTTTTCCTTTTTAAAAGAAAGCCAACGGAAAGACCTTTGAGCCCAAAAATAGAAATTACCAACCCTGTAAAGCCGCTGACCATCCTTAATGCTCTCTTTCAGTATTCCAGGCATGGATTCTGCTAAGAAACCTCACCCAATCTCCAGTTGAAGGAGGTCTTTTGCCTTCCCTCCAGTTCCAAGTTAGGAAAAAATAGGATCAGCCCCATTCTGCTGTAGTCCAGGGACAATTCTCAAAGACAGAGAGAAAGAGAGAAAGGAAGGAAGCAAAATAATAGGAAGCATGCTCAGGTCCACTTGGAGCCTCCAGGGTCCTGCCCCAGCTTCCCCTTGGAACAAGGCCTATATAGGCCTGGAGCAGAGGGAGAGCTGTGTGAAAAAGCCTCAGGTGTGCCACTGTTCACAAAACCCAGGCCACTGGATGAATGAATGCCACAAGCTATGGAAAAATAATCTGTCTGCAACATGCTCAGCCAGTCCATCTCTTTTTTCCTTACTAACACTATCATTCCTCCATATTTTCCTTTGGCGGCCAATTTTGTTTATTCTCAATTCTCTTCTGGTAGTTCTCCCAGTCTGTGGTATTGCTTTTACAGTGGTTAGAATTTCAGAAAATCTGACAGAGTGCCAAATCTCTCTCCAATGGCCATTGACGTCTTAGAGAAAAGCATTTCTTTCTCTTTTCAAACTGAATACTCAACAAATCTGTTGGTCAGAGATCTGCTGTGCAAACTGAACCTGTGTTCAATTATGTTTTAATGTTTTTTATGTTCTTAACAGTCTATTGAAGTCTCCATTGTGTATATGTAAACTGAACCCAGTTTAATGTATTTTTAAATGTATTTGTGTGATATTTCTCAGCCTGGATGTTTTGAGTTATTTTTACCTTTTTTAATTTTTGAAAAGTATCCTAATTGTAAAAGGTACCTTCCCTATGGTGCATAGCTACAGTTCATGATACTAGTCCTTCTGAAATGTGGTATTTGATTTTATACACTACCACTCTCATTTGCCCTTCTCTAGTGTGAAGGGAAATCCATTGCCTAAAGAGTAGTTATTGAAGAAAACATTCCACTGATAAATTAAAATAACCTGGAGAAGCAAAGTTTTTGAGATTCCCTCACCATTTTTATAGAGCCTCCATTTTTTAAACAAAACCTACCAGCTTCTTTGTTTTATGTATTGGTGATTTGATTGATTAATTGATTGCCTTTGCCACAATTTTTATCTTAAAAGAGGTATGAAAAAATGGTTCCATAACACACTTACAATTTTTAGTTGCTAGAAGGCAAAAAACCCCCTACTATAACTTACCCTAACTCTAATCTACTTCCCCATCCTGCAATTCCCTAAATTCCAGGAAAAAAGTGTCCCAACTTTTTAGTCCCTTTATTTATTGATGAGATCCCTGCTTTTGCCAAAGTAACTTTACCTTAGAGCCAGCCTGAGCTAATTCTTCCATAAGCTGTATGTTCTGAAGCTATCAGAAAAATAAAAGCAAGCTACTATTTCTCCCATTGCTCTTTCAGACTAGAAAGGAAACTTTTCCAACCTCTTTTGCCATAGGTGAGAGCGTACTGCTAGCAGAATTCTGACCCACTCCTTTTGCATCTTCATAGCTTCTTTCATTTCTCTTTCTCAATGTTATCTGACCTCTTTGCCACACAATTGCTTTCCTGTCTCTGCTTTGTATGGATGGTTTTTTGGGGGAAAAATAGATTTGTCAGAGAGAAAAAGGCTCAAGCTCTAACTTTAGGACATACCATTCACTTTCTGTTACTCTTGCTGTTCACTGCATTGGGCATTTTGGTCAGGTACCAGACTACCTATGGAAAGCTCTTTTGCCTACCATTCCACTCCATTATATTATTCCTCTTTTTCTACCTGATGGTGGCTCTTCTCATGACAAGCTTGAAAGTATTCATCATCATACTTGTCTTTGCCCTGATAATTCAGACATACACAGTATTATTCTGTTCTGTGATGACTCTTGCCTAAAGATTTTTTCCATGTTTAATATGCTATTGTGTTGTCCCATAAAACTTATTGACTTCCCTTAGTCCATCTTACTCAAGCTCCTAATATCATTGCTCAAGCTGCAACTCTAGCATAATGGCAATCAGTTTCTTAATTGATAGTAAAAATGCTTTTGATGTGTTGTGCTACATGTTAACAGTGACAGCAGTGTAGGGTTTTTTATATCCTCTAGACACAGACTTTTGATTATTGCCTTACTTGAAACTGTTCAGTTCCATTAAGCTATTTCTGCCATCCATTGCAAAGTTCATCCTGAAAATCCGATTCCATTTCATGTGGTATGACTTTTCCTGCTTATTCTGAAAAACTTGCCTTGACTCCATCCCAGCCACCTTCTTTTCTTGAAGTCTCTTCTTATTTCCCCCCTCTGTTTCATTTGAATCTTTGAAGGCAGTTCCACCTTATGCTTCATTAAAGAAGCCCTTTTTCTCAGTGGAAAAATTTTGCTGCTTCTAACATCTTTAGACCATATTGCACTTGTACTAATAAAATTTGTTTACTTACAGCCTTGTGCCATCAGGTTGCTCACACATCTCACTCACAGGATCATGCAGGCAAAAGGTGGGGCTGGAGCAGGCTGCAGAACCTTAGGAAGTGGCTATCGAATCTTATTTTTGTACAAGTAAGTCTACAAATATTGAATAGGCACTTTAGTGTACACCCAGGTGAGCTCAAAATTATCCTCAAGCATGATGGCTAATGGATTTATTACAGTTAGCTCCACAGGAAGGTAAGTAATAATGTTTCATTATGGTTTATGTATGGTTAGTATGTTGCTTAGCTTTTTCTATATAATAAAGCAAATCCAGCTCAGCTATAAAGGCACTCTTACATTATCTTTCTTTCTGATATGCTAGAACACCTGGAATTGGATTGTGCTCAGGTGCACAAAAAGGTACATATTGAGCTGGTGATACCCCTATCATTCCATACCCCATACCATCCTCAGTCTTCTACTCAAGTAGAATGCATACATGGTGCCATCAAAGAATGGTTTGGCCAAAAAGGACACCAGGCACAAAATGGAAATGACCAAATGCAGTGTCAATGGTTTTGGTGAAAATTCAAGCATAACCCTCAGGTAAGAGCAGTTTTCTTCCTTTGAGTTAATATTTGATAGGAAAATAATGCAAGTTGTTTCAGTGGAATCCCAGCAACTAAGGAACTGGTAGAATTTCAAAATGCATATTAAAATGCAAAATGCTTAATTAAAACTTTGTCCGGTTCTCATCAGAAGGTGAAGAAAGCATTGAGTAACATGTCAAGGGAGCCATGCAAACCATACCAAGTGTATGGCAAGTGGAGAGCCAACTGAGAAGGTCCATACCAAGTCTGGGCACCAGTCATGCTGCTGATTACAGAGTGGATCCATACATCACATAGAAAGAAAGACTGGAGACGGAGCTGAACAGATGCTAGAAACCTGAAACGCATAGGAACAAGCTTGCCCAACCAGGAAAGGACCATCTTAAGCAGGCAAAATTACTAGGAAACCAAGTTAGGTCTAAATGTGTTCATTTGTTTGATGATTGTTCTGTCAAAGCAACCATGGGAATGACATATGACCTCCAATCATAAAAGAGAACTTGCATCAAATAAAAATAGCAAATAGACTGGCCTACCTTTCAACTTAAAAAGGGGGAAGTTGTAAAAAAATGAAAATTATACTTCTGATTGTTCTAGTTCTGATTGTAAAGAAACTTTCCATGACCCGAAGAAACTTTAAAAAATGAATTACAGAAAGCTAACTGAGATAGAGCAGCATAATGCTGCGACTGTAAATATCCGGAGACTGTTTACGAGACCTGAATGAGCTTAAAAGACTGATGCTGCAGTTAGAATTGTTGGCATTAGAATGAGTTTCACTGTGTAATGAATTTTCAATGCAGGACCACAAGTTAAACATCCCTGACAGATGGCTATTCAACTGTCTCTAGCGTGGGAGAGCCCACAACCTCCTTGAGTAATTGGTCCCATTGCCATACTGCTGCAACAGTGAGGTAGTTTTTCCTGATACGACTCTGGCTTCTTGCAACATTAGCCCATTATTCCATATTCTGGGATAATTGAAAAGGGATCCTCACCCTCTACCGTGTGACAGCTTTTCAAGTATTTGAACAGTACTATCATATCTCTGTTTGATCTTCTCTTCTCAAGGCTAAACATGCCCAGTTTTTTCCATGTTTTCTCATAGGGCTTTGTTTCCACCCCCATGAACATCTTTGTTGTCCTCCTCAGAACTTCTCCTAGTTTGTCTGCATAGGAGTTAATATCTGTGATATTAAGGTTGTATTCAAATAGTGAGTGTGCCACTGATGATGATCCAGAAAGAGAAAGTAGAAGCATGTTAGAAGAAGGATTGTATTTTCCTAAGGGGTGAAAAAAGAGGGGATGTTAAAAATGATGGTGTCTCCTTTGTTCTTACAAATACAGGTTACAGAGAAAACTTGTATGTATGTAGCTGTTGGAGAAAGGCTTCTAGATAAGAGAGAACAAGAAGGAACCAGGCCAAGGATGACTGTTTGAGCTGCGACTTGAAAAACTCATCCTTAGATAAGGTAGGAACAGAGGGAGGACAATTCCCAGCCTCAGGAATGGAGAAGGCCTATGAGAAAGTTGTCAGAGGATGAAGTAAATTATAAAAGTATTACTCTGATTGTGTGCTGCACAGTTCCAAGGCATTCTGTCTTACACATGTATTAATATGTCAACAGGCTTGCATGTCATATTCTTAATAAATGTTGCTGGTTTGTTTTTCTTCAATCTATTTTGTCCATTTTGTGCAAAGTCTGGGTTTAATGCAGGGTAGCCACTTCTGCATTAGAAAAAGGAAAGGAAAGGAAATTAAAAATGGACACTGGTTTTCCTAACATTTTCAGCTCAAACTAAAGTGAAGAAGTGATCTTTTAAAAATAGATTACAATTATTTAAATAGAAATACAAGATACCTCACCATAGCAGAAGAACTAATTAGGTGACCTGAATTCCTGCTCAATCTCCCACCAGGCACTAAGGATTTATGAGCAACTTCATGGCCCCTCTGTGGTCTCCTTCCTTATGGTTCATTGACTGAGAAACATATTAAACAGAGGACTGTCCTCTCTAAAGTGGGACCCTAGGTTAATGCTGTTTATCTGCTCCGCCATATTTTTGTGCATTTTTGCACTGCTGCTTTTGTGCCACTTTCTGATTTAAATTGTAATTGCAATCTTCTATTTGCTGGTCTGGTAGTTGTTTTTGTTTTGGTTTGTTTTTTCCTGAGGATGCTCCAAAAATCTTATGATAAAGCAAGCACTTTGTAGCAGTGCTGATAGTGCCTCTGGGAGCTCTTTTGGGCTTTTGCAAATTATAGCTTGAAGAAGCCCAGTGAACACTCGCACCACTGGTTTGACGAGACCGTGGTGAACCAGAGACAGGAATGCGCATTCTGCAAGGAAGGATGTCTCTACAATCCTTCCTCTAAGTCTCTCAGAAGTGATCATCCATAACCACCCTTATTCTCTTTATCCAGAACTCTCGGAAAGAAAGATAACTATTTCCCGTTTCAAGATCATTCTGTGACAATGGTCCCTCTGAGTCAGGGTATATTTCTGCAAAGCGAAGCAGATTCTTGACAGACCGCTCACACGCTGCCTATAATGGCATAATGCATCAAATTATTACTGCACAAGCAAACAAAGAGAACACCATTTCCCCCAAGGATGTGAAAGGAGTTGCGACCTTGAGTCTGTACATAAATGAAGAACTTGAGGGCACAGGGATGGTTCTTTTGGAAAGTTGCTACAGAATCACCCTTGAAAATTTCCCTGCAGGCTTCCAAAACTGCAAACTGAGCTGGTAGCATCAGTATTTCTAAGAGTAGCCATATGGTAACCAGGTGGGAGCTACATGAATATCTAAAGTGCATACAAAGTCCTGGACTATTACACAGACTAACATGACCTCATTTGAAAGGTGTCTGCTTTCCAGAAATGTTGGACCTTGCAGGCCAAACACTGCTTATAAAGCAAAACTGCTACTATCAGCACGCATAAATGCACTGTGCATGCTAAATGCACACGCCTGCTAAATGCACAGTGCATTGCTCCACAAAGCCCAGAAATTTGTCGCTTACATTGCTGTATTGCTTCAAGCATAGAACTTCAAGACTTGGAACAAAATCTAGGCTACCAGTATTTTCTGGAAAGTCCTTTCCCCAACTATGAACTGGTGGCTTCTCAGTTTTTGTGACAGTGTTTTCTGCATTCCAGAAGGTGGATGTCCTCTCCTAAGGATCAGTTACTGCTGCTAAAATCTTTGAGCTTAAAGAGGCAGATACTTTGGTTCTGCCTCTTTGCTCACTTTCACCACTGGAAGGCTTCTCTGGAGGGATTCTCCAAATTGGAATTCAGCCCTTGGGTTGAAAGGGGTTCTTCACTCCTGCCATTAGGTAATCCCTATCAGATGCACTTGCCTTGACACTGGGCTTTGTCTTGTACTTGCACACTCCTTATCCACACATCGATGTTTGAGACAATTCAAGGCATGGTGCCCATCATTCAGTTTGCCTCCTGGACTCACTGATATTGAGGCATCTGTTGTAACTCAAGGGAAAAGAGACTTAACATTTACAAGAATTGCCTGACACACACAGGGGGAGTTTGGTGGCCCTGGTATAAGGGGGAAGACAGTACTGTGGATTCAAAGAAGCGGAATTACATTTGGAGGCTCAGACCCACAGTTCTGATGTGTGTTTTTGGGCAAGTGTCTTGTCTTTTAACTTCACCAGTTTTCCTTTCAGTGAAATTGTTTTCTGTTGGAGAAGAAAATATTGGGTTAGGTTGTATGCATTTGTGCTTGGAAGTTTGGACCTAGGGCAGCCACTTTGTGAAGGTGCCCCAGGCACTCAGTTAACATTCCAAATGTGCTCGGCAATCCAAAATAGTGAACCGTGGTAGATCTGTGTCCTATTTTCTCCTACTTCTTCCAAGTTGTTTGGCTGTAAGCATCTTTGTATTGCTTAAATGGAAGTAAACCCATTATGTTCTGGAATTAGGGATGCCCCCTTTTTTAGTTTTTGAAATTTATTTTTTCAAATACAGTAAGAAACAAAAAGCAAAATCAAAAAAGGGGAGAGTGAGGACTGCAAAACAGAGAGAATGAAAGAGAAGCAGAACAGCAGCAGAAGGATGTATTCTCTCTTCAGTATTAAGAAGGGAGAGTGAAATAAGGCTTTGAGATTTCAAATATATACATTCCTAGAAATAATCCATATAGTTAAGTGTTCGTATGAAAGTGATGGCTATAAGAGACATATGGCAAGAGTAGCAAGTTCTTCAGTCTGCTTACTGATGGGTGGTGGGTAGCAACATTTTAAATCACAGCAATGTGCATTTTAACCTTCTACCCCCAGCTGTGATCACAGTGAAAACAGTGCCCCTGCACCAATCATCATCAGAAGAACAGCCCACACAGACAATGGTAGCTTGAAAAACAAAACAAGACAACTCAGCTAACTGCTGGGAGGAGTGATCCTTACTGGAATCACAACCAGGGATAGAGGAGTTCGTTGCATTGTCTGTACATTGAATAAAACTTGTCCCAATGGAAAGTGCTCAGGGGACAGGTGGGGTTGGTGGGGAGGAGTATTACCCCATATTAAATTTTGTATAAAACCTAGGCATAATTTCTGCCTGTGCATATAGAGCAACCCCTGGTTTGGCTCAAAGATGCACAGATACAGCCACCCTGAAGTCAGCAGGTTTATAATATTAGAGGCAGAGAAAGAATACACAAGACTCTGGCTGTGGTTCTGCATTTTGTGTATGATTTGGCATCAGTGCACTTTTTGGCATAGGGGTTAATGTGGAAAAGCAGGTTATAGCCACAGCCCCAAGGAGAGTCCAAAATGCAAGCTGCTCAGTAGCTTTATATGCCACTTGTAGTTTTGATCTCTCCTAGCAACTTGACTGCCCCTTCACATTCAAACCTCCCCAGAATGCTTTACGTTACAACAGGGAATACTATAATATTCATTCCTACTCCCTCCAGGGACTGTGAAGATTGTAGCTAAGCTCAGAGGCAAAGGGGCATTGAGCAGGATAAGGGGTCTCAGATCACAAGGATTTAGATGTCAGTTCTGGTACCGGCTTCACTAAAATATTGCAGGAACGTATTATGTGACTTTCTTAGTGAAGGCAAAATAACTTAACTAAAAGCACAGACAAAATAACTCAAATAAATCAAGGGGAGTCGTATTATGAAAGTGCAACCAAGCACATACAAAATTGTATGTCGATGTTAGAGCTTTGAAAGGTAATTTCCCCAGTCCTCCCACCCTCTCATCAAATTGGCCTCTGGTGATAGATTAATGGAGTTGAACTGCATGGGAAGGAGTGAATATAATTTTAATTTTTCTCCCAGTATTTTAAAACAAGGATCAGCATGGGACCGAGGGACAAAAGAAGGATTTTATAAACCTATCATGTTGAAATATGCCCTCTTTAATAAGGCCTTAGAAGTCACTTTCCCAACGAATGCACTTCATTCAAGCTGTACAGTCTGCAACATTTTGCCTGGAGTCAGAAAGGGAAGCAAGAAGCAATGTCAAGCTGCAGCAATTGTCCAGTTCAGTGCAGTACACTTTTCTAACAATGGGATTGCAATAAAGTATGGCTAATCTCAAGAAAGAAATCCGTATGATCTCATTAGTGTATGCTTTGTCTGGATATCACCTGCTTTCTTTGAACATCAGGACTGACAATAGCGTTATGTGCCTTCCCCTGCCCCTTCATACAAGTGAAAGTAAATATAGTCGCTGGTTTTGGACATCATACTAAACCTCAGGTTGTCATGACAAGAGCACAATTTGGCCTTGCCCTCTCCCTTTTCTCCGCTCCTCTTTTAGTGCAGCTACAAGTAGGCATTTGGACGTTCTCTTTTCCTTGTTTAATTAACTTCAGCTTGTAGTGTCATCTGGAGCTGACCAGTGGTGACTGATATTTCTATACTTTGTTTGGAAGAAGCCAGCTTCAAGCTATGGTTTAAAAACCTGGTTTGTTTGAGTAAACCATAGTTAAGATTGATTGCATTTTAACAACCTTCCTACATGGTACACTCAGCTTCAGCTGAACTGTCAGTTAAAGCTTCCTCATGGCCATGCCAAAGGAGAAGAAAGCATGAGCTGCACATGAGCATGAGGCTTTCATGGTCTCGCTGTCATCATGGTCGTTGCTGATTGTGATGTATGAACATAAAAAGTGGTTTTCCCATCATGGTACATACAGTCTGAATCCACTGTAACTGTCAAGCTTCATTTTCACCTTACAAAACATGTCTTTCATCCCATTCCTGCTGTAGCAGCAGACAAGGCAAAGGGGCAGGATAAACATCTGAATTGGTTTTTTAATCATCTATTTTTTCTAATTCTAATTCACATTTTCTTACTATAGTAGAAAGAACACTGAAGATGGGTGGGGTGGGGGCTTGGATCCACTGCTATAAATCTTCAGTGTTCAAATCTGGTAGACCCTCTAGAGCAGGGGTCCTCAAACTTTTTCAATAGGGGGCCAATTGAAAGGTGGGGGCTACACACATGGGCCTGTGAGGGGGGGGGGGCTGGGCATGCAGGCCGGTGAGGCGACGTCGGTGTGCACAAGGTGGCGTTGGGCGCACATGGCGGCAGCTTGCTCACTCAGAGATCTCCCACTGAGTCCAAAACCATCTCCGAGCGAGCAAGCCACTGCCTCCAGCCCGCACTGCAAGGCAGCAGTGAGCATGCACGTGTGGGGGAGGCAGGCAGCGGTGGCTTGCTCACTCGGAGATGGTTTTGGACTCGCTGGGAGATCTCCCAATGAGTCCAAAACCATCACCGAGTGCGCAAGCCACCACCTCCCGCACACACGCATGTGGGGGGGGGGTGGTATGGGCCAGATGAATGGGCATGGTGGGCCGGATCTGTCCCGTGGGCCGTATTTTGAGGACCCATGCTCTAGAGCAGATCTGGGGACACACAGAGGCTGCTGGATGTAAGGATAGGATGGCGTCCAGTTGCATGAGCAGAAATGCTATTGCATGGCCAGACTGATCCAAGTCACCACCAGTAATATGTGACAGTGCCTACAATGGTCCTACATTGAAGGATGGCAGGGTACTCAGATGTCTGAGGGACACACTGATGGGAATGTTGCCTACATAGTCAAGAGAGAATACAATGACTAGGTTCCAGTGGCAACTTGCTTCACACCTGCCTGCATTGGCTGCAGCTCTTGGGACCTCTGTTGTGGCAGGGAGTCATCTTTGCTAGTCACCCACTCCGGCCTCCTTGGGCACTGCAACAGAGAGAGAGAAAGTTATAACTAGAAATGGGGAAGGTCCCTTTTGATGCAAGATCATTGTAAATTAATCTTCTCTGCCCTTTTGACAACTCAAAGGTTAATATTACAAATGGCCATCTTCACTAACACAGTGGCATGAGGATTTGATTAAACTTTTTTTCAAGGAATGGTCTCGAGGCATAATCTATGGATATCTGGGCTGCCTTTTTCAAGTCTAACTATCCCTAAGTCCAGTAGTCCATTCTATTTCGCTATACATACAAATATAGGGGCCCTTTATTTTATACTCTTTTTTAAATTTGCTTTTGTTTTGATATTTGAAACTCACAATTTTAAAAAAAAAAAAACTTGAAATGGGGCAAGTAGTTAAAATGGAACATTCAGAAATGCAGATCTCCAGCCTAGTTCTTGCCATGCAAAGCTCCTCCTCAAGCAGAATCTGATTTGAATAGACTCCTCTTGCCTTCTCCCACATCTTCAAAGAAAAAGATTTGCCTTAAAGGGGACTCTTGGAGGCCTATCCATCTGCTTTTCCTGTTGCTGCTGGGAATCAGTCACTGCTGGTTAACTACTGCCACCATCTAACCACTACTAACCACCCCGGGAACTGCCTTCACCCACTACTTCATTGTCCTTCTCCAAGGTCAAGTTTTTTCCTAGCTGGGGAACGAAAGGGGTGTGAGGGGAAAAAGAAAGGTGGGCAAAACTGATTTTGAGTGTTCATGCCAGAACTTGAAAAGTACCCCAAAACCTAGGCTGATGCAAACATTTCAAGATTGATTTATTTCCAGGATGAAGAGATCGAGCTAACAGCATCCTAATTATATTTATCACCCCACACTGGTTGTTGTTAACAGCCTGCATGTTCTTGCTAAGTTCCTTTAATAAGGAACTGTTTAGACCCATCTGCCTTTCTATTTCATTTTCTTCCCACTGCAACAATATACTCTTGTGTCCAACTTTACAGAGGATAGCCCTTTTAATACTTAAAAAATTGGCATGTATACAAATCACATGCACATTTTATGCAAGCTGGTGTTTTTCTTTTGTCCGCTCTTTGGGAGATGCATTTTATCTTTTTGGAGATGTGAAAGTGGCTCCCTGATTAGATAGCTTAATCATTTAATTTAATAATTTAATCTAATAATTAAATTAAATAGGTAGCAACTAGTTAATTCACATGCATGTTCTGGAAAGATGAGAATTTCAAAATGGCAAAATAGATTTAAATCACTGTTTAAATCTTCTTGCTGATTTAAGTAATAATTTATACAGACCAGCACTACTTGCTACTGCAGAGAGTTCCAGTGTCGGAGCTTCAAAACTTCAAAAGCACTGCCAGAAGAAGCCCAGTAGAGTAAATGGGACACAGTTTATTACTTATCTACTCATTATATTTTTATTCTGCCTTTTTCCTTCCAAGGAACTCACATTGTTCTCCTCCTCCTCCTCTCAGTCTTATTCTCACAACTACACCCCTGTGAGTTAGGTAGCATCACAGTTCGGGATCTTTTATTTTTGTGTTGGATACAATTAGCTACATCCAGACACTCAGAGAAGAGGAGAGTGTGAAATTAGAATGTCCATCTAACCGTACCACTGGAAAAGCTTCTTTTCAGTCTATATCCCCTGACCTGAAACTGCACCTTATACAGCAAAAGCTGCTCTTTTGGGCATATCAGGCTCTACAGCACCTGTTCCAAAAATTATCACCCTCTCATTAATGTTGGCAAAGTGGGATGGCAGAAGCATCATTAGTGCACATCATGTGGAAATGCCCAGCGGTGGCCCCCTTCTGGAAAGAAGTGGTTAGACACTTCATTGTTGTCCTAAATACGCCATGCTTGTTTAAAGATGTCAATGTACTGCTGAATGATGTTCCTGTATTCTAGAACCTATCCTCTGGCCACCACAAGTGGACTATGAGCCTTCGTGGTGATTAAGGCAATACAGGGATGGAAAGACAAATCATCTCCCCCAACCATGCAATGGACTGAGGACCTCCACAATATTGGCATCCTATGAAGAATATTCTGCCAATGGCATCTTCATTTCAACATTCATTCCAATATTTGGACAATCTACTTTTACCTATATTAGTGAAGTGGAACAGAAACTTTGAATATTTGTGTGCTTATGTGTGAGCATATATGCATGTTGTTGTTGCTATGTGCCATCAAGATGCCTTCAACCTAGGGCACCCTATGAATGAAAGCCCTAAAATGTTCTCTCCATGACAGCTGCATTCAGTCCTTCAAAGTTCAAGGCTGTGGCTTCCTTTATGGATTCCATTTATCTCATATTTGGCCATTCCTTTTGTATTCTGCTTTTGAATTTATCTGTCGTTATTGTGTTCTCCAGTGAGACATGCCTTCTCATGATGCATTCAAAATATGACAACCTCAGTTTTGTCATTTTTGCTTCTAAGGAAAGTGGCTTGATTTAATCTAGGACCCACTTCTTTGTCTTTCTGTCAATCCAGGGTATTCACAAAGCTCTCCTGCATGTTTCAAATGCATCGAGTTTCTTCCTTTCACCTTTCCTCACTGTCCAGCTTTCACATCCATACACTGAGCTTGGAATGCAATAATTTGGATGATCTTAGTCTTGGTCTCCAGTAAAATGTCACTTGATAATCTGTTCTAGTTCCTTCACTGCTACCCTCCCACGTTTCAGTCATCTTTGAATTTCTTGGCTGCAGAAATTTGAACTGATGACTGAGTTGAGCTGCATGAAATCTTTCATGATTTCAGTTTCTTCATTATTAACAGTAAAGTTCTGTAATTCGTCTGTGGACATGATTGTTCCCCTTAATGTTCAGCTGAAGTCCTGCTTTTGTATTTTCTTCTTTCACTTCCATCAGAAGTCATTTCAAGTCTTTGCTTCTTTCTGCCAGTAGTTTGGGATCATCTGCATGTCATAAATTAGTGATATTTTTGCACTAATTTTCACTCCTTCCCCTGAGTCTAATCCAGCTTTCCTTATGATATGTCCTGTACATAGAACAGAACAGGCAAGATGAAATGCATCCTTGTCTGACATCTTTGCCTATGGGAAACTGTCCCGTTTCTTTGCATTCTGTCCTAACTGCAGCTTCTTGTCTTTGATGCAGGTGCTGAGGCACCCGCATTTCTTTCAGGACCATCCATAGCTTCTTGTGAGCCACACTGTCAAAGGCTTTGCTGTAGTCTGTGAAGCACAAACTGATCTTAAGGAATTATTTAGTGCACTCCAGTAGCAAACATAGATTTGTATGTAAATATATATAGTATTAATATACTTTCAAGACCAGTTCAGTTATCTCTGATTGTTACTGTGTGGCTATGTTTTTTGTGCTTCTGTGTGTGTGAGGGAGGAGGAGTTGTTTGGTTGGTTTTGCCCCCCCCCTTTTGTTTTGTCTATGTGTTTGTGGTTCTACTCGTTAGGTGGTTTTTTGCTTGAGGAAACTCATTAGGTGGGTTTTTGCTTGTGTGGGCTCTTGCTGAGGAATTGTAGAAATCATATTATATATACACACCTGTTCCAGGGTGGGCATATCTCTTTGTACCTAAAGCTTCTCCTGATCAAATGCAATAGTCCCCCTTTGCCTCCTGTCTGCCTCTGCTGGCTTCAGAGTGCTGAGGCTGAGAGATGAGCACTGTGGGTGTTTCTGCAGAGGCTTGGAGCAAAAGATCTCAAGTTGGAGAGCACCCCTTGGAGGGGTGATTCAAAAGATCCTATGACCCCTGGGGGGACTGCACAGAGACCCATAGGATTGCAATTAAATCAATTATTTCAATCCATGCATAATTCTGCTCGCGCTCTCTCTCTCTCTCTCTCTCTCTCTCTCTCTCTCTCTCTCTCTCTCTCTCTCTCTCTCATGCACACACAAACACACCTGTATAATCCCTCAGTAGCTTCTAGTGATCAGACAAATGCAAGCATTTGGCCCATAAAGCAATGGTTATTAACAATAGTTTGTGAACATAAATGTAAGGTATATATAGTTCAAACTCACAGTACATCCTTATGCTCTCTTTAATCCTTTAGATTAACTGTGGCCTTTGCAAGGTCAAAGCTACAGAATAGGTCAAAAAGGAGGGGATTATATCTAACAATGTCATTAATTTTATTTGATGGCAGGGCAATTTATGGGACTTTGGAAACAAAGCTAAAAATATTCCCTGAAATCCACGTTTTTGGTGTTCTTGTTTTGTTTGTTTGTTTTTAGAATAGAAGCTGGCCCTCTATTGTCTACTCAAATCATCCTGCAGACAAGGACAGAAGGAAGAATAGGATGCATGTGGAGAAAGACAGAGAGAAACAAAGGAAGCTGCCTTGTTCATTTTGATTAAGACAGTAGATTCATTCCATAACGCGAGCAAATCTTAGTGTATGGTCATTCCTTTGGGTCAGCAAATCTGCTGTCCTCCTGGGAATAAATGGGGCAGCTTGTACATGTGTCAGCACCAGAGCTTGTAAAGTGCTGGATAGGGTTTTTGATTAGTCTGATCTGCTCTGTTGCCTAATTGATTTCTTTGCAACAGTGCTTGCTTTTCAACGGCAACAGCAGAATGCATATAGAATTGTCCTTTCCAGAAGGTAAATCGGTGGGATGCTGATATTATACTGATTTTATGGGGGTCCTAAGCCTCGTTTCCACTGGTCGCACAGTGCTGTTCATGAAATGTGGGTGACCACCAATGTATATAATAATGTAAAACACCTTCCTAAGCCTGTCTCATCTAACTACTTTCTCCTTCTATGCTGCTTTGCTGATGCAGGAAGAAGGGACAGAACCCAGATACAGTACCAGACAGCATTTTAGGAACCTACAATATTTCCTCTAGGAGAGAGCCCTCCAGATGTGACTTCTCCTTAGCAGCCAACAAAGGGAATATTGTCCTGTCTCCTGCTTTAAGGAGATATTGGAGTCGTCGTCTCCCTAAACTGCCAGCACATATTTCAGTCCCTACCTACATATCAGAGCAATTTGCATGCTTGGCAACCAACACGTCTTCTACTAAAGCAAGAATCATGATTGTATCTAAGACCTGACCTGGAACCAGTGGAACAAAAGTGAGTTCAGACATGCAGACATAGTTTGCTGCTTGAATTTTTATCCCACTTGCATGTGCCTCTCCAAGCAGGATTCTGTCCAGAATACAGTTGCTGGCAGAAAAGAGGCCTATCTGCTGATTTCTTTCTCCCTTTGTCACCCTTCCAGGACCAAATCTCCCACTGTCATGGTGGGTCCCCAACCCTCCAGAACATATTGGGGTGACCCAAGGGCCTATGGTGTGGACAGAGCATTTCCCTGAGATGTTTTTTTTTAAACACATTCTATCAGCAGAAAAGCTCCTCCGAATCCAGTGCTTCCTACTGATGAAGGAACACTTTCTTGAACTGCTGCATCAAGCCCACCATTTGGAAATGCAATGCTAAATTGAGTGAAACTTTGGAAAAAGTTAAAAAGTTGAGGGTGGAAACAGACAGGTGGGAAAGAGGAGGGAGGAAAAGGAGCGACAAGAGCCAAGGCATGGGAATTTTGGATATGAACAATTGCAGGGCTGATAACACTCATAAACCATTTGGTAGGCATCTTCCTGCTATATAGTAAACATATCATTTGATATTCTAAAAACATAGAATATTCACCACAGAATTACATGGCTTAGAAAATAATTTTACTGTTTTAGGAAAACAACAACAAAAAGACACTTTTAAATAAAGCTAATAAAAATTTCCCTTATGTTCTAGCCAAAACCCATTACCCTGAGCCTATTAAAGCCAAATGAACAGAAGAGTTGTCTATAATGAAGCTATTCTGAATTAGCTAGATAGGGAAAGTTATTACTCTTTGGGGAGGCTGAGACTTTGGTAGCCTGACAGAAAAATGCATGCATTTTTTTCCAGTCAACCCTAGTGACATATTCAACAAAAATGATGTTTTAAACACATTCAATTTTGTCACTGTGTTGGTTGAACAGATTGCTGAATTTAAAACACACACACACACGAACCCAGCTGCATTAGTCCCCTTATCTGAATTTGCAAGCTGCTTGCAAATAGCAAGCAAAATGGTCTGAAATTTTCATAAATATTCACTCTCTTCTCAGTATTGGAAGAAGCTCTAGTACTTTGCTATCCAAATGTATAATGATGATTTTTTTCTGAAAGCATCATTTTCTGTAGCAAAGATAATGCAGGAGAAAGCTTTCAGAAGAATAAAATAGCAGACCTGCAACCAAATCATCAGCTTTGTTCAAAACCAGCAAATATTCCAATATGCTGATATATTCAAATTATACCAAGGTAAAAAAAAAAGTCTTGTCCTATTTTGCAACTTTAAGCAAATTAACTCCAAATAGAAGATACAATGTAACTGAAATGGAAATAGTGAGCCATAAATGGTCACTCTTTTGCTATTAGATCTCTCTAGCAGATCTCAAAGGCATCTTCATTGGCTCAAGCTGATCAACATCTGTGGCTCGTTGTATTCCTTATTTGCTTCAAACTGAATAACATGGACAATTGATTTGCCAGTGGAATGGTTGAAGATCCACTCCTACCATGTCTAGTTTAGACATTTTTGGTTGTTATTAGTCTACTCTGTCAGCCTTCACTCCTAAGATCCTTGGAAATTTTCCAGGAGTTCTTGAAAATATTAAAAATAAAGAGGCAGTTCAAAAGGGCTTCTAGAATTAACTTGCTTAACCTCAACCCTCCTAATTTTATACAAACACATATAACTGGCTTGCAATACTACACACACTGAATGTAGTAGATGCCACTGGAACATAGTTAGACTTTTAAGCAGACATGCACTGGATAGGTTATCTTTCAAAAGCCAGTGTAGTCTAGTAGATGGAAAGCTGAGACGTAGTTTATGGCCCAATCTAGACCCACAACTGTCTGTGTACCCAAGCCAGCATATATACCTGGGAGTTGTTGGGTGTTTTTTCCTGTCTAAACTTGCACAGGATTCTGCCCTAAGTGGACTTTCCATCCATTTGGCCATATAACAGCATCCTCTTCCTGTAGAAGAGATGCAGGTCCCAGAGCTGTTGTTTATGTGCAGTCTTGGCCAGGCAGAGAGTTGTAGGCCCTTTTCTGTCTAAGCTTGCATAAGTATGTGTCTGCCCAGAACCTGAGGCCATTGTGTGAGGTCCTTCTCAGGGAGTTCCCTTTAAATAAAGCAAAGAGGGTGATTACTAAAGAAAGGGCCTTTTTGGTTGTGGCACCCCATTTATGGAATCAATTCCCCAAAGAAGTGTACCTGGTGCCTACTCTTTACTCTTTTTCTTTGCCCAGCATTTTAATAGTTAATTTTACCTCCCTTACTCCTATTGTATTTTATTGTACTTCATTGCTACTTACCTCCAAATTAATCTGACTGCAGTTGTTCTGGGTCCACTGCTGTTATTGCATTGAAATATTAATTATTAAACACTAAATATCCCTTATTGATTTATTGTTATTGTTATTGTATATTATGATTAATGTATATTTTAAACTTTGTGCACTGCCCAGAAAGTCTGTCTTAGTTAACGGGTGATATATAAATTAAATAAATACATACATAATGTGTGGCTGTCCATTGTAGGTTGCCATAGTAACTCAGCTTTATTATATTGTGGGTTGTGCTTCTTCATCTACCTCCTGCCCTGCGTTAATAAGGTTTTCTCTAGCAGGAAAACAACAACAATCGCTTGAAGGGCACTTCTGAGCTGGCAAAGAGCCAGAGGAGAAAGAATCGGGCACATGCATGCACACCCACTTTCATTCCCGTATGCATGCATTTCCAGCTGCCTCCCAAGGCTGTTCTTCATTTATAAATACACACACAGATGTACAGATAAACTATCGTGGGAAAGAGACAGGCATCTGGGGGATACACTTACTTTGGGCCCAGCTTAATATTACCTTCTAGGTTTTCTTAAATTTGTATTAGCATAATTATTGTTCTGTTATATCAGCAACTTCTGCACTCCATTCCCTTATGCTTGAAATAGATTTAGTGCCATTGAGCCAGCTACACTTTAGAGTCACCGAGACAGGTGGATTGGAGGCGAAGTGGAACAAAGTGAAGGTGGCAAGGTGTGACCCAGCTGTATCAAGGAATTTATGTCTGTGTAAAATGGCTGTAATAGATCCAGATGGAGTTCTGAGATGAAACTTCAGCGCCAGCACAAAAAAAAGTTTAAAACCCAAGCAAAGAAAGTATGGCAGGGGCTGATCGGAATGACTGAATGAACAAAAGACTGATACGGAGTCAATATAAATAACCTTCTGTATTTTAACACAGTGGATATCTGTTGTTGTATTGCTCTAATGCTATTATTTTGGCCCAGCATAGTGAAAGTTCCCTAAGTATAATTTATAGTATGAACTAAAATGGAATTGATGTAATGCATGAGCCTTGAGCACCCATCCGTTTATGTCCTGATACGTAACTTTATGTAACCTCCTTTCAGCTGCAGCCTCCCATTATTCCATTATTCCCAGTGCTACTACCTTACAGGGCTGTTGTGAGGATTTCTGAGGTGATGAACACTCACAGTCACACTGTAAAGTGATAATGATACTCATGGTAGTGGATAAATATTGCTTGCCTAACCACAGAACTTCAAATTGGCAAAGCTATTATATATTTTATAAAAACTGATTAAGTTTGGGGAAAAGCAGGAACTCTTTTACTGAAATGTTTCCAAGGAATCTGAGAAAAGGCTAGAGAGGTGACTTTATTGGCTACTAAAAAGGGCCAAATAGGGCCAAATTTCTTTCTTAACTAAGAAAGAGGGAGCATGGTTCCATCAACTGATGCCAGAAGGTTTACTTTGCCTGACACTTTCATTAGCAGGATCGTACAAGGGCACCTGGTGGTTCCAGAGAACAGTGGTGCTCAATGATCCACGTGCAGCTCAGTCAGGTCCTTCTGACCTATTTGGTCCACCTCTTCCTCTGACTAAAAGCTACCTGCCTTCCCCACTCATCTCATCACCATTGATCAAAGTTCTGCTATTACCAGAATGCCAGCATTGCACTGCAGTAATTTATGGGTATAAAGAGCCACAATATGGAAACCAAACAAATATCTAACAATTCTTTCATACTTTTCAAGATTATGCATCTATCGCTTATTGCTGTCGTCTTTGTTTAGTTTTTCAGACACTTTTCTCAAAAAAAGATTCAAGCAGACTTGGAACAAGATTGACACATTAAGCATTAAAAGCAGCTAAAAACAATTATCCATGGAAATACCATTACTCCATAAAAAAGCTGAAACATCAGTGACAATCGTAACAATTCAACTGATGCATTATAGAGCCTACAGCATGCCATCAAACACCTAGGAATATAAGAAAGTCTTAACCTGGCACCAAGAAGGTAGCAATGCTGGGGCCAGGTAAGCTTCACTGGAAAGAACAGTCCACAATCAGGGGACACCACCAAAAAGTTCATTTTCCATCATCCAAACCTCCTTTAGAGGAAGCACTCATAGGAGGGCCTTAAGACAGTGAATATAGTGTACAAATAGGTTCATACAAGGAGAGACACTCCATTCAATATTGCTGTCCTGTGCATTATAAAGCTCTATAGGATAGATCAATTACCTTGAATGATTAACACTTTGGGGAAGACATGATGGTCAGTGGAACAGATCGCACAAAGAAGGTCCCAGATTTGATCCATACACATCCCAATTAAAGCAATCTCAGAGAACATCACTATCATGATGCTCCATAGGGAGCCATGTGTATGGAAATGTTTCTATTTGAATCTCTGCCCTCATTCCAGCTGTACAGATTTTGAGCTCCTAATGCTGGATCAACCCATACCTTTCATGGTGACATCATACACAACATTCAGAAAAGATACAATTAAATTAATTGGGACACATGTACAGATCCACACATGGGGAAGCGATTGCTATTAGTAAATGGGTCACTGTGCACACAATATTTTTAATGGGACTAATAGTCAACCACATTTAAATTACATGATCGTATAAAAATAACAATAGGGAGCCTTAGAATTATTTCATTTCCTTTGTTCTGATTTAACAAATTATTTTGTTTGAGACAGTAAAAGACGGTACAAAATCAGGGTAATGGGCTAATGGGCACATGGGAATTATGTCTATCTCTGGCAATCAAAGGAGAGGCAGTCCCTGCTTCCATCACTTCAAAGGGTCTCTAATAAACTGGGAAGGGGAGGGAGGATGTTCAGAGGCAGACTGGCCCGTTTTAAGTCTCATCATTCTGTTTTCACAAAGGAGTCTCTCTTTTCCCCCATGCTATTACTACAAATAGAACTTCTCCCGATGTAAAGAAATCCGGCATGAAAAGCTACTTCATTACTGCGCACCACCATAAACGTAAAATTTCCCCTGCATGCCAGGAAGCCAAGAATGGTGGTGGTTTGTTTTGTTTTGTTTACTATGCATCAAAAGTGAGGAAAGATCCTGGTGAAACAAAATGCTTTTAAAGAGAAAATATTTGCTCCCGTCTGCTTGAAATTCTTTTATCATGATGAGCAGTTCTCAAGAGAACTGCAAAGATTTCACTGATGGTTCCATTTTAAAGATAGCAAAGTAGCCCCAAGCAATGCCTTAATCAAAGAGAATATTTCCATGGGTTACCTTTGGATCTTACTGACTGTTACTGGGGCACAAATATTATTTCATGGCCAAGTTTTTACTTATTTATTATTACCAGGCAAAAATCCGATGTGTGTGGTGAGTCCAGTGAATGTCATGACAGTCTCCTACTGGTACCTGGGGAACAGAGTGTACATTTACTGCTATACACCGTGTCAGTGGAATGGTGAGCATCTTAAAGGGCAGGAATTGATGTTGTTCACGAAAAAGAATTTAAAGTCAATATGGCTTTTTAGAAGCAAAGTTATTTTTATCACTTTTGAGTTCCTCTTCTGAACCAGCTACAGTGTCTCACAAGTGACGGATACAAAAAAATGTTAAAAATGTATACAGAAAGGAGTTTTTATACATTCCTAACTAAAAACCATAGATTCCACCCTTTGGGTCACCTCTCAGCATGTTTTGGGATTTCACATCAACTCATATTTTGGGGTCAGAAAACTGGAAAGAACCTTCATAGCTGATTGAGATGCAATAGGCAAAAACACATCCAATGGTCTACTTCTGATCCACTGATATTCGGTGCAAATTTGAGTATTACATATTATGTGCTTTATTTGTTTGATTTTAATATGAGTGATTTGATCATTATATAGCCATTCAACTAATATTCTCCTGGGTGCTTTGCAGATGAAGAACAAAAAAAGAAAAATCACATGTTAAAGGAAGAAATTCAATTATTAAAAATGTTGAAGAATATATAAGCACCTGTCCTTGTAACAGAAGCAGCATAACAAAATTAGCAGCCCTAACTAAAACCTGATTAAAATGTCAAGAAGCAAAGGAGTGTTTTAAATGTTTGGATAAATGACTAGGTCCTCAGCTGGGGATGAAAACTGCACCAAAAAAGTGCTGCTCTATCTGGCCATCTGCTCCACTTCACTTGGGGATACATGGAACGTGGTCGCCTAACAAGACCATATGGTCTGTATTACAATTGTAAGGATGTATTAGGTTTACCTAGCATATGAGAGGAGTCTTTCAGTAGCAAGGTCCCAAGCTGTTTAAGGTTAAAAGTTGCACCTTACATTTGAACCGGGACTAGACTGGAGGCCAGTGCAGTTGGTTAAACACTGGCATGATATGGTCAAAATGTCTAGTCCCAGTTAATATTCTTGCAGCTCTCTTGAACCACCTGTAGTTTATGCAACATTATTTAAAAGCAGCATATTGCATGACATTTTGCAGTAGTCTAAACAGGAGTTTACATAAGTGTACTTAACTGGCCATCTCTACATACTATAGATACAGTCTCAGCTGCTATATAAGCCAAAACTGATAAAAGAGATTTTGAATCACAGAGGCTACTTGGGCTGCTAAAGACACTTGGCCAATCTTGTGTCACTGGGAGAAAGAGGCAACAAGGACATGGGCAGGCTGTGGGAACTCATGTTTAGACCCCTCTCCAAGGTCACGTGATAACCCTGGCTCATCATGTGTTTACATAAAAGTCTAAAATATCTTTTAAGGTGCAGGTGTGGCATGTTACTTCCAATGCATCATGATTGTGGCCATGGATTTTTGCCATCTTCCCGTATTTTCAGCTGCTTGTCTCCTGGACAGGTCCACTTACTTAGAAAGTTCAAGAAAAAGGTACTTTTATCGCCATCTTGTGAATACCAGTAAAGCAGACTTCCTCAACCTGTCAATAACCCTGCAAGGTCTGAATCATGGGAGTAGCATTTGTGACTACAAGAGTACATCTGTAAAATAAAATGGCTGCACAGATATTGGCTTGAATCCAGAATTATCCTTCTGAGAGTGGAGGTATTCTGTATCCCCCTCCCCAGTGCGACACCTTGTGTGACTTTCAGATCTGCTCCAGAAGGTTAGGGGAAATTTGGAGGATGCACAGTGGGCAGAAAAGAATATGGGAGTCCCACTCCACAATCAGTATCCTTTTGCTGGCTAAAGAACAGTTCTGGACCCAAACACTTGTCTTCTGTATTCTGGTTCCAGAAGCATATTAAGGGTCAAAGTTCTGACATGGATGTCTGGGTGGATGGGGTCAGTTTTTCCTATTCATCAGCGTCCACCATTCAAGGAAGTCAAACTCAACTGAGGAAAGCAATGACACATTCTGCTCAGTGAAGGCACTAGGGGCCTAAGAATCTATAGATTTTCCACTGTGCTGTAGCAGAACAAACATGCTTAGAGAGTCAGTCAATAAGGGAACCTCATTTTTCATGTTTTTGGTGCCCCAGCAGGTAGACTTCTGGTCAAGATCTGAAGCAGCGACACATGGGATTGTGGTCATGATTGTGAAGAGTAGCAAGGTTCTTCCTGACAGTGCCTACAAGGATCAGGATCAGATCTGTAGGTGTTTACAGGATGAGAGACTGCATAACCATGCTGCACAGCTGTGAACCCTGGAAAGGTCTATAAAAGGCTTTCCTATGCTGCTCAGTATACAATGTATGATACACTGCGTTTTTGGTTGTGTGGCCATTCTTGTTTCACCCCTTGACTTCTGCTTGCTCCTGATTCTGCCCTGGTCTCTGGGCTGATCCCGTCTTACCAGGTCCTGATTCTTGCCTTCTCTGATCTTACCTTGTCTCTGGTTCTATTGAGCCTTGTTGATATCTGGTCCTTGCCTGTTCGTGTCTCTGACTTTACTTCTGGGCTTGCCAAGGTTTGTTGGCATCTGATCTTGCTTGTTCCTTTCCCTGCTTCTGGTCTCTGTATGTCTTGCCAGTATCTGACCCTTGCTTGTTCTTGCCCTTCCTTGCCTCTGCATCAACGCCAAGATCTCCATCCCGGTCCTGCTGTTCCACCTGCTCTCTGTGACCCTGACCTGACAATTGCCTGGAATGCTAAATATGTCACTTTTGTCTCATATTGGCTTAGCTTCAAGTGCACCAGGATTAAGTGAAATATACAACATGCCCTGTAGTCCACAAAGAGGTGATTTCATTCAATATCAGTAGATGGAGCTACTAGTTTCATTAAATTCTGCTACAAAATTTACTCAGATAAATGGGAAACTTGATGAAGCACATAGAATAACAAACAAATGAAAAGGCTTTGTAGGCAGTTTACATTAGATCTGCACCCAAGCAGATTACAAAATATTGATTTCTCCTCATGGTAAGCCCATTAGCCCAGCCTAATTCCGAAATGCATTGCCCCAGAAGCGCAGACAGAAAGAGAGACCATGCAATCAGATGTGCTTGTAAATACCTTCTCTCTCTCATTCTCTCTCTTTCTCCCCGCCCCTCTCCCTCCCCATTTTTCTCATCACTGTTCACTTATACTCTGTGTTTATTCTTTTAGCAGGCTGCATTATTTGAGGAAAGAGATTCTATAGATTGCTCAGATGTCAATTTCATATGGCAAATATTCCTTGTGGGTTAAAATATATGTATAGATTAGTCAACTAAAGAGCAAGAATGTGCTGCAGAAAGGAGTATTTTCCCATCATGCACCAAGGAAATCATTTCCAGGATGCCTATTATTCTGAGTTCTACCACTATTAATCCCCAAACTTGTCAATGGAAGAGTAGCTTTCAGCTTCTTTTTTTATCAGTGTATCATTACTGCCTTCTGAAAAGGTCTGTGAAGCCAGTAAAAGAAGAAAAAAAGTAAATGGCTGACAATCGCTCAAGGGTTAGACTTGAACCTTGCTATAAAATGTAGAAATGAGCATGTTCTAAGAGGAACAGAGCTATTTAAATACTCTGACTGGGGTAATGTTCAGTAGTTGTCTTCTTCATCACTGTTATATCACAGAGCTGAACTATCCAGATTTTCTGATGGATGACATTCTTAACAATGCCTCACATGTAAGTTGTTTGGAGGGCAGGGTCCCCTTTTTCTTGGGTGTGCTAAAAAGACAACAGGAAAACAGCCTGCCTTACACAATTTATCACAGTATGAAAAGCTGCCCAGAACAGGATTTCCAGTAGCCAGGCAAGCCTCCCTCACAGCACCGCTCTCATCCACCTCTCTGAGTGTCTTTGTCATGAAGAAAGGGCTCTCTTCATAACAAGAACCATACAATGATCTGTTAAAAAATATTTACAGATCTTAAAGGTTTTACCTTAGTCCTGTCGCTTCTGGGAATCTTGAACTTAGGCATCACTTGATCTATATTTACCTAGGTTGTAACTTAATTGTTCTAGGTTTACTAGTGTTATCTTGGATGAATGACACTTGAATTAATGCCATTAAAAATATTGAATGTGAACTGATATAAAAGTACTAACGGTGGTCACTATTTCACATATGTAAGTCACTAGCTAGGTTCAAGATATCATGACATGCCATAGTCTTTTTTTCTTTTTTTAACCTCTCTTGATCTGTTGGGTTGTCTGAACCTACTTGTGGTATCTCACCATGGCACTTTTGGTCTTTCAAAACCATGATAAGAAACAATGGTTTGTTCTATGGTTTCACTGTATCACCAAGGCTTGTCATGTTGTCTGAACCCAGGATTATAGTACCATGGTATGTGACTACCACAGAGTTTCCTGAAAAGACTGGCAACTTCAGGAACTACTCCAGCCATCCAGTCTCAGACCATTGTACAGACCAATGAGAAAGAAGCAGGAAGCTAAGCAAGCAGTGATGCACCTTGGGATTAAATCTTAGGAATGGTGGCAGAACAGAGCAGGCAGGATGGAAACACCTATAACTTAGAAACCAATTGATTGTATGTCAGGTAGATCATTGTTTGAAAAAATGAACTGTGGTTGCTTGTCATGTTGCTTGAATGCAGCCGCTATAACCACTGTACTTAAATGGCATAATCATCGGTATTACTGAGTGGATGCACAGTACCATGTGAATGGTTCTCTCCCATTCTGGCTGCTCATTATGCTCCAGGGCTTGGTTGCTTGGTATGTTTGTTTTGGTGGGGAGAGGAAGAGCCTTTCATTGACCCTCCCCGTTCCTTCCCACCAGTGCTCACTTGCACCTAATCTGTGGCATTAGTTGCTTCTTTGCATAATGTTCTCCCATCCAGACCAGGGAATGGAATGGTTTAGAGACTGGATGGAGATATCCTCTGGTCAACAGCAGGTCCTCTGGCCGGGGTGCACTTTGGCATTTCCCATCCAAGCTGCCCATGATCCTGTGGTTGTTGGTAGAATTCTCCTCAGAAGCTGCTTGACTGAAGACCTTAATGTGTCCCATACAATAAAGTTCATAAGTAACCTGTACTGCAAGGACTCTTAAGAACAGCCATGTAGGATCCTAATACAACCATCAAATGACTGTAGCAATCTATTAAAAATCAGCCATGTGGCAATGCAGCACTCTGCCATAATGCAGTAGGGCTGGAGATGAGCAAAAGAAGCAACTGTTCTATTCAAGGTGCAGAAAGAAGCTTGCTCTTGAAAAGTAGAAAGAACAGGGCTTTACTAATTCTGGAAGGAAGCATTTGCCCAGATGTCAGTGGAGGGTGGATGAAAGAACCAGCAGAAGCATGTCAGGGTAGGTGTAAGGGCATCTTCTTCTCTTGTCTCATGGCACTTAAAGCAGGATTGGGCAACCTATGGCTCTCCAGCTGTTTTAGCCTATAATTCAATCAGTCCTAGCTGGACAGCCAACTTGATCATGGGCCAAAACATCTGAAGGTCCACTGGTTACCTATCCCTGGTTAAATACTTAGGCCCAGGCTTTCATTTGGGATGTGGCAACCAACAATTGCTAGAATACCATTTTTAAAAAGATCATTTCACACTATTTTTATTATACTGGAGAGGCCCTAAATCAGCCATGAATAGTCATGTTTTAAACTGGCCTCATACTCAGATTACAGCTAGTATTTATTATTTATTGAGCAGCACAGGTGAGCACAGAACCATTTTACAAGCAGATAAAAAGGAATGTTAAGAAAAGAGAGGATCTGCATATTTTCACTTTATATGAATCAGTTATTTTGTCCTTAGCAGTCTGTAGGAAGGAAGGAACAGAGGAAAGAAATAGCCACAGATGGAGCCGGAGTTGGAAGTGTGACATAAAATCTGAGAAGACTATCCAAATCCAAAATCTGAGAAGACTTTCATTACTACTACAACAGAATTGTCTTAGAAAAATGTGACCAGATGAGACACGTCCTGATTCCCTTCCCACTCCAACACACACATATGTACTTTCAACTTTCAGACCAGGATTGGTCATAGGGCTATACTGAAGAAGGCAGAGGAAAAAGCTTTCCTTACCTATGATAGAATACAAAATAGTTTAAACCATTTTTGGATCTGATCGTATCACAAATACCATGTCACCTTTAGATCAGTTTTCACCTCTGAATTAAAACAGTAACAACTAAAAGTTAAGTTGTGATCTACCCACCTGTGACTCCTGCTTCTTCTAACAGCAAAGCAAGAGATTACTGAAAAGTAGAATCCGTCCTATTTTCAGTAAACTGGGATTTCTCTGTGACTGCTTTTCTCTCCCCACTTTTTATTTTCATTTTGGCCAGGGGTAAGGGGAGATTGCAAAAGTTGCCTGTCAAGCTTTTTTGGAGCTTGTTTTGATTGCCAGAAGTAGTCCTTCCAAGTGCCCCACCAGCATGTTGGAGGAGATGCCTGTAGTGCCAAGCCGGTTTGTTGTATTATTTGATACAAGTACACAAACCTAAATTTTAATGACAAAAGGTACATTGCGATGGGGGTTTAAAGTCTCATCTAGAGCAATGTCCAGGAGGCTGTCTGCTGTGAAGGGGAGGCATCTACCCAACCTAGATATTCTCCAGATATTGCTTCAAATACTTCTCCCTGTCTTTGCTATTTTCCTGACAGCTGTCAGAAAAAGCATGACTTTCGGCCATGAAAAAGATACTTTGGGGAATATATACCCCATTCACAGCAAGAATCACATCTTTTTCCTCCTCCCATTAGTTCTTCCTAGGGTGCATATTTTGTTTTTGCCCCAAACCACAAGGTGCTTGGGAAAGTGCAAAAGTGCACCCCACCCCCTTTTTCTATGTACAAAAAACAGTTCTGACAGCTTAACTTTCAAATGTCTGGGTCTCTTTCAAAAGGACTTTTGAGTGAAAAAAATATTTATTTACTTAAAACTTCTGCATATCATCCCATCACTGATGGGATGATATACATCATTAAAATAAGAATTTTAATTTTGGACATATGTTGACATAGATGTAAGTCTTGCTGGGGCATCTTGAAAGAACTGCTCCTTGCAGTCAAAATGGGGATTCCTAAATTGATTGGCAACTGGCTTCTGTGATATCCCTGACAAAAATGTAGGGAAAGGGGAAAAGTGCAACTTGGGCACTTTTGGGGCAGCGGTCACTGGCACTTAGCTGGTAGCCCCATGGCAAGAGCAAAAGGTTTTGTTTTGCTTTTTAATGCTCTTGCAATGGCACTCCCTATCTGATGGAATTAGTCACCCAGGTTAGTCACCCAGTCACCCACCCGCAAGCCACACTTGGGGAAACAGGCTGGATCCACACACATAGTAACCAATCATTGGTAGTAACTCTTGATGGCTTGTCTTGTCATGCAAAGCCAGGCTCTATAGATCTATTTGAAGGTAAGTTCAACAGGGCTTATTTCCAAGTAAGTGGATGTAAGTTTTCATTCCAACAATCCTTTGTAATTCTCCTGTTAATAGTTCAGTCAACTCTGACACGCCAAACTGTATTCATATTAACCATCATTAAGAAACCACACCATGGTTTGAGCTTTCAAATGTGTAACAAGCAAATGATGGGTTATTTGCTTTCATTTTCTATCAGCCTCCATACTCAGCTTCTGAGGTTCTTAAATTGCTCTGTTCTCAGTGGTACAGAAGTCACTGACAGCAGAATAATAGCTATACCTGTAGTTTCACATCATAGTTTTTGAATTCAAATCTCTTCTGTTGAGATACATGAATACAAACTCACTCATAGAGGTCTGTCAAGTGTTGGTGAAGAGAAAATGCCCTTCTTACATGGAGATCACTGTCTCCAGCCTTATTCATTTGCAAATACTTATTTTTATGTGTAGTGCTTGACTTTGTCTAATTGCAAGCCTTATGGGGGAAATTATGAAAATGCCAACTATCTGTTGACTGACTGTCAAATAAGTTGAGGCTTCACTTTGGAACTTATCAATACTGCTTGGCATTTTGAACAAATGATGCCTTGTCAGATCTATGCTGTCAAAGGAAAAGGGAGGAGGGAGGCTTTTGTCCATGACACACGACAGGACAACTGCATGCTGTGATTTGTATGCACTCACCTTCTCTCTTGGGAGATGCTGATTATCCCACCATGCCATGAGAGGTTAGCTTTAATGGATTGCCCATCAATCCCATCCTTCAACTGTATAATGTTATGCCACATTTGCTAACATAGGACCTGAGCAGGGCTTGTTATAGCTCAGTCCATGGTGGGTAAGGATTGTGCAATGGTGGACTGTGCAATCGCACTACATGTGTTCAGATGCAACCACTACATATATGTTCAAATGCAGCCTAGATGGTCATTCAGTGAGATGCAGGGATCTCAAAGCCCAGAGTGGCTACTGGTTTACAACTGTGTGACACATCTGAGCATATACTGAATTGCAGCTTTTAAGGTATGCCTGGATGTAAAAAAAATAGAAAAGCTGAGCTGGACCAGACCAAGGATTCATCTAGTCCAGAATTCTATTCTTACAGTGGCCAACCAGCTGCCCATAGGAAACCCTCATGCAGGACAGGAGTGCACCAGAACCCGGCCACCCACGTTCCCCAGCAACTGATGTATGTAGGCATATTGCCTCTCATACTGGAAGCAGCACATTGCTATTAGGAATAGTGGTCACAGGCAGCCTCATCCTCCATGAATGTGTCAATCTCCTTACAAAGCCGTCCAAACAGGTGGCCCCATCGCTTGTGGAACTGAGCTCTGTATTGTGCTCATGCTTCTATTTGTACATAGAAAACCAAATATGCTATCAGATTGAGAGACTGATGAAAATGGATAGTGGGGTGTTTACAGAAAAGGCTATTAGCCCCATTCATTTATCTTTCCTTCACACATAAACACTTGCGTGAGGGGCCTGATGGCAGTCCTCCTCCACCAAGTGAGTCTGTGGATGGGAACCACCGAAGATGCCTATGCTCCCTCTGTATTCTGGAACCCTGATCACACAGGGGTGGGGAAAGGACATGCTTTCTTTCTCTTATATTCCTTCCTTGAAACCTTTCCTGAAACCTTTCCAGCCATGTTACAGAGAGCTAATGAAACCTTCAAACCTGGACGCTGGAGAGTGAGAAAAGGAAAGGGGTCCTCTTCCTTCCTTTCCATAAATCCACAGTAATGGATTTTGAGATTTTTAAAACCTTAAAATATACATCTATTAATCCTTCCTTCAAGGGCATTATAAATTACACGACCCATTACTAGGCCCATTCCCTCTTCATTGTCCTCTCTACACTCACTCACTTCCATGATATTCCATGACTGAATTACAGTCAACTGCCTGGCAGGGGAGTGTCACAGCTCAGTGGCAAAGGGCTTCCTTTCCATGTAGAAGGTCCCATGGTAGAGCTGGAAAAGATTCCCCTCTGAAACTCCAGAAAGCTGCCACTGCAGCTAAATGCAAGCTAAATAGACCAGTGGTGCAACTTGTTATAAGGCATCTTCCTATATTTCCTGTGAAATCGCACTGGGCTCTTGGGACTATTTTGGGGACGGTTTTTACAATTGTTTTTGTTCACGATGTATGGGAGTCTAGCAAAATCCCTAACTATGTGGAACCCACTACCATGCTTGGGTTAGGCACAAATCCTGCCAAGTCTGGTGTCATGGAAATGAGGTTCATTAGTATTAGAATGAGTATTCCTAGTTATCCTAACCCCTTGGGATCAGGCAGCACAAATTGAACCAAACAAGGAAACTAATCCATTTTCTCGATGTTATTTTTCCTCAGTGCCCCCGATTTGCACAGGTTAATCTCACAAGTAGCTGGATACACAGCACTAGGTAGAAGTGGAGATCAGGAAAGGATTTCACCTATTGCACAGTCTAAAATTTTATTCTGTATTAGGTGCTTATCTTGTTGCGACATATGAAGCCACTCAGAAAGCTCCTGCAAAGATAGTCTGGGAAAAAGGCATGCAAAGATGATGGTTTTGTGAACGTGAAACATATACTGAGCTGACCCATATGAAGAACTGATGCACCACACATTCAGTAGTCAAAATGATTCAGACACACCTGCTGAAAGTGTGGATTGCTTAACTCCAGGTGTGCCATTTTCCTTGTAAATTAGTCATACTGATGCACAACACCTGTGTGATTACTCCAGTGGATTATAAATGACTTATTATTGGACACCTCAACACTTTATTGCACAGTAATGGATTCCTGATCACATCTCCTTTTTTATTTAAAAGTTAATGCAAGATATTTTCTAAGGAAAACAAGTTGTGGAGGTGAAGTGTTATGCGGAGAGCTTTGCTATCTTAAATGAGCTGAAGATCTGTCTCTGTGACTTCTTGCATTCCTTACAAATATCTCTACAAAGATTCACAACCAATGTGCAGCTGACATTGTCACATTTAATCCTGGATTCCCAGATCTATATTCAAAAGTAATTAAAACACTGTCCAAGAATTTAAAGGTGTCTTGATGGAACCTTGACTTTAAGACCAAAGGTGGTTGAATATGAGTTTGGATTCAGATTCCTAAACTCTTGTTTCTGAGAAGAGAATAATCTAGACATAGTCAAGAAAAATTGAACTTGGCAGAGTTTTCTCAGGTTCATTATTACTTGAGTCCATCTGAAATTGAGAGTTCTGTTTTTATTTCTTTTTGCATGAAAATGAATGCATATTTTCACACATCTCTCCAATTCTATGCACCAGCTGTGTGCATGCTTGAAATGTACTCATGCTTTCCTCACTGATTAAAGTCTACTTTATGCATTTTTCAAACACATACTTTATAAACGTTTTTCAAATGTATACATGCTGTCAAACAACTTTTCTGTTCTGTAGGCCACACTAACAGTGTGTCATAGTGGTTAAAGCGTTGGACTGGAACATGTCGATCCGTGTTCTAATCGCCATTCAGCCATGAAACTCACTAGGTGACCTTGAACCAGGCATTGACTGTCAGCCTAGCCTACTAGTTGTTGTTCTTAGGATAAAATGGAGAAGAGCAGGAGGACTCTGAAAGCTGCCCTAGGTTCTTATCCAGAAAAAATGAGAAATAATTAAATATAATCAATATAATAGCTATTGCAAGCTTGGAAATTACAGACTTTGAGCACAGACAGTCTTTATTCTGTCTGGAAGGTGTAAACTGAGTAAATTGTGATCAAAAAGAAACTGAAATTCATTTTCTTGAACAATCTGGGAATTACAGATCTCTAGAGTCTGAGACTGAAAAGTTCCCACATGCTGTTGTGAAGAGCATCTCTTACTTTCAGCATTCTATATTGGGGAGAGCTCAGCTATTCCAGGATATTGTGTGATACTGTTACACTGCACCTGTTCTTTGCCAGTGTTTGGGATAGTCCATTGTAACACATGCTGGGACTGGACAGACTAGATCCAGAAGAGGCAGCAATTCATTGAAAAGCAGACTAAGGAAGCTTTTCCTTGGAACAGAGCATTACATGAATAAGACTCACGTAATGATGAATAGATTAGTCAATTTTGTTCCCTCTCCATTTCTCACCTTTTCCATCAATGTATAATGTCATTTACTCCAAACTTTTAGAAACACTGATTTTCAAACTTATATGAAATTTAAATTTTGTGCTCATTTATTAGAATGCATAAATGCATTTTAACATTGTAGAAAGGTGTTGAATGCCTGTCTGGTCCACAGCAGTTTTGCATCTGTTCTTCTATAAACCCTTTCCCATCCTATCTCTGCATCAATGTGCCAGTTAAAACACACCTACACACACAAGCACCCACACTACAAATGTTTGCTTTGCTTTTATATATATATTTATCACAGAATCTGCACTGGTATATGCATTTCACCCTAAATGCTCATTTTGTATGCATTTTACCTTAAAGTTTTCATTCCAGTCAGCTTATTAGTCCAGAAAGTACAAATCAGTGCAGAAAAAATGGGTGCTGAGCATGATCTTCATGCATTCCCTAGCAATGCCTCCAGAAATGATGCTTCCTTACAGAACTTAGGGTGGAATCCTATGTATCTTTTGACAGAAAAAGTCCTAGAAATCCCAACATTCCCCACCCATACTGCAATTTATTTATTTATTATATTATATGCCACTCCATAGCCCAAAGGGTTCTCTGGGGGCCTACAATAGAAACAATAAGAAGAACAATAAGAAATAATAATGAAATAAAAACAGTAAAATAATTATATGAATTGTTCTGTCGAAACAGGCATGGCACTGTACTCTTAACCACTGAAGGCTACTGCACTGTACTGGCCATAACAATCAGTTGGAGCATTTGCCTCTGTTGTAAACACATTATATGGGCAAAGCCTAATCTCTCAACTCAGCTCTATCACTGCCAAATAGGGACCTTCCATGAGGCTGATTCGGCACAGGCTTAGGACAGGCAGGAGGAAGTACTTCACACAACATGCAGCTGAACTGTGGAACTTCCTGCCACAGGGAGTGGTAATGGTCATGAATCTGGATGGCTTTAAAAAGAGCTTGGACAGATTCTTGAGGGAGGATGCTGTCAGTGGCTGCTAGCCTTGTGGGCTATGTGCCCCCTCCTTAACCAGTGGTGGGATGCCTGCATAAACCAGTTGCTGAGCAGCTTGGACAGGAGGAGGTCTTGCACCTATCCTGCTTGAGGGCAGCTCGTTTGTCACTCTGTAAGTGGAATGCTGGACCGGATGGATATCTGGTCTGTTCCAGCATGGATTTTCTTATGTTCTTATCGCGATCTCTCTTGTAGATTTAGTGCACAGTCCTGTAGGATTCACCCTTGCAAGGCAGAAACCTCCAAGTTTGGATATTTCCAAGATTTCTATGCCTTGCCAGGCTGAAAGCAAGCCAAGAAGGCAGATAGAGGTGACCTTCACTTCCCCGTCCTCTCATCACTGGATTTTTGCAAGATGAATTTTTAGCCAGTCTAGCAAAGGTGCTTCAGAGGGGGAAGGAAAAAGGCTGGAAGAGGCTTAGAATATTCCTATCCTGTCATTTCCTGTTTCTTCCCCTCCCCTCACATGGGATTACTTCTTTTGCCTTACCCTCTGAGACCAGTTTTCCCACTTCAGAGGATATCCAATGCACTTCTTTCCATGCCAGCTGTGAGGGGATAGCAAGGAGCTGGATCTCTGACCACCACCCCACCCATGGCTGACCACTGGCCTCTGAAGGACAGTCAAATCCTCACTATCTTATGGCTAATCAAGCAATGTCTGGGGCCATAAAAATGTCCCTGCCCTATCAGAACTGTTGTGATGTGTGTGGAAACTCCTTCGAACACTTTAAATTGCAAACTAAAAGCATTTGTCTTTGTGATTGTTGTGTCTTTGCGCCCTCATTGTGCATGACTGTACAGTTTCTAAGTGAACAGTTCCCAGCCCCAAAGAGTTTGCAAACTAAAATCTGCTTTAGGAAAAACAACAAAAGAGGGAAAGAGAAGGGAAGACAAGGCGAACAGGAGAACCCTGGGCAGTTTTGCTTACAGGTTTACTTAGAGTAGGACATGAGAGTGAAGAGACTGTGCCAGAGGCTCCATGTTTTGAAGCTGGATCTGAAGGAAGGGTGAAAGGTGGCATCTGCAGGTGTTCTGAGGCAGCTACATAGAAAGGGCAGAATCTCTTGATGGCACGGGAGAAGGCAACCTTCAGAAGGTTGAAGATGACTGAAACTGCAAAGCAAGGGAGTTCAGGATAAGAGAAATGGTGTGGTGGTGGGAGAGCAAGGACACAGAGGACTTCGAAGGTGAGGGGGGAAAAAACTTGTGCTAAGAGTGGGTAGGAAGCCAGTGCAGCACTTAAGAGAGGGATCACATGTCAGGACAATGAAAGAAGGCATTATTTTGGCAGAGTGCTGGAAAAAAAGATTGCTGCATAGAAGAAGAACCATGAGAAGGGAAGACCAGAGAGGAGAAGATTGTTTTAGTCTCTGTAAGAAATGATAAGGCCATGGCATTCTCTCTTTATTTAGCATCTTGCAAGTATAAAGGTGTGTGACTCTATTCATTACTTATTTGCTTTTAAAACTGCCTCATAATATATTATTGGAACGCAAGAGAGAACATACAGCCCTTGTTCATAAAACTGTTTCCGGCTGATCTAGTTCTTTTGGCAGTTTTAGAAATGCCAGTGGGGTGTTGTTGCTTAATCAACATTTGGTATTTCACATCCTCATAATCTGAAATGCCAATACTACATATTTTGAGAAATTATTCATGCCATGTTCCTAATGAATTGGAGAACTGTGGGCCATGAAAGTCAAGACAATTTCCCATTCCAGACATTCATGTCAGAAATCCATTTAGTATGAGTCTCCTATTGTAGAAATTTAATATATCATTTGACCTGAAAAATACTCCCAATCTCAAACAACAACATAAAAGCTTGTAAACATTCAATACCATATTAGTGGTGAAGTTAACACAAATCCATGCAGAACAAACAACATGTCAGCCAGGGCATGTGAGAGAAGGCAGTTGCGGGAGAGCAGGCTGCCTGGACAAAGGTTGCATTGCTAAGCAAGGAAACAAATCATGGGGTTCAAAGTTTCAATGCTAGCATACATCAAATGTGGAAAAAAACCTGAATTATTTTTGAAGCACAAGTTTTGTTCTCTCTCTCTCTCTCTCTCCATGTGTGTGTGTGTGTGTGTTTAGAGGGAAGACCTAATGGACTCATGCTGCCAAAACAAATGATACACTCTATATAAGGAAAACTATATTAAGCTAATCTTAAATGCTACCTTAAATGCTTTCACTAGAAATTGTAATTAATGGAATTTTAAATACTCTTTTTTAATGTCACAGTCCAATTTAAACAAGTGGGCCTTATTAAGGTCACTCAAAAATACTGGTTTTCCAGGTTAGGATAATTTATTCATATGTATCCTGATGAGATGGATAGCAGTTAGGAACTTGAGTTGGCATGGCATCTTAAAAATATGTTCTCTTCTTATAGAATAACTTTAAAACTATTTTAACAAAGAAAGTAGATGGATGGATGAAACTCCCGTGCAAATAAGAGTGTAATTTCTGGAGATAACAGATTATATTTAAAAGGAGTGGGAGAAAGGTATCAGGATGAACCCTAAAGAACCCTTTCCAGCTCTGAAATTCTTGAGAGTAGAACCCAGTTCAAAGGACCACACAGCAAATCATGGCTTATTTAAGCCATGGTGGCCTTCTGTACCTGCTGCTGGCATTTTGAATAATTAGCACCCAACCATGGCTTGTAGAGACATGCACACCCAGGATCTGTGGGTTGTGTGAACAATAAACACATAGCCCAACAGCAGACCATGCAATATGTGATAGTTGTTTAACTGTCCCATAACCCACAGTCACCAGGTGGGATCCATGATAGGACAAGCCCAATACTGAATATTCAAAATGGCCACTAACACACTTCATCCACAAATAAATAAACCACTGTGTGCTATTCCATTGGATCCTAAGTTTTTTCTAACTAGAGCCATCAGTGCAGGTTCCCTGAGCCAGTAGATCTCGACAAAAGACAGTTGATAGTTGATAACATTTGGGGGATGCGTTTCACTGGAGGCTAGGATGGCCTAAGAAGCCATAAATGATAGGCATGTGTGACTCATTCCCCCCCCCCCCTCTAGAGAGGGAAAGGACAAGTTGGGTCTCTTGTGTGTATTCATCTATCTATGTTATGTATTTATTAGATTCATATACTGCTTTCCTCATAATTGGGGAGTTTGTGTGTAATACGGAGTTAGTCTGTGCCAGAACTGGATCTGAAAAGATGCAAAGCACTAACTTTGACCCCTGGAGGAAATTTTCCTGTACTACAAATTCCCATATATGTTTAATGGAGAACAGGAGATCTTTAATGCCACAAACCTGCACCTTAAGCTGAGTCTCCATCCATGCACAGATAAACAATATTGCACAGAGATGCTGTAAATCTCCATGCTCCACCTGAGGAAAATCAACCACAAGAGAGCTGAGGAACCCTGGAACTTCTTGGCACTGGGAAGCAAAGTGCCTGAACTTACCAAACGTCATGGATTACAGAATAAGTGAAAGATACAGTGTGCCTAATGACAATCAAGAAGAGTTTTTCTCACCAAACTAAAAGATGAAGGAACAAAAATCAGAGTTTTCACAAGAAAGAGCTAATTATTTGTTCCCATCATCAGCACAACTTTACACAGAGACCTGCAAGGGAGTTCCCCAGGATTACTTCTCAGGCAAGCTTAAAGCCTATGAAATCTCTAGGCCAGAAATATTTTGTAATTCTTAGGACCAAAACAAATATTACTCTAAATCAATAGATAGCAGTTATGACTTTCTAGATATTTTTACTCTAAAGTGAGTGCGGAGGTCAATCTGGATCAAGATGCTAGTGCAGGAATGGAGGTAGCATCCCTTGTATATCCCATGTGCATTCTAGAGTAAATAGAAGGATGCTAAATACAGATTATTTTTCACATTAATGTCTGTTTTGGCCTTCAGCCACAATAATTAAAAAAACCTCCCAAGGGCTGGGGATAATGCACACCGACTGAAGGTCCAATCTGAATCAGAGTTGGAAGTGTTGGGTAGCTACAAAGCAACATGCCTACACAATGATTCTTACCTCACATCCTTTTCCTTGCTGCTGTTCCTCTCGCCCAGGGAAAGAGTGGGAGCAAACTCCCAATCCTGGGAGAACCTGAATGTCTGACTTGGCTTTGGATTGCTTCATTATATGAGATGTCCCAGCTTCTCAACATCATAAAGAGTACGGCATGTTTCTTGCTGCAGTCTGGCCTAATAACCGTCCAAGGGAACAAAGAATTAGTTATTGATTGAATTCCGTATGGATACTGTGTTGAGCTCCATTGCGGCAAAGTCTGTCAAATATGCTGAATGTAAGAAAGGCCTCTATCTTGGTCATTTTGATTAGTGACAGTGTGAATGTCATTAAAATCCTCTTCCCCATTATTATGCTGTCACCTGCCAAGGCTCCATTATCTTTATCAAGAAACCTTTTCAGAGATGGTTAATAGTGCAATTCCTCTAGAGTTACTTTTATCTCCCACATCTTCATTTGCAAATGATCGAAAGAAGAAAGACAACACTGCATTGTTCAAGGTACTATTGTTGCTCTTTTAACTCGGTTAGGATACAGCTTTGGCCATCCAAAGGGCAATTATATGGTTTGCAATATCTTCAGACTGATTGTAAAATAGTCTTTTGAATACTGAAACAGTGCATTATCCAACGTGAATGGCCCGACTGAGAGATGTTACTCTAGTCTATTCCTCCAGGTATTGCATCAACATTTCTTTCTTTTTTAGAATGGGAAGGGTCCAAAAGCTAGTTTGCCCAAACCTCTGCCAAACTCTAGCCAATAAAGATCATGCTGGGGTTGTCTGCGTGACCCTCAATGAAGCTTTGGTATGTGCAGGGTGTTCCGCTTTTATGATGTACATTTTGAATATGTAACCCCTGTTTGAGGGTTGTCGTATCACGCAAACCCAATGACTGTGTGCTGTGTGAGTTTTAAAGAACCTTTGCTGAAGCCACAGGCTGTTCCAGGATTATACATGGGTTGCTGTTTTTCCCAACATGGCCCCTGCTCGCTTGCTTACACAATATGACCATTCTCAAGCTGGGCTTGTTTATCTGCCCTGGCACCCATGGATACATCATAGTTAATCATTCCACAGCAACTCATGACATGCTGTACAAACCCAATGTCCCTATGTTCGTATGTCATATGCGGAGGCATGGGCATTGCAGAAAGCTTCCTCCAGCCAAACAGATCAAGATGAATAAAGGAAAAGATTCTAGTTACAGGGATTCTATAAGGAAAGGGAAGGTAAACATATGCCAGATTTGTTCTAAGAAGTTATGGGGCTTAAGAGATCACTCCTTGAAGAAGGGTATGTGGTGCAGGCCAATGGATAAGGTTTTGTACTTGGACCAAGGGAATCCAAATAAAAATTCCTGCTCATCAGAGTAGGGCCTTGTCTGTGGTGGCACCCAGATTGTGGAATGCGCTCCCCAGAGAGGTTCGCCTGGCACCGAGCCTATGCTCTTTTCAGCGCCAGGTGCAAATCTTTTTATTTGAACGTCATTTTAAGAATTAGGGATTTTAGAAGTTAACAGTCACTTTTTTAAATCTCAAATTATTTATATTTTCTTTTTCTTTTGAATGTGATTTACTCATTTTTAACTCTGATTGTATTTTTATTACTATTGATTGTATTTATGATCAAAATTTATTATTGTCTAATATATTATTGATTGTTTTTATAATTGTAGTTGATTTTAAGCTTGTAAGCTGTCCTAAGATGTTGCCATGAAGGATAGAATAGAAATGTTTTATTATATTTTAAAAAATATTGAAATCTGTAAAACTTCTCTCTCTGAGTTTGGGACAATCACTTATTAATCTCTCAACTCTATTAATCTCACAGGAATATTGTATTTTTAAATACAATGTATAAATGTATACAATAAATAATCATGTTGATGGAGAATGAAAAAAACTCTCTACCAAAAGATATACATCCATAGTCTGCTATTTTAAGTTGCGCAGTTCATTGCTTTACTATCAAAGTGATCTGAATCCCCCGATAACACTGCCATATGCTTTCTATGGGCTTGCTTACACAAGCATGCATGCCACTTAATTTCTGATTCACCCCATTCATATTATTTATTTATTTACAAATTAATTCATTATATTATTAATTTGCCCAATAAATAATGTTCACTGGGCAAATGCCGGGCTATAGCATTTGTGTAAGTTATTGAACAAACAGATCAACAAACAGACCGAAGAGCAGTATAACTGGGATCTGTAGAAATGCTTGCAAACATCTTTCCGTTCACTTCTAATAACTCTAGACTTGATAGCTACGCATAGCTTTATTAGTTAACTCTTTTCACTGAAAAGGATGTGGTATTGGGCTCATTCACACATGCAAGCCTTGCTGGCACAGCCATAAGCGCCATGCATTTGTGTGAGCCAGTCCATTCTGCCAGCTTTTGTTCATAGTAATGGCATTCCTTCTCATCCCAACATTCTCATTCTCACCAGATCTATTTAGATAGACATTGCCTTAGATGGCCAGTGGAATCGGATATTTTTTCCTGGCTTTGACCAACTTCTGTTACACCTTATTTACTTTTGGGTTTAGCAAAAGCAGATGTAATTGAAAGGAAAACCTGAGAACCACACAGGTGTTTTTTCCAACAGCCCATTCATTTCAGTAGGTAGTTAAGGATGCTTAAACATTTTTCAGAACTATGGCCAAAGTCTTTAGGGAACAAGGTCATCATTTTTTTTAAATGGAAGCTCAATATCAGTCGAAAGTACAAATGATAGCAACAATGCAAGATTCGCAATGGGCAATTCGTCTCCAATAACCCTTTAAAGTCCTGATAATAAGAGAACATCACAAACACAGCAGCTCAGTTTAATCTTCCCTGAAGTGCTCCCAAAATGAAACTATCAACAATTTATTTTGCATTCTGTCTTAAATATACAGAAAATATGTAAACCATTGTCTTTGTTGTTATAGCAAAGCACAGAACATTCACACCAAGCTTTCTATTAAAGTTTTAGAATTGTAGAAGTATCTGCACGATCACCTTCATTTCTTTGAAATGTCAGTGTTTATTACAGCAAGCTAGAGGCATGGGGAGCTTTCCTTTGAGATGCAAATCATGAGTGTAGCAGTCTTATGTGTTTATGATTCCTTTACATTAAGGGACTCCTTAAGCCCCACCACCCATCAATAGCTAATTTCACAAAGTGTGAGGCTTGATAAGCCATAACGTCATTGTTGCAGTTTTCGGTTGTTCTCTTCCCCCACTTTACCTCCTCCGCAAAAATTGTTGAGCAAAAATTGGAAATAAATTATCACAATGACTTGTGGAACAATGTGAGGAAAACAGCCATCCAATCCCATTCCATCCACTGACTGCATATGGATTGCAGTGGTACCCAATACTATCATATTGCTCTTGCAATCTTTGTAAACAATACATCAGAAGATTTAAGTGGATGACAAAGAAATGGTTGACTTAATTGTACAATTCATATAATAAAAAACCATAGCCCAATATGGTTTGGGGGTGGGGGTAGAGAGACGGAAGTAGGATGATTTTGAAGCAAGTGGAATCATAGAAAAGTAGAGTTGGAAGGGGCCTGAAGGCCATTGGGTCCAGGAGCTAAAGAGCCTCTTGATGAAGGTGAAAGAGGAGATGCAAAAGTTGGCTTAAACTCAGCATTAAGAAAACTAAGTTCATGGCATCCATTCCTCTCACTTCCTGGCAAATAGAAGGGGATGTAATGGAAGGAGTTTATTTTCCAAGATTTTATTTTCTTGGGCTACAAGATCATTGCAGATGGTGACTGCAGCCAAGAAATTAAAAGACCTTGAGAGGAAAGCTATGGCAAATCTAGACAGCATACTAAAAAGCAGAGACATCACCCTGCTGACAAAAGTTTGTGTAGTCAAAGCTATAGTTTTCCCAGTTGTAATGTATGGCTATGAGAGTTGGACCATAAGGAAGGCTGAGCACTGAAGAATTGATGCTTTTGAATTGTGATGTTGGAGAAGACTCCTGAGAGTCCCTTGGACTGCAGAGAGATCAAACCAGTCAATGCTAAAGGAAATCAATCCTGACTGTTCTCTAGAATGACAGATACTGAAGCTGAAGCTCAAATACTTTGGCCACCTAATGAGAAGAAAGGACTCACTGGAAAAGACCCTGATGCTGGAAATGACAGCAAAAGGAAAAGGGGACAGCAGAGGATGAGGCGGCTGGATGGGGTCACTGATGCAGTGGGTGTGGGGTTGGGTGGACTCCAGAGGATACTGGAGGACAGGAGAGCCTGGTGTGCTGCGCTCCATGGGGTTACGGAGAGTCAGGTATGACTTTGCAACTGAACAAGACAAGTTACACCATCCTATTTAGATGACTGTCCAAATGCTTTTTGAATGTCTTCAAGGAAGAGCGAGGCGAGGAAGAGCTCACAACTTCCCCAGGTAATAGGTTCCATTGTCAAACTGCTCTGACAGTAAGGAAATTCTTCCTGGTGTCTAGTCTAAATCTGGTTTCTAATGCTTAAGCCAGATTCAGATACATTCATTTATGTCCACACTCATTTATGTGTACCTCAAAATAAGACATGTTTATCTGGCCACCTGAAAAGACCAATTTCAGACACTGAAGATCACATTAAAACGGTTGGTGTTCAAGATTTCCATTTCCTACTTAGATGTTCCCCAAACTGTTTTCGCCCACCCAACTTTTCTGGAACACTTTTGTTCCGATTTCTTCAGTCATTATCCTTACAGTCATCATCCCTATTTTCTCTTCTAGTGTACTGATTGCAGAATCTATCACCCTCAAAGAATAAAAGATTTGGAAAGGACTCCTAATAGCCCCACCATCTACAATCCCATCAAGTCCTTTACACACTGAAAGGTAATATTTATTTGCTGGGTCCTTTCTGACTCTGTTATTCTATTGAGACTAAAATAGTCATATCACAAAAGTATAAAGTATATCATTTCCTTTTCTGATGATCAGTGCATCTTAAAAGCATGGAGAAAGACACATTATTTGTGTTGTGTGTTTACAGGGTTTTGATAGCTAACAGAAGGAGAACCAAAGACATATTACCAACTCAGGTACTCTACGCGCTGCTGCAGTCTAGTAAAAATGCCTGTCTGCAGATTTATTAACAGGAGACTTTCTTGGGAATACCTCGGGACATTCGCAAGAACATACGCTGCAATCATTTATGGAAAGTACACTTGGCTTAAAAATAAAACTATTTAGTTGTGAATCAATTTTCCTTCCTTAAGGAAATTATGGATTGTTTGCAGCATATCTCAGCAGGGTTCCACATTTCCACATGTAAAGTAATTAAACGTATGTGACATTCAGTCTCAAAATAGAAGTTCAGGAATGCTGGATAAGGAGAGGCCATGCAAATTCAATGCATTCTGGAAACATTAGTGGAACTACAGAAGTCTGTGCCACTTGGGTGCTCATTTGCATGACTAACTTTGCTGCTTTCCATGCAAGTATTTGTACATGAGGTAAAAAGCAGGGCACATACATGTTTAGGTTTTTTATTCTGTAGTATATCATATTTACATTGAGGATGGTTGAACTCTTCCCAGGAAGGAACTGGCTTGATCCCCCTGCCCAGTCAAAAACAAATGTATTTAATCATGTTTTAGATTTCTATCTCACTGCTTTCATTTTAAAAGAACTCAAAGCAGCTTACGTCATTTGTCTCCTCCTGCTTTCAATCTTATCCCCACAACAACCATGAGGCAGGTTGGGCTGAGAGGCTGGGCTGGCCCAAAGTCACCCAGTTGCCTCCACAGCTGTGCAGGGACCAGAACCCAGATCGCTTGAGTCTCACACCAACATTTTACCCCGACTGGCTCTCAAATCTGTTATTTGCTGAGCCAATCAAAGAGTCCTAGTTAAGGAACCACTGTTCCCTACCAGCTTCACAGTCCCCCAACACCGTTCCTTTTGTTTCCAATGCCCTGCAGAAGTATACAGCAGAGGTGTAACAATCCTCTCCAGGATCCAGCCGTCTTCTGTTTGTCAGTCTTCCTCTTGTGCTCAGACCTGAGTAAGGAAGCAAGCTGAGTTGAGAGCAAGTCCATAAATGCTTTCAGAACTCTGGTTGGCCAACTGGCAACCTTCTCACTTAGCACGTGCAGCACAAACAAAGACAGCGAGTCACATGTATAGAAGAGGGACAAACGTGAACAGCATTTGAGTGGGTTGCTTCCTGTCAAGTACCCACACAAATATTCAGTGAGGATGGTGGAGAAAGCTGTCCAGCTGAGAAAAACTGTACATTCTGTGCACAGTTTATCCTTAGAGTTCTCCTTGGCATTCTCCTTGGCACTTAAGGGTTTTGCACAACTATACAGGAATTGGAAGGTCAGTGGTGGAGCGTGTGTTTTCATGCAGAGGGGCCCTGCTTCGATCCCAGTTTTAAAAAAGAAGCAGGACGCAGGGGCCATGAAAGGCCAGATGCTTTCCTGTGTTTTGGAAGAGCTCCTGACAGACCAGACCATGTTGGGCTAGGTGGACAAATGTCTGACCAGGCATAAAACAGATTCCCACGTTCTTGTAAGGCAAGATGTAACTTACATTCTGTTGTCAGGAGGTGTGCTGCAACCACTGATTAACCCTTCTGCAAAAACACTGTAAAGCAAACAAAGGAAAGATGTCAGCAGGGCAATTTGGAGATGCCAAAACTGCTAACACTACTGTTTTACTAGCTGCGTGGTAGTTGAGAGGATTTTATATTCTTTAAGCAAATAAAAGGAAACATAGGTTACTATAATAACGAGTTCAGCCATTCTCCTGACAAATAGGTACACAAAGTAAGGGTGGTTTCTCAGAGTAATGGAAAATGTATACCAGATGAATCCCATGTTCTGCAAACCATCTGGCAATGAAGCTCATGTTTTCTTTGTGTATTTATGCTACATTTACAAAGCTTAATGTCGCAAGAAAAATGGAGAGAGGAACACTGTAGGAGCTCATGGCATAGAGGAAACGACACCCTAGTCAGAACACGAGATTTGAACATTTCTCATCTCTCCTAAAGTACTAAATCACAATGTTTGAAAGACCTCACTTTACAGTAAAGTGAAGCAATAAATGCACTGAAAGTAGACGTGTCAGTCAAGCTTGTGTTTGCAAAGACATGGTGCCCATCCATCCACATAAGGCAGATACTAGATCCAACCCACAGCACTGTGTCCTGAGCATGTTAACAGATTTCTGATTCTCCGGCCTTCATGAGTGAGATAATCTATAAAACTGGGAGAAACAGTGACTGCCAACCAGCAAATAAAACCACAAGCCTCTCTTTGCTGGACAAATGACTTATTTTTAATTCCAGCACAATATGGCTACCTGCCTGCCACACTAACTATTCTGCAAGGCTAGATGTTAGCTTGTCCCAGCAGCTTCTACGGCTCAAACTGATAGTCTTTGGACTTTCTATCAGGTGACCTTCCAACCCGCAGACTGCTAAAGTATATGGTTCTATTTGGTTTTATTTTTCAGACATTTAAGTAACTTGATAATGTTAAAAAAATTATATGAATTTATCATTGGTTTTAGTGTACTGTACCTGTTAATATTTAACTGATCTATGTAGTTGTCAAAATTGTGCCATTTTGTATTTTATGGGTTATATTGGTTTTAATTGTTCACTGCCCAGTTTATACATTCTAAATCATCATCATAATCAAATAATAAATGAATAGTGAAGTACTTTCAGGCCATAGGCTGAGCCTGCTTCCCCAGGCTGGCCTTTGGGTTTTCCTGAACAGGACGGAGTCTAACAGGAAGCCCAATCTCAACTGAGCCTTTCCTGAGGAACACGCCCTTCCTGACCTCTGGCATGTCCCTGTATGATTGGGTTGTAATTTGGTCCTCATTTACTCATTGCTCTTGATTTGTCCTCCCATCCTGGCTGGTGGTGCAGTCCTTCCAGTTCTGTCCCTTGATGTACTGAAATCAACAATGGAAAATTACTGTGACAAGGAGCTAGTGTGAACTTTAAGGTAGCCCTAGGGCGAGAGATAGTTGCCAGGCCTTTATTCCCATAAGGAACTCTGCCACCTGGTAAGGGCCTTCGCAAGAACCATCAGCTCACCAGGGACGTCTCTGTGAGTGCTTCACCGCGTTCCTGAGATAAGGAAGACTTGATATACCTCTAAGGGCTCAATCTAAGGCTGTCTGCGCTCAATGCATCGCATGAGGTACAACAGCAGCAATTTGTCACCTCGTGCCCTGTGCTTTATATTGCACAGCCATTTTCAACCATCTAGGTGAAGAAATGTGGAGGAAAAGAGAAGGAAGCTGGTGCATACCTGGATTCAGCAGAAGCTATTAGCTCAGCCTCATCCACTCCCAGCCCCCTGCCTGCCCTTCTTCCACCTCTACGAGCCTGATTTGCAGCCTCAGAGAGACAGCCACAAAAGTTTTTTCTGTGCCAACTGCAAACAGGGTGGGTGGAAAAGGGATTCCACATAAGTCCCAACTCCTTCAAACTTTGGGCCCAAGTAATCCTATCCCCTCCCCCAAGATAACATGAGAAAGTCATAAGATTGTGCCCTCTGTCCTCTTACCACCAACCACTGACAGCTTCTTGTGCTTCTCAGAATGCAGGAAAGTGTGTGTGACATCCCCATCATGGTATTTAACCTTGATTTTCTCCTCAGGACTAGCTGCGAACAGGTATCCAAGTAGTGCAGTGCCACTGGGGTGACATCCATTGCACGAGCAAGCTCTGTGACCCTACAGGAAAGTAAGTGTAAGTGTGGCTGTAAGTGTGGCTTCACTAGTCCATCAATATATACTGTATATGTGTACCCAATAATCCATTGTATGTTAGCTTTGACAAAAGTGCTTTTGTCTCTTTCAGGGGATCCTTGGCTCTGCACTGACAGAACGTCTCATCCGACACCCATACCTTGTTTAATTGTGAGGGCGCTTGTCTACAACATCAGGCATGCAAAGCTATGTCAAGAATAGCTGTGAGAGGGAAAATTTTGGGAAGACAAGTGTCCTCCCATATAGTTTTCTGTAGAGACATGCTGAATGCAAATTGGAAACTCAAGGTCATTTCACCAAGGAGAAGGAATTGATTGGCAAATGATCATATGAGCCTCTGCCCTTCGATTGTGCTTTTTGGCCTTGCTTACACATGTTCTTACATTGAAAATGCATTACAAAGACAAAAGACTGAATGCATCTGCTTAGCTGTGCTGCCTTTGGAAAACAACATATGTAGCTAAGGAAGGATTGTACTTGCTTTCAGGATGCCAGAACCAGTTCCAGCGACAAGTTCTAACAAAGCCAGGTGAGCTGCAATCCAGAATTCTTGGTATGTTCTTATACAACCCTGGACACTTCTACTTGCCCACCCCTTCTGCAAGCAAGGCCTTCGGGCATTCTGGTAGGCCCTAGTAGAATCGTGCAATTTGTATACTGTAATGTTGTATTGTGCAGGTGCTGTGATTTATGCCTGTGCACAGTGGGAGCTATGTGCAGAGCCATTTTACAAACAGGACATCCAATAGCTGAACATCAGACACACTGAGGGGCTGGCAAGCTAGCACAATATCAATCCCATTCCTATGCAGGCGGATGGAAGCCTTTCCCACATTCCATGCATGGTAGTTACTGTTCCTGAACTATCCCTGGTCTTTTTTTTTTTTTTTTTGAAATAGCATGTTTTTAATTTTGCATTTCAACAGAAAGAAAAACATAACAGAGTGTGAACAAGCTGGCAAAAGTGTTTTCTTTAATATTCTGATTAGAGTAGAACTCCTACTATGAAGAAGCTAGGTCAACCTCAGTTTTCTTTAGCACACTGTGCCCCCTTAATAATGGTTAATCAGACTCCACATGCAGGATAGAATTGCCTTTCTCTACATTTGTACAGGTATTTTGGACTTTAAGACATTAAGGGCCGGTGTGCCAAGAAGATACTTCTCACTACCCATAAGGTATTTCTTCAAGTATGTGCTTTGAAAAACCTGCCTCTGAGATACTGTAGATGACAATAAAGTATTTCATTCAACCCTACTGAACTGAATGGAAGATATGCAGTAGCCAGGATTGGAAGATCACACAATTCACCATTAGACTGCACTGTTTAACCATTACATAGTTAAAACAGGGAAATATAGCTATACAAATAAAAACATGCTCTTTTATATGCTAATTCTCAACACACAGTCTGTTTGCAAAGAATCAGAAATGCCCCCATACAATGTCCTTATATAAATGGTGATGTAATCTAAAGATAATTGTTTTTACAATTTTGTTTGACATAAATCACAGGATAGTTCAGAAACAGAAGAAAGGGCTGGAACTTTGATTAACATGGAATCATTGTTATTCATAAGGAAAAGGGAATTGAAGCCACATCATCTATATGGAATACAACTTACCTAATTAAGGAGTTACACCTAATCATGTTCAGAGGCACTCAATAATTTATCTGGTACAAAAATATAGAGATAGGAGATAATGAGAAATATGACATGGCATAATCTATTTATCATTTTTTCCTGCAAATAATTTCCTAAACACAATGGACCATATCAGAAAGAGACAGAAAGTCCCAACTGCATTTTGTTAAGAGACTCTCCCACCAGAAGAAAATATCCAGTGCTAACATTACGATGATGATGACAACGACAACAATGATGATGACAACAACGATGATGACGATATGTTATGCTGCTAGCATAACAAATTGGGACACACATTTGAACACAAATTTGGAACAGACAATTACTGGATGTCCAGCCTGACCTCATGGGCTGCTGTTCTGGATCTGATCTTGCTTCCAACAACCCATGCTCAAAGGCATACTGCTTATAAACAGGAAGATTCCAAGTTAGCCATCATGACTAACAGCCAAGGATAGACCTATGGGCTATGAATTGATCTAATCTGCTTTCCAAACAATCTCGGCTGGTTGACATCTGCCATACATTAACATTCATTCGATCAATTGTTCATTCATGACACTTTTGAACACCTCTCCCAGTGTGCTTAGTTGTGGGTAGGTCAATGGTGGAGGAGATTCTCGTCTGAGGCTGTTCTCCACACGACCCTGCCCACATGCCTCTGAAAATATACTGGGGTGAACATCTGCCAGAGAGAGCGTGGCTTTATGGTGGTGGCACCCTATCTATGGGGGTTATGGTCTTTTTGACAAAACCCTTTTTATTAGCTCAGGTATTTTAAGAATATAATTCATGGCATACAAATCTATTAAATGGATAAATGGCCTTTTCAGCTGATTTTATCTTGGTTTTACGATGTGTTGGTTTAATCATTGTGTGTGTTTTATATTTCCAAGTCATTATACCAGAAAAAAGAACTTGGGTTATTGGGCAGTTCAAAAGTATACTGGAACCCCATCTGTGAAATGTTCTCCAACCTGTAAATCGCCCCCAAGCCATTTAGGGCTGGAAAGGTCAGAAGCAGTCTTCTGAATTACCTTTCAAAGCATCAAAGCCAGCACTTTGAATTGAAACAGACTGGCAGGCTTAGCCCAATAATATAGTAATGTCTGTAGAAATAGGTTCTTTTGTCTCTTGTGTCTACCCATAAATCTGTAACATCCGTCTGTAAAGCCATCTAAGCTTGACATACCAGTACATAACCACCCAACCACCCCATCGCTGCACATTCTGAGCTCCGTTACACAGAGCTTATTCTCCAAAGTACACTTTCGCAACGTTTGTCTTCCCACCTGGATATACACACCGTATGTGTTCCCTGCATTTGTTTTCTTCAGGAAAAATTCTAATGTGTAGCACATAAATAAACAGACCAGTCAAAGCGGCAGAAACTACTCCATGCTGAGTTATGTAAATCTGCTCTCACTATCCCAGCATGCTCCCCTGTGTTCACAGCAGGAAAAGCAGGCATGCTGGGAATGGAGCAGAGATTACAAAGGCTCAGTCTTATTTACCCTGCAGACCAGACATTCACTCGCTCAGCTAGAGTCTTTTCCCTTGTAAAGCACAGTAATTAAAGTGGCATTCTGACACTGCAAACTGGAGACATGCCACAGATGCATTTGGCAAAACAAATACACGTGCAGAAAAGAATATGGGCATTAGAAAGTGGAATGGCTTTGTTCTGTTCCTTTTCCCGCTATATTATTTAACCTTTGCCCAGAGTGGGTCTTCAGTAGGTGCTTCAGAGCTTTGCTATAAAAGCACAGCCCTGCAAAGGACCCCCTTTTGCAGCCATTATACAATACTTGAAAGTTACAGAAAACACTGCAAAATGTAAGACAGGTCTGCCAAAGGATCCATAGATGTTGCCCTAGTTAGGCAAAATGTGGTACTACTGTTGTGGTGCATGGTAGTGAATGCAGATGAAATCATGATCTTGTGATACTCACATCTTGTGGGGTGGGGGGAGGAGGAGGAGTTGTTGTTGATGCTTTCTAAACATGGGAACTCTGTGTCCAGATTCTGCCTTCTGTGAGAGGAAGAGATTAACATGGAAATTCCCTCTACACAAATGATTGGATTCTGATTTCTACACACATGCATGTGTGTGCAAACATGTACACACACACCAGAGCTCACTCCATTCAGCAGGTTCTCCTGACTCTGTGTACTCAGAGCCTTTCTTCAATTCCTTCTTGAATTCCACTTCCACCAGTTTAATCTGGAACCAAATCTAACCTTTGTTTATACCAGTCAAATCATATTAACCTTCCTGTACTGGGAAGTCAGACTCATCTCGGTCATTTCCCATAATTTCTGGATTACTATAGACATTTAAAGTCTTAGATATTCTGCTCCAGTGCCTCTCCTGCTATTTTATTGTGGGGTTTATAGGCATTCACACAGCTCTACCGGTTCCTCCTGTAGCATTCAAGCCTGTAATTAGGGCTTAACATTGTATTTACGTGCTGAATATTGGCTTATGCTCCATGAGATTTAGCTTAAAGCCTCCTTGATCGGGTTCATCATGGTTCCGCCAAACACATGCCACTTCCACCCCACCGACTTCTTGAAGTACAGACCATCTCCTGCTGATAGTTCTTCATTAATAATGAAGCTTAGATGTGATCCAAGAAGCCAAAGTACCCTCGTCCATATTACCCATTCTAGCCATTTCCTTGAAGCTTTCTTCTCTCTCTTGGCAATGATATTCATCTTACAAGAATAACTGATGAGAAAAGCACCACACCAAAGTCCTTTGCCTTCCTCTCATAGAAGATGTGATGCGTTCAGAGCTGTGCCAGGGGTATCATTGATTCCCATGTGGATAAGCAAGAAGGGACAGTGGTCATTGGATATGATAGGTCTTGGCAACTCTCCATCACATGTTGAATCTGGACGATCAAAAGCGAGCATATTTCTCAGATCAACTGTCCAACAGCCAACCATCTCTTTCCCTCTCAGCAGAGAGTTCCATATACCACCACCCTTCTCCTCTTCCTGCTCCTGGTGATAAAATCACCACTGTTCTTGAATGGTCAGGCACTTTCCTTTGCATCTCGAGTAGCCTGCCTCAACTGCCCTCAATCAGGAACCTCAGAACCCCTCAGAGTAAGTTTTAAATAATGCTTAGCATTTCAATCAGAGATGTTGAACTTGAGGGCTGAATTCCACTTTGGAGAAACTCTTGGATGTTGAGTTTCAGTGCTAGGTAGGCCCAGAGACAAAAGCAGTGTGGTCAAACCTCCAGCATATATTAGTTTAAACCTCGTGGGGCTAGCCATTAAGCCATAAGAGAGGTACTTCAATGTTTTAGAACAGGGGGAAACTGTCCAAAAGCCAAAAAGGGAAAAGGGAATGAGGCCAAAAAAAGCATGGCAATCGGCAGACCCCAAGAGGGCCAAATTTGACCTCAGTTCTGCAGCCCTCATTTAGAAACATAGAAACAGAACGAGTCAGAATGTGCATCTTGGGCCATCTAGTTTGACCCTCAGCTCCAGCTGGCTCCACTCATAACATGGCTAGAAAGTAGTTTCAAGGTTTCAAATGCATTGTTTTGCTGCAATTCTTACACTTTTGCGAAGGAGATCAGAATTTCACATTGGGGAACTGTGGCTAAGATAGTCACAATACTTAAGTAAGTTCATGCAGAGGTGAATGAACAAATTAATTCAATAAAGCAGAAATTTCAAGTTTTATTTGACCGTAGCACATGAAATTCTCAAATAAAATATGGTTCCTTTCAAACTAATCTAGCCAAAACAAAGGCTCTCTTTCAATATACAATGTTATACTGTGTGTTCGTGTGTTTATGCTTTACTCAATATATAATATGGACATGTAAATGCAAAGTTCATCAATGCAATTTCATCAATACCTATGTAAAAATGCACAATAGAAATCTATGTCTGTCTCCATTTGTCAGCATAGACAAAAAGACTTTTCTGGTAATCTAGTTGAGATTTGGGTCTAAGACAGGAGCTTTCTATTGTTTGTTGTAAAACATCCTGAGACGTTAGTATAGGAACGGTTTATAAAAGCGTTAAATAAATAAATAAACTGCATAAACCTACTTTACTTTTCACATATGTTTTTACATGTTGAATAAAGTAAACTTACTGTTTATGTAACACATAAAATAGCCTAAGGTTCTGGATCCAATCAAGACAGAACTTGCCCTGGAAGCAAAAATGATGAAACTGGGGGTTGTGCTCTGAGCACTTCATGAGAAGGCAAGACTCATAACAGATAATAATGCTGGAGAAGAAGAGGAAGACCAGCTATGAGATGGATCAATCCCAGAAAGAAAGCCGTAGCCTTGTGTTTGCAAGAACTGAGCCAGGCTGTCAAGGACAACACATTTGAGAGGGCACTCATTCACAGGAGACAACTTGATGGCATGTAACAACAACAAGGAAGCAGAATGTGAAGCTGGACGCATTTTATGGAAATGTTAAAAATGTCCAATGAAAACTGTGTTTTTGCGCATCTCAGAATATAAATTCAAGCGACGCTTTGGAAGTAGCATATTAGTGAAGAAAACTGCATTCTCCTTTAATATTGTTCAATGCAGGTATTTCAGCTTTCTCTTTGCCTATTTGATGCTTACGGAACAGGGTAACGTGTACCGCTGAGCCGTGTTAAAAAGCAGCCATGCGAAAAAGGACTTGCAAACAGAAAGAGAATGTCAGAATATTGCCCTCAAGATGCAGAATTTTGAAAAGGTCAGACCAGCAATAAGTACGCTAAATGTACTTTGCCATGAAAATACCATAGTAACAGCCTTCATTTATGGATCACAATTGTAATAGAAGGTCAAAATAGGAACCTCTTGTTCAAATTTCTGGTTTCACGATAAATACCTGTTCAGCTATCTCAAATGCACCATCTGACATGAAGGAAAGAGGGCAGCAATTACAGGAAAGTCCTCTTCATATGCCCATGTCCGTTCAGCAAACAAGAGGACTGTGAGGTTTCCTTTGCCCTCACTCAATGATATGGGAGTCAGAGGATGCTGTTCAAGTAAGAAAGATTCATTTGATCACAGTTCTCACACATGCCTCATACAGCTCTGGGATCCCAGCAGGTAAACTGCCTTGCAAACCAGTTGCATGGGCATGTGAAGGAAACCTTATGCCATGACACACTGACAAATGTCTTTCGACGGCTTTGTTTGGGTTCTTAGTTTATCTATCCTGCTACTGCATTGGAATGCCATTTTTGTTAAGTCTGCTCAAAATATGAGCATGGCTTTCGATGAGGTTTTTTTTAAAGAGAAAAATACAGATTTTGAATAACTTTTAAAAAGTAGACATTTTTACATGCATTTTTGCAAAGAATATGGTTGTGTGTGCACACTTCAGAAATGTATGGATTTTGAGTACAGGTTGCATCTGGTTTGTGTTTCAGTTGAGAAAGTACAGACCTGGTGCATTCATACTGGAATATAAATCAAACAACTTTCTCAACCATCCTGTTCACAAATCAATACTTCTTCTACTTTCTGCTTTATTGCAAAAGTGACCAGCACAGCTTATGGCAAAGTGATAAAACAATCGAGAAAACTGAAAATAGTAAATGAATAAAAATACAATACTATACGAGAGAGTTTACAAATTGAACATTAGAAACCTTCATAAGCTGCATGAGATATTTCTCTCCCAGTAAAATGTGCAAACAGAGTTAGGTTTGCTGTTTTCTAACTGTGAAGTTTTCGCTGATTTCACCTGATCATCTCATTTATATTTTTAACCCAATGTTAATCACTTGAAGTATGATTTTGGACAGATGTGAACATGAATGAAGAAAAGGAAGCTATCCCCATGCCTCCTAAGTGTTTAAAATTCTTCCAACATGAAGCCCCAACAGTTTGGCAGCTTGAGCATTCATGTATGAAACCACAATATCCTTTGCTGATGTGAAAATGGCAACAGCATCACTGTCCAACAGATGGATTTTCTTTTTGACTGATGACTGCAGCCTATAAAAACAGGACAAGGTAAGACTTTAAACCTTCTTGTCCATAAACTGAAGGTCAATTCTGACAAGACGAAGGTCTTGTTGGTGGGTGGTTCGGGACTCGGGATGGAGGACTTGGGCCTTGTCCTAAATGGGGTTGCACTCACTCTGAGGGACAGGGTCCACAGCTTAGGAGTGCTCCTCGACCCTGAGCTGTCTTTAGAAGCCCAGGTGACGGCGGTGGCGAGGAGCGCTTTCCTTCAGCTTCGGCTGATCCATCAGCTGCGTCCCTTCCTGGAGAACGATTGCCTGGCGACAGTGACACACGCGTTGGTAACTTCCCGATTAGATTTCTGCAATGCGCTTTATGTGGGGCTACCCTTGAAGACGGTCCGGATACTTCAATTGGTGCAGAATAGAGCTGCCAGGTTGCTGACGGGGACTGGGCGTTGTCTCATATAACCCCAGTTCTCCGTCAGCTCCACTGGCTCCCGATTGAAGTCCGGGCCCAATTCAAGGTGTTGGTGATGACCTATAAAGCCCTAAACGGCTTGGGTCCTGGTTACCTGAAGGAGCACTTACGTCCATATATGCCTGCCCGCCCCCTGAGATCTGCGGAGGAGGCCCTTCTCCGGGAACCCTCCGTGAAGGAAATTAGGAGGGTGAGTACCCGGAGGAGGGCCTTCTCTGCGGTGGCGCCCCACCTATGGAATGCGCTCCCCAGAGAGGTCCGTCTGGCGCTGTCGTTATTTGTTTTTCGGCGCCAGGCTAAGACCTTTTTATTTAAAACTTATTTTGATTGTTAATTTATTATGTAGGATTTTTTAAAAAAATTAAGCTGAGATGTACCGGGTTTTAATATTTTTGGTGTTTAATTTTCACATGCTTTTGTTTGTTTTTGTTGTGAGCCGCCCCGAGGCTTTGTTGCAATGGGGGCGGCATAGAAATGTTTTAAATAAATAAAATAAGCAGTGCATGCAAGCACATGCCTACATGTGCGTGCGCGCACACACACACACACACACACAACCTTTAGATGCAAAGGTATCCAAGGCAAAAACAGCAGGAAGCACGATTGCAGCAAATGGGGTCACTCTGAAAACAAGCCAAATGTTAAACTTGATGGATTGCATTGAGGAGTTTGCCTGTGTCAATTACTCTGCCAATGGTCAGTTTAAGGACATGGGAAAGCTCATTATTTATTGGCAATGAAGAGCTTCACTACTGAAAGTTAAGGATCCATGGTGAGATTTGCCCTTTTCCAAGAGGAAGTCAGTATTGCTCCTGTTTGTGCATAGGCAAAACATAGCTGCAGGAGTTTTAGTAATCAATAGGATACAAACACAATCACAAAAAATTAAAACAGCGGGATTAAAAAATCAGCACAGAACCACCAGCAGAGGATAGATCTTTTCCCATCTGTAAAGACACATTAAAGCCAGCAGCAGAATATAGTGCTGAAAACCATAAAAACAGTTCTTTACACTCTGGGAAGATTTTCCTTTAGGGCCCCCTGAATTTCAGAGAGAGTTTTCTCCTAGTGGACAGGAGAAACCAGGGCTGCCACCTGAACAATGTGTGTGGATATTTAGCCACTGGAGGCACAATTACACAGTTTAGATACAATCCTGTGAAAGTTTAGACTGAAAAAGGCCTGTAACCCCCAGCATGCCCCAGTATTTATTTTCTTGTGTAAAAATGTACCCTGTGATGCTACATCAAGCTATATATGGATGAAGTCAGGAGTTTTCTAGGCCTGTTCTGTCTGTGTTTAGGAATAAAGAGAGGAAAATGAATGACTAGCTTCCTAACTGAAATGTTTTCTAAGCCACTAAGTTTCCCACTACTTCTTTCATCTTTTGCCTTACCACAAAAAAGGAAGAAAAGATGAAATAGCTGCACCAGTAGCTGCCTTTTCACTTGTAGAGTCCTCTGGTGTCCTCTGTAAATGGGATCACATCACTATGTATGTTTCCCCTGGAACTCCAGATTATATGGCTGCATTAAAAAGCACTGTCCCAACATGGATCCTTAGGAAATGCCATGCTTAACCCCATTTATGGAGAGAACTGTTAGTCTGTACCTGCTCTCTGTTTCCCATTGCTTAAGCAGTTATTCACCTATAAGAATTCTTCTGTTGTGTGGATGACTGGGTTCACACAACGTGTTAAGGCAACTTCCCTCCCACCCACCCACCCACCCACCCACGGATCAAAAGTGCTACTGGGGATCCTTGTGAGGGCACCTCGTGAATGCTCCAACAGGTTTGCAAAAGCACCCTTTAGTGGCACCTTTCCCCATCTAATAATAAATGTCAAAGCTCAAGCTGCAGCCAGTGCAAAACAGCTTGTGGCTGCTAACGGGACATTGTGGCATCCCCTGGATACTGCAAGGGACCTTGGAATAGAGGGAGAGGCAGCGGGGAAAGAAAGGGAAAGAAGCCCCTAGCATGGTGCAAGGGTAACATTCTCCAGGAGTTGACTGTGTCATGCAAACTCACCTAATGATTGCTAAGCAAATCAGCCGGATCTTCACGTTTATTGATCCTCTCAAATAACTCTCAAACGTTAGTGAGGCCAGGTAGCTTAGGAATTTGGATGAATATTCTCTGTGTGCTCACTTGAGACAATGCTCCCATTGTACCTAACAGGAATTCTGATGGGAAACATCTCGGTCTGAGAAGCAGCACTAGCCAGACAATATTGCACTTGAAATAAGTCTCCCTCACCCTGGTCCTCCAGATATTTTGGAATACAACAGATACTATTTTTTTTACTGTGATAGCTGGAACTGATAAAAGTTGGTCCAAGGCACCTGGAGAGAACCAGTTTGAAGAAGGCTACTGTGTAAGTGGGAAGACTCTGACCTTGTATGGACGAACCTATACTGCACGCAACAAGCACTGTTCCAATTCACCCATCACTCACAGAAGTCTTCTTGATTCTTCACCACTTTCTAAAGTGTGCAGCATAAAACTCTAATGCTGATAGATCATATGCCAGGTGAACTATTTGCAAGGATAAAACCTTGTTGTAGAGCCCCATCTGGTGGAATGAGGAAGAAAAATGATTGCTCCTTACAACACAAGCCAGCTTTCCATCCAAGGAAATTAAATATTATGCCCACTCAGTAGGAATGCAGTATGATAACACTTCAACAACTATGCTAAAGAGTTGCTAGAATTTCCAGAGAAGGGGAAAGATGTGATTAATGCTGTTATAGAAACTGCCCCAATACTGGTTTGCATTTTAGTAAATGCAAAGTTCCTTATATGAATGTAAGGGATTAAAGAAGTGCCAGTTTTGATCTCGTTTCTTGAGGGAAATGACTCACCTTTACTGTGAAGGGAGAGTCTTTGAAATTGGCTAATGCAATTACCCAGTTCCCAGATTACTGAAAAAAGCTATTATCAATGAACCGAAGACATTAACCTTATTTGACCTCAATGTCAAAGTAGATGTGATATGCTATTACTGAAAACCAGCATCCTGAGTTATTGAGGAAAGTTCATTCTGCACAGATAAGCTTAAATGATCGTCACTATTAATAACCAGGGACAATAGTCCTTCCAAATTGAAGCAATCAGCTCAATGCCCTCACGACCCACACTGAACTTAAGTACAAGGCAGCCTTCCCAAAGCCAGGTGTCTCCAGGTGCCTAGGACTACAGATCCTGTCAATCTCAGCTAGCATTTATTACTATATTTATATACTGCAAGGAACGCAAGGTGGCGTACATAATCCTATTTTATCCTCACTACAGCCCTGTGAGGTAGGCCAGGCTATGAGTCAGTGGCTGGCCCAGACTCACCCAGTAAGCCTCATGGCTGACTGAGGATCATTATGCCCTATTGGTGACACACAATCCAACCCATCTGCAGGTGACAAGCTAAGGAAGGCTGGGAGAGAATGTAATGCTCTCTGACCTTGTATTAATGGATGGACCCATGCTGTGAGCAACAAGCTGTCCCTGGAATCTCAGGTGGCCGTGGTGGTGAGGAGTGCTTTTCTCCAGCTGGTCTACCAACTGCGCCCTTACCTGGATGAGCATTGCCTTGCAACTGTGACCCATGCGATGGTAACTTCTTGACTGGATTATTGTAGGGGCTGCCCTTAAAGACTGTCTGGGTACTTCAGTTGGCTCAGAACAGAGCGGCCAGGATGTTGACGGGGACCGGCAGTGTTCACGTAAAACACTGTTCCTCTACCACTTACACTGGCTACCAATCGAAGTCTGGGCCAAATTTAAGGTGCTGGTGATGACCTATAAAGCTCTAAACGGCTTGGCTCCTGGATACCTGAAGGAGCACCTTCTTTCCTATGTGCCGCCCCCTTGAGATCTGAGGTGGAAGTTCTTCTTTGGGAGCCCTCCTTGAAAAAGAGTAGGAGGGTGACTACCCAGAGAAGAGCCTTCTCTGCAGTGGCACCTTGACAGTAGAACACACGCCCCAGAGAGGTTCGCCTGCCACCATCACTTTTTTCCTTTCAGTGCCAAGTGAAAACCTTTTTATTTTCCCCCTATTTTAATTGTTAATTGTCTTAATTTGTGGTTTTATATTTATATTGGATGCTGTGCTACTTTTATCTCTTTGTCCTATTTTATTGGTGTTCTTGTAAACTGTCCTGAGATATCAGTGATGGGATGATATACAAAAGTTTTGAATGAATGAATGAATGAATGAATGAATGAATGAATGAATGCAGGGATGGAGAAGTTCAGGAAGTTCTGGCCAGGGTTTTGCAGATGAGCACGCCCCCTCTTTTGTTTCCAGCTTTTTCTCCAACCACTGATCTTTTGGTGACTATCCGGCTTTTGCTCACCCACCCCTCCCACACTCTCACACATACTTCCTAAAAGTTGCAGTGCTTTCCTAAGGTTTCACATTTGACAGTAAGTGTTCCAAGATTAATCTTGCTGGGGAGTTGTATTTTGGCCCCGTCAGCCAGTGGACACGGCACGCTTATAGCTGTGCTTGAAACTGAATTTAACCCACCCACTGAACAAGTTTCCCCGCCACCAAGGCAGTTTATGGTCCTTGAGCAGAAAGGAGTGATGGACGTGGAGGCTCATTTCCCTTACACTGATGAGCTAGAAGGAGGCATAAATTTGCTTTGTGTAAGGAAGGGACCATGCAGGCCACTAAATATTCCCCACGCTACATCCTGCCAAAGATCCAGATTTATCATTCCTTTAAAAAGAAAGTAAGGCTTCCCTTGCTTTTACTACTACTGCTTCCCTTCAAGCTCACTTTGAATGTGATTTTTTAAAGCTAATTTAATAAGAGGACTCATGATATAGCCTGGAGGAACACAAAGTATCTTCCTTCTTTCCAATCACATTCCCCAAAGAGTTGAGCAACAGAAAGGGTTGAAGGTACATATTTTAGCAGGTATGTAGAAGCCCAAACATGAGGTAAGTCAAGGGAGAAAGCTAACAATGACAACAGTCCTTCAGTCTTCACAGCCTGTGGTGAAAAATCTGTTTCTTACCTTACCTTGCCATCCATTTTCTTCCATGTCTTTTAACATATTGGCTGCCACTAGAGAGAGCCAGTGAGGTGTAGAGGTTAAGAGCATGGGACTGGGACTCAGGCGATCTGGGTTCAAGTCCCCGCTCAGCCATGGAGCCAACTGGGTGACTTTGGGCCAGTCACAGACTCTCAGCCCAACCTACCTCACAGGGTTGTTGTTGTGGGGTTAAGATGGAGGAGGAGATGTAAGCTGCCTTGAGCCCTTTGCAGGAAAAAGGCAGGATAAAATCAAAAAACAAACAAACTAGAGTTGTGCCTGGACCTGGAAGATGCTGGGAAAGCTGCAGCAGGAGCAGTGGGACCCTTAATCAATACATTTTAAATGTCTATATTATCCTTTGGCAGAGCTTGAAGACCAGTTCAACAACAAGATAAAATACAAACAAGCAATACATTTTAAATCCTGGTAAAATAAGAAAATAAATTAGATAGATAGATATAGATGATATAGATATGAGAGAATTTTTATTGTGCAAGTCACAGCATTAGAGAGGAGGAGGAGGAAGAGACTAAAACATTATAATTTTTGAATGAAATCCATAGCTCTAGTTACGTATGCATTATATATCTCTGTATATTAGTATATGACAGAACATACTACTATTAATAAAACATAATTAGGCTTATACCTAAACCAATGCATCCCAAATATCTCTGTATTTATCCATTTGTAGATTACATTTAAAGGCCAACCATTCCAAAATCAACAGTTTAATTAAATCTTCCTTTCATTGTTTTAATGTAGGTGTCTGTTTGTCTTTCCAATGTTGTAATATTAGTCAAAGTTGTGTGGAAAATCCATTCATGTTGATCTTCTATTAAATTTCAAGAAATGGGTAGATAATTCAAAAGATCATGTGTATCTTTGAATATTCAAGCATTTTTCCATTACAGGATTTATCCAAATTATTACCTCCATCCAAAAAGGAAGCTGCCGTTGGCTATTGAAAAACAGAAAGAGAACAGAAGTCTTAGCAGTGTTGCAATCCAGAAACTGATTGAATAATTAAGTACTTATCCAAGAGACATTATGTTGTTCATATACTCAGAACAGCAATTTTAGCTGGATTAAGTGTAGCCTAAGATCAACAACCCCTTGCAAAATAGATTAGAATGACGTACTCCATTGATGGGACAAGATGGAGTGCTCTAGCTCATTATTCCAATTTTGGTTTAGACCCCTATGCATCATAGTTATCCACCAATTAATATCCCTAATCCTATAATACAGGCAGCTTTGAAGCTGTAAAACTAAAACTCTAAAGCAGGGCCAAACTGAATTCTAATGAATGTTTCAGTTGCATTTATTGTCATAGAGCCATAGCTGACAACTTTTTTTAGCATACAATGTAGAAAATGGCAGAAAATCAGGATCGACAAGCTGATCCAAAGTAAAAATCAGCCTGTCAGTCCAAGGCTACCAAACAAATGTTTGCTTGCCAAATGTTAAATCCAGATTTCCCTCTAAAGTTAATTTTAATATTGCATCTGAAAATATGTCAAGCAACAATTTCCATGAAAATACATGCCATGGCTCTTTAGCTGCCACAGCTGGAGGAGACCTATTATGTATCTTGGCATGACAACATGCAATCCACTTGGAAAGAGAATCCAGAAATGAAGAGTCTAAAACTGATCAGGGAAATCTAATCTAAATGGAAAAGATAAAAATCTAGTGCATTTCAATATATAGGCCTGACCGTACAAAGAGAGGTCAGGGAGGCCAAATCTACTGTTTAGTAAAAGTTGCATCCATTTTATGGTATTCATGTGCATTGGAACACCATAAAAATTGTGTGTGGTGGGGGGTGGGGTGCGGATTATCCTTCTGAAAATTCTTGCCAGGTATAAAAAAGGAATACCACATAAGATATAAACAAATCAAGGCATTTCATTCATTTCAAGTGTATTTACTGAACCCCATAGGTATATAATGCCAATCTGGCTCTTGAAATATCATTAATCAACTTACTCAAAGCTAACTCAATCAGTTGTTAGAGGTCTCTTTCATTCATTCATTCATTCATTCATTCATTCATTCAATTTATATCCTGCCTTTTTCCTACAAAGGGCTCAAGGCAGCTTACATCATTCTCCTCCTCCATCTTATCCCCACAACAACAACCCTGTGAGGTAGGTTGGGCTGAGAGTCTGTGACTGGCCCAAAGTCACCCAGTTGGCTCCATGGCTGAGCGGGGACTAGAACCCGGATCGCCTGAGTCCCAGTCCTAGCTCTTAACCACTACACCACACTGGCTCTCCTTCTCTTCAGGCAAGAATTCCCAAATAGATAATACATGCAGCAATAACCATATTGCAAAGCAAAGCATCTTGCTTAAAAATTGTTTAAAAAATGGAACAACCCTGTTCCTTCTCAAAAGGCAGCACCATTCTCTTCAGCTGGGTCTTTCTCAAGAGGACACTCTGTGTATGAAGGACCTTCACCAAGAGTATTCTATGTTCACCACCATTATACTCTTCTTCATGGGAATCATGCGCCAAGCAATAATGGGGAGAAGGGATGGACTGGAGGATGGTGAGGAAGGTCACAACATTCCTATCTGAAGAGGTCTTTTTCACACAAACACCTGCATATGCAGAATGAGGATTTGTGAATAAGTCTGGAGGTTGGGCTCTTGCTGAAAATAAATATTAAGTCCCACTTGACCCTGGTGTGTGTGATGAGAACCCTTTTTCCAGGCACTCTAAAACCTTGTTCAGTTACCTCATCTCATATTCTGGGGGGAATTTCTTAGCCCAGGTGCATGATTTACACACAAGTAAACCTATTATAGAGGACATTGTCATCAGCAGGATAATCAACAATGCCCCCAAATTTCACCCACTTGCCTATTACAGTTTTGTTTCCATAAATCAAATATGCCAGGTTCCAAATCCTACACCCCAGAATTTGCATAACAATACGTCACTGAGGTTAACTACAGGTCATTCCGGCCTGTTTTGAATGCTAGAAGAAGAGCAAACACTCTTTCAAGGATAAGGGGTTGTTATGCTGATAATAAGTTGATAGACCAAAGAACGGTTATACTGATTGCACATTGGTACAGGAAGTCTGAAGCAATCTGTACTAGGCAAAACCTGAAATCCATTGTTATGTGAATCACAACATCCTGGGAAGAATGTTCAGTCAAATGATGGGCTTCCATAAGGAAATTAAGCCTCTCCAGAAGTAGTTTTGTGCCTGGGGTATAAAAGGACCCCCAAAACAATGAACATTATGTTTCCTAGAATGGAGTAGAAGCAGGATTTTCCACCATCATGTGCATTCATTGAACCCTTCATAGAAGAGTTGGAAGAGGTCTATAAGGCCATTGAGTCAAACTCCATGTGTAGTGCTATGGAAAAGGGATTTCACTGAGGCATTCAATACACACTGGATCAAGTTTGGAGCTAGACATCATTATGCTTTTGCATCATCATCTTTATTTGCATGTCCATGATAAAATCATTCTCCAACTGGCTTACAGTGACATGAGAAACATTTACATAATAAAATACAGAAACATTGCCAGATAATGCATTACCCTTTACAAGCCATAACAGTGCTTAAATAGTCATATAAACAGGTTACACTTCTCTCAATAAACATGCATTAAGATTAAACAATCCACAAATACTTTATCCCAAGACCTCACTAAACTGAAATACAAAATAATACATACACAGTAGTAACCAGCTAGTATGAAAAAGAATGCATCCTATTTAAAGCTAAATGTTATCCCATAAGTGTTAAATCTAAATAATGTCTCCAGGTATCTTCAGCAACATCCTTTGAGCTGAAATCAGTAAGGACCCTCCCCTCAAAGCCTAGGTGGAGGAGAAACAGAGGGAGAAACAGGAACCAGGTCTTGCAAAACACACAGCAAGATGTCTTGAAAGAGGCTGGTTCAGGTTGTAACTACTTCCTAATTGATGTCTGCACCAGTGTGATGCCAGGCATAAAACACATAACAACTCCTTGTAGTTTGCAGCATACTTAGAGATGTAAATTGCAATGTAGATGTTCTGTAAGCTTAAAATGCAGCAAATATTTCTGATTTGGACAGAAAAGCAGAAAATATATAGGAAAGGACAGTTTTATAACTAGCCTCAGATGTGAACTAAATGAACTAAAAAACTACACCATACTCCCTCATCTTCATGGCTCCATGAAATATTTTCCTATTGTTCTCTTCATATATTTCAAATAATAAGTAGGCATCAAATCATTTTCTTCTGGGCTCTTTCACAGCTGTTATTTACTGATCTGTTGAAGCATGGAAACTCATGATGGACAGCCCTGAGATGAAAAGATTTCCAAGGGTCCATCTTCACTTATTTTTGTTTTAGAAAAGATTATAAAGCTCAGCTGTGCTTTTGCTCCTTGCTGTGGTTACCTTTGCCTCCCCTTTATGGCAGACAAAAACTCTGTCACATTTAACTTTCCAAAAGCCCTTTAACTGCAAACAATACAGTTGTTCCCAGATAGAATCGTCAGAAAACTTCTGCCTGCTCCTGAGTATCAATTATTGTACATATACTTAAAATGTTAGGTATGTACACCCTCATTTTGTATGGCTGTGAAAGCTGACAGGAAAAAATGGTGTTTTCAAAGTATAATGCTGGAGAAAGCTTTGCAAATATCTTGGACTGACAGAAAGGCAAAATAAGTGGGTCTGGATCAAATCAAGCCAGAACTTTCCCTAGAAGCAAAAATAACAGAACTGAAGCTGTCATACTTTGGGCACATCACGAGAAGGCAACACGCACTGGAGAAGACCTTCATGCTAGGAAAGCTCACAGCAAAAGAAGATGAAGAGGAAATATCAGAAAAACTGACTCCTCAAAGGAAGCCACAGCTTTAAGTTCACAAGAGCTGAACAGGCTGTGAAAGTCAGGACATTTTGAAGGGCACTTATTCATAGGTTGCATGTGCTGGTAAAGCCACTTAAAAAAATTAAACTCAGCATGGAGAAAGTTAAAATTTGAAGTTCTTATGGGACAGACTCGATTGGGACACATGTCGCGAAATGCTCTCCAGCATTTGGTCACAGATACCTGCAGTGTAGGGGCCCCACTGAGAGCACGGCGAAGAAGTTATTCAGGTTCAACAGGTACTGTAGCAAACTTTCCCAGTGTGCAAAAGCCATGCAAGGCCTCATAACTTTCATCCTGTTAGGAAGAGCACCAGAAATAATAGCACTAAAGTCTCCTTTACCAATCATCCTGTAGATAAGCCCTGCCTTCATGGTGAGAAAGTTTTCTGCCTTACTGAAAACCTTTGTTCCCAGAATGGGGAATTGATGGCTGGGCACATCCTGACCAACTCTGCTTTGGCGGGAGAGAGGAACTGTACAAACTCCATGGCAAAAGGCATTGTTTTTCATTCTCAGCCTGGGAGTAGAATCTGATGCATCACTTGCCCAGGAAGGCCTGCAGGTGGATGGAATATCCGCTGGCCTATCAGGTACCAACACAACACAGAGAAGGCGAGTGCAACCTTTCTTTCCTGCTTTAGATTCTGCATCCATATTTCATTGTGGCAGTCGATAAACTGTGTATCATTTTTGACACAAGCAGTTTCATTTCTTCCTAAGTGTCCTTGATTCTAAAGAGAGGTATCTTAGCTGGACCAGGCTGCTAAGATAAAAGCAGTATTGAGAATGAAGATTTAGCGGAACAATCTGATCAAGCAGCCCTCAGTTAAGTGCTTCCCAATTAGATTAAGCACAGTAATTGGAAATTAGATATGACTACACCTCCTGGCAAAGAATCATTCTTTGAGGGTGTTGCATTCTTATCAATAAGTACAATGGTTGAATGAGAATTCCTCTCCCACAAGTACTGGAATGACAAGGAAGTACAGTCTTGATTAAAGTGAATAATGCTTGGAGAAAGGATTTGGCTTAGTGAAACTTGTGTTCACCTGGAGCAAAAGTTGCCTCTCCTCCTTTGTCAGCCAGATCATAGAACAACTGTGGACATGGATGTTCAAGCTGATCCTGGCAGCCAAAGACAAGATACCACTCAGCTGCTGAGATCTTTCAGTTCCTCACCTACCTATCAAGAGGCACTGCTGAGATCACATGGTTCCTGGCCACCCAAAACAAGCACCACTTTGGATAAAGCAAACAGCTTTTCCAGTTTAAAAATGTAAAAAATCACATGCAGGTGGCTTGAAGGTCCAAGGCAACCAGAATAAAGGCTCTTCATCACTTTGCTGAATCATTATTGGTTCCAGGTCTGTCTGCCCCACAAGGGCAAGACCTCACACTGAGTTTCTGGTGTCCGGTGTAGTTCCACAGCATCCCAAGGGCCCAATGTTCCCACTCTCTGATGGTGTGACAAGCATAGTGCCCTGGTTGCATTTACTGGTTGTCTCATTCCTTTGCTGAAATCAACTGAAGCCAAGGAACCCCGAGCTCTGGCCACAGAGCTTTGTTACCTTTCTCCACAACCACTCAGTTCTAGCTATCTAAGTCCCAGATCTTGCTCAAGCAGAGACCTGATCTATGACTCCTTGGAGAGACCCCCTTCTCCACCAAAGCTGCAGTAGTTTTCCTCCCTTCCAGTGGTATCATCTGAAACGACTTTTGTTTTTGGATGTTGGTTGGATCTCAGGTTTCTAGCCAAAGATAAATAAGTTTATTTGATTAACAGAAGCACAACACCATGAATTTCTAATAGTTTAAAGTCAAAACTACACTCGCAAATCTCAAACATTCTAAACTCAGCTATGGTTTCTTCTTCCCTATGTCCCAAATAAACCCACTCTCATCTTACAAAGATGTATATATCGTATATATGTACAGATTTGCATATGTGCATTCCCTATCAATAGTGTCATAATAAATCTCTTTATTTTAGGACATTTCTGTTTGTTTTTTAAACCTACACACAAATTGTATGTGCATTTAAGTAAATATGATATGGGATAAATAGAAGTATGAAAAAGATGCATTAGGTCATTAGGTCTATGGCTCTTAGAAACAGGATCGTAACGTAGCTTTACGATTTCCAGTTCTGAATTCAGAAACAAAGCTCCAACCACAATGCTGGGAATCAGCGCTCCCATGCCCCTTTCCCGCCCCTTCAGAGGCAGCATGGAAAGAACTGCACTATTTGTTTTCTAAGACTGGAAAGGCAACTAGAAAGGGGTCAAAGGGGGTGGGAAGGAAGCAGAAGGGTGGCCAGAATTGAAGCATTGTCACTATATGTCCAAAAACATTCATCTAATGAAAATGCAATGTGGCAGGAATAGGAGTTGAAGATCGTCTTTCCTACTTCTCCTTCATGCACTGGATGCCAAGAAGCTTCCCAGTTCACAGACTTACCGGCATTCCTAAGATGGTGCCCTTAATTAATTAATTAATTAATTAATTCCAACCAGGAATAGTGATGGCAATTATCCTGTTAATCTAAATTGTGGAAGCAGACTAACCCAGGCCACAGAATACACACAAAGATCAATTTCCTCTGTTCAAATAAATGGAGACACTCTTGTGGACAAAAAGGTTTCATGACTATTTAGAAATGCAAAGTAATGCAAACTGCCTTAAATAAAATCCAAATTAATATAAGCATTTATGGATGGTCCATATATGTCTGTTCTATAGCACAAGAACAATTTCATTTTTCTTTTTTTCTGCCCAGAACACAATCTTGATTCTCAGTTTATAGGATAGTATCCCTCTTCTCTTCTGATTTTCTCATTCTCATAAAATGGAACTATAACATGATTTAGTATTATAATTTCCAACATGGTTTTTGAAAGGTTGAGTAGTCTGAGTGTTCCTGGCAGAAGTAAAATTCAAATGCATTCAGCCAAAAGCAAAAGGAAAATTGACAATCAAATGGATAATAATTATTAGATATTAATTCTCTCAAGAAGCCAAGACTCCATGCTCACATTAAATATGCTATTACTGAAAGAACTCAACTAAAAGTATCTAAATTGTGATGCAGACAGGGAAGGCTCCTAAGGTCTCTGAGTGGCCATAGGATTTTCTATTTGTCAAGGCAGGACCACCCACCTTCCTTCCTTCCGTCCTTCCTTCCTTCCTTCCTTCCTTCCTTCCTTCCTTTCTCTGCCTGCCTGCCTGCCATTTTTATGCCCCCCCCAATAGTTGGGGGGCAGTTAACCAAAGTTTTTTAAAAATTAAAACACACAAAAAGTGTAAAGACCCTTCCCTCCCTGCCAGCAACCTATCAGATACAAGGCCATAACAAAGTTGTTACTGGAAGAAAAAATGAAAGGAAGAAAAATCCAGCAATGGAGAACTGCCAGGAACTGCAGCACAAAGATGTCCAAACCCTTTAAGCAGTTCATACTTCTCAAGATACAGCATTTTGCGGTGCATCAGGATAGGAGGTTCCCACAGAAGCCGAAGCTGAGCAGTCACCATACCTAGAGCAAAGGCTGAACTTACATCTTTAAGCTCATCTTTACTGAATATTAGTACCTGCAGTGATTTCATGAAACTATTGTAATATTTCACTGTATTGATTTAATTGTTTTAAGGTTTTTGGGCATTTGCGTTTTCACTTACATATTTCAAACTGCATTGATACTGAACTCTCAGAAGGTTATGAGCCAAATATCATAATTCATGGTGGGTTCAGCAGGAGTTCTTATCCATTCACCATTTTTCTTGCTTTTTGTACACTTTATTTCACTTTCTGTAGGTCCATGAGGAGTGCCGAGGTTACATATACTAACAAAGTTGAGTGATGTGCCCCAGCATGAGAAACACACCCAGCTACCTTCATAGTTGCAGAATGAAGGGATGGACATGCTGAATGTTTGGAAACTAGAAATTGTACAAAATGGGTATGTACAGGGCCCCCGGCAAAGAAAGACGATTATATAACTTAAAATCTGTACCCTCAACAGTCTAAAATTAACTGCCAGTCTACTTTAGCTTTTTTCAAACAAACAATTCAGTGGCTGTCAATGGATTTCGCTTTCTAATTGTATGTGGAAAGATGGCAAAGGGTTAGAATAACTTGGCACTAGTAGATATCGAACGTCACTCAAAAGAAATGGGCAAAGACTCTGAGCTGGTTTGCACAACCTGACATCCCACTATGGCTTAATTTACATGTAGGGTCAATTGTGTAATGAAGTCCATGGATACCCCATTTGCCTTGACTTGTCATGCTGTACGAACCCAGGCTGCTGCCGGGGCTATTTAAGGTCAGACAATCCTCAAACAATGCTGCCTGGGTTCCATGATGCAACAGTCCGCATGGGTAAATTTAAGCTATGGAAGGCTGTCATGCCATACACACAGGCCCTCTGGGTCAAACAGCTAATGACCGCTGTTTCTTCTTCCATTCCCCCTCCATCTTTTCAGTAATCCAGCCCCCTTGATGCATGGGGTGGGGAGGGGACTAGAGTACTGCTAATTTCAACTAATTCCACATTTGCATTTGGAATCCAGATGTGCATGTTGATATTATCAGGTTGAAATGGAGGCCTTAGATACTCCTCATCTGTCTTTAGATAATCAATAGCCTTTCAACAAGTCATTCTAAATCCTGTTTCACTGCTACTGTCTTATTTTCCAGGTTCCCACAAATTCTAGATATTTAGAAGAGGTTTGACACAACAAGTGAATCATGATCTCTTAGAAACCACTTTAAATTGAAATTGAAATTGAAATATCCTCTTTCCCACTCTGAAGTGGATACTGAAGGCTTATATCAGTTCTTAAGCCTGTCTGCACTGATTGGCTATTATTTATATAGAGACTTTCTTTCAATTTCAGTTTGCTGCAAGGCCACTCAAATTGCAATTTAAACACATCACACACAGAGACACATAAAGGGGAAAGCAATCTTTTCATCCATATCATGAGGTAATTGGGTGAAGCATTATAGTGCTCAGTCATTTTTCCATCTAAGTAATTGTCATTATTGCAAATCAAGAAGCTAGAGCTGGGAGAAGCTTTACTCTTCATCAAGTGCAATTCCTTGGAAAGAGTGCAAGTTGTAACTGTGGTATTATCCTCAGGCACTGCACAAAGCTTCTATGGAGTATTATTTTTCCTTGATGGGCCCCTAATGAACTATTCCGGGCGGATTCTCTGTTATCTTTACTTTTCCCATTCTTATTATTTGATATCACTGCAAGCAACAACTGATGACTGAGGAAGACCCTAAAGATGAAAGGAATCAATATCTTTTCAGCAACTCTGAAGCATCTTATAAGTTACTGTTGTGCACACAGTTTCTGTGCACACATGAGGCACCAAACATGCAACCATACTGAGTTTGCTTCTTCCATTTTATTTTCTGGAGGAAGAACACACCCTTTACATGTTTGATGGTGGAAGGGAACTGTTTTGTCTCTCTGCCTTTCCATACATTCCATTAAGCAACCACGGGGTGGCACTGTTTCACAGCTCCAGTATAGCAGAAAAAAACCCCAGGAATTTGGGATCAAAATGAGGGATCAAAAGCACACAAATGATACTTTGTTTGGATTACCTAACTTTTGTGCCACAATACAGTAACTATTATTCACTTTCATAGAGTTAAGAATCTTGTATTCATCCAGCAGTAACAATGCCAACAAAATTCAATGTTGTAACACAACAGAATGTGGACAAGTTAAAGGCGTGAGAATAAATAATTCTGTAAGGCACTGTAACTTGGTCCCAAACCTTTCCAGGCTTCAAAGGTTAAAAACAGCACTTCAAACTGGAGTTAGCAACCAATGTGGTTGGCACAGTATTGGTATCTGCACAGTTTCATTTTTGCAGGTGATTCAAAACACCCTTAGGCCCTGATGCACTTTATCAAGGACTTGCAGAATTGATGCTGCATTTATCTGCATGTAAGACATTGGTGTATTTTTACTAGGAATTAGTCAGTCCAGCATTTCCATGTCTGCCTGCTTGTTTTTAAAGTGATTCTCCTTAAGGTAGGGGAGTAGTGTATTAATCTTGCTCATTTAATGTATGCCAGTTCTTGCTCCCTACACAACTATACAAACATGTGAACCTCAAGGCTTCCAATTATATTAAATTTACTAGTTTAAATGCTATGCCATAACAATTCTTTAAAATGTTTCAATTTGGATTTGGGAATTTTCATAGAGAGGAGTGCAGGAGTTTCCTGACATAAAAATATACATCTGCACCATGAAATCCAGTCCTACTTCAGAAAAGACAGAAATAATTCTAAGATACACCCTGTTGATTTTCTGTAAGATCAGGGATTTCTATGAGAGTCAAAAATCCCGTTCTACCTTCCCCTTCTTATATCATTAACGGCACGAGCCTGTGCACGTTCAAACGCAATATAAAAGTCCTACAACTCCCAGCATTCTCCAGCCAGCCTTCAATGAAGAAGACTTTATCAGGCCAGCCCAGTGGAAGAGGCGAAAGCATGCGATGTGCTGGTCTGCCTCCTAGAGCATTCACTGTACCTGCCAACCTGTCTACGCAGAAGACCTACAGAGCTCCGCGCATGCAGGTGAGCGGGTGCACGCGATGGCAGCCCAAAAGCGCCGTCCTCTACCCTTACTCAGGTGCAAGCCTCGCTGCCATTCAGGGAGGCTGGCCCTGGGGTACCGTATAGCCACTTTAAGGGCTCCAGTCTCCCGAATTCAATGGCGCCGTCTTTCGAGTAAACATTGCGAGGCGCGTCTCAGCTGGTAGTACAAAGCGAACGGTTCAGAGTTGCAGTAGCGGGACAGGCCGACAACTCCGGTGCGAAAGCGCGCTCTTGGCCCTTCTCCCTTCACCTCTGCCTTTTGGGGCCAGTGCACGGATCGCTCGCGCTCACTTCTCCTTCCTTCCTTCCCTCCCTTCCCCTTCCCTTCCCTCGCTCCCGCTTCTCTTTCCCCTTCCCCTGGCCAATTCCGGCTCCAGAGCGGCAGGTGGCGCCGTCCGTGCCTTGCGCAGGAAGGCAGCCCCGCGGCGGGCAGCGTCGGAAGGAGGCTGCGTGGTCAAAGGGCGGCCGGCGGGCGGGGCGGTGACCGCGGCTTCTGCTCCTGCGGAGGACTTGACGTTCCCCGGCCGGGGCTGGCGGGGCCGGGATGGGGCTCTGCCTGCCATGCCTGGGGGGAGCGGCCGACACCGTGGTGGAGACGCCGGACCCAGTGAGTGCGGGCGGCCCCCTCGTTGCGGGGAGCCCGAGGCTTGCGCGGCGCGGGTGCCGGGCGCGGCGGCCGCTCGTCTTCGCCCTTGGCCCCGCGGGCTTCTTGCTGTTGGCTGCCGCGGCTGCGACGACCTGCTCGCCTCCCCGGAGAGCCGCTTTGGCCCTCCTTTCCTGGCAGGGGGGAAAACAAATGTTCGCACTTCGTGTGCTTGATTCTCTCAAGCTGCGCTTTGCTTCTTCCTATCATCCCCGCTTCCTTTCCTTATTAACAGATGGATAAAATATAAAGCAAGAACCACATATGACAAACAGACCTTTTTACTACTGCCTGCACTCGCGTATCAGAAAACAGCCCCATTGAATTCAATAGAATTTACTCCCAGGTCGGTGACTATAGGATTGCAACCGTAAAATAAACGCAAGATAAACCCACGTGCTTGGCCTGATCCTGTGCTACTTATCTGGAAGTTAATCCCATTGATTGTAGTAGAGTTTACTCCCTGGTAGAAGTGGCTTTGTACAGTTTTATTTTTGGCTTGCTGGTCGATGCAATGGAAGAGTTGGGAAAAAATTGTTCCTAAAACTTGCAAGTCAACTATGCCCAAGGAGACAGCATGCTAGTAGTCCTGTGTTTCCAAAATATTTGCATGAGGTAAAACAAAGCATGAGATGCAGAAGCCCCTCAGTAAAAGGTCATTTATTTTTCTAGTATTAGCACTGTTTATCAGAGATACAGGAGATATTTTTGCAGTGCTGAAAATGCTTTAGAAGTAGCAGTGACGCAGTTGCTTTGTGCTGGCGTGATAGGGTGGCATACAAATGTTTTAAATAAAAAATAACTAAATGAGAAGGGTCTGGGATGTGTAGATGACACAATCTCTGGCATCTTTTCTCAGAAGAAGTAAATCTCACTCTCAGGGTAACTCTGAAGTAAGACTGGAAGTCTCAGTATCCAGTGATAAAGGTTTCACCTACTGGGTTGTGGCTCCGTTCAGATATCATGTGCTTTTGGATCCTGAATGTGTGAAGGGTCCAGCAGAACTGCATGGGGTTAGCCTTGCCTAGGGTGCATCATGGACCAGCAGTACTTCCTATTGAGGAAATGTTTAACCTCCGTCCAAAGAGAGCTGCTTCTATTAATGTAGGGTTTTCAACATGTCCGTGTTTACAATACTAGAGCAGGACTTAAGTTAGTCGGAGCATAATTTTATGTGTCTCAACTGCCCTCCTGAGGCCAGTGGAACTTTGTGCTAAGAACATAGGTCTTGTTTCCATTGAAATCAATGGGACTGATGCTAGACAGAACCAATTTTCACAATGATCTTTAAAGGACCTCATGTAATGCAATAAGGCAGAAAAGGTGACTAACATGGTCTGGGTCCAATCCACCGAAAGTTTCTGCAACAATAAATTTGCTTCAATGATTTAGTTTTGCTTTCGTGGCTGCGGCATGTGTACATGCAACAGCAGTGTTGAGATAGTGTGGTGAATGAGTGGGAAGAGTCTTTCCCTGCTCCCCTCAAACTGCTCCACCTTGCTAATCAGACTTCTGTAGCATTTCCCATGGAAGGACTTGGTCTACATTATCAGGTGAAGGAAAGAGGTTTTGTGTCTTCTTCCACCCCACTAAATGTATGAACGAATGTTAACAGTGATCTTCTATGACTGAACAGTATACAACAGAACCGATTTGATGATGATGATAATTTGGTTCTCCTGTAGAACTTATTTCTTTAAAATAAGAACACTACCATCTTGCATATACGAAAGCAAAGCTGAACATAACTGGGTTGATCCTTTGTGAGTAAGCGGATTATGCTTAAAACCACAGTGTTTTGTTTTTGTGTTTCTTTTTTAAATTTCAGAAGCAAGCTGTCTATTCCTTCCCAGTTTATCTGCTCACAAGTATGTTTGGAATATTGGGTCACTGGAGCAACATACAAAGCTGCCCAAATAGAAGTCACTCTTTGAGAATGCTGACTTTATTTCCCAATGCAAGAGCACAATCCTATATATGTTTAGGCAGAAGAAGGTCCTACAGTTCCCAGCATGCCCCAGCCAGCCATGTCCAGATTGTAGGACATTTTTGTTTCTAAAGATGCACAGGATTTCATGCTTAATTCTCTTTTATGGCCCTTTTAATTGCCCTATAATTCCAGCACCCACATACATGCTGGGGTAGAGTTGATATGTAAGTGTTCGCAGAAGAAAATAGGCAAGAAACAAACTTCATTGAAAGCAATTTTATTTTCTTGAGAACACACCAGCTAAAATTAAATGGTAAAGCAATACAATACGCAAGCTTGTGTTCAGAGGGTCATTCTTAATGTTGACAGCTTTACAGCTGGATTTCTGGGATTGTATCTAGTCCAATTGATTTTTGGGGTTGGAGAGGTGTTCTGGCCACAGCAGCAGCATCCATCCAGGATATAAAGTTGCTATCTGATCCTATTTTGTTTGCATGCTATGCAAGAGGAAAGGGAAGCTGGACACCTTCCCAATTCTCTTGGCACAGAAGTGCCCAGTGGTAACCACTTCTTTAACAATGTCTGTTCTTCCATTCAGTCCTTTGTCCACAACATAAGGAAATTTGGTTGATTTAAACTCCATGCCAATTTGCCCATTAACTAGTAGATATTATTTTTCTGTGGAGATAGCAAGCAAAATTAGAAAACCGCTTGTGTGCATGCTTACAGTTAGGAAAATAAGAATTTAAAATGTGTTCATAGTAAGAATAATAATGTTTCAATTCCCAAATGAAGCTTCCACTTGTTATGCTGGCAGTAATCTTCTCACTCAGGCTTGCAATCTGAACATCTGAGGGTACCAAATGTTTACAGCCCTGGTATCTGCATGCATCATCCCCAACTCCTGAGTTTCATGCAACTCCTGACTTTCTGTGTGAAAGGAAATTCCCAGTGGCTCTGGTTGAATGTTCTTCAAATGAATGGTGTGCAGTTGAAATGCAGGAGCTGGTACATGAAGAGGTACTGGGCAGTGCATGAGACTGAGTCCTCCGCACACTTTCTGCTTTTCACATTAAGGCGCCTCACCTGAATGGCTCTCTTGGGAATGCCCAAATAGAGATTATAATGTACATAGGCATACTCTCTGATACTGCAGACAGCATATAGTCAGCAAGACTGGTACCTACGGATGGTTGTTTCCTCCATGAATTTTTCTACTCCCCTTTTAAAGCCATCCAAATGGGTGGCCATCACTGCATTTCATGGAAGTGAATTCCATAGTTTAACTATGCACTGTGTGAAGTACTTCCTTCCATCTGTCCTGAATCTCCCATCCATCAGCTTCATGGGTTCTAATACTGTGAGAGAGGAAGGAAAATGTTTCCCTACCTGCTTTCTCTGCACCATTTTGTACCTGTGCCACATCTCCCCTTATTTGCCTATTTTCTAAGCTGAAAAAAAAAATCCCTCTTTTTTTAACCAGGTTACTTGGGTAGAAGTTAAGAGACAGAGCTGAAGCCACTAACAGTATCTGTTAAGGGTTTGCAATTTCCCCATCCCCAATTCTTGCAGCACTTTGCAAGGCTTGTTGTATGTGCAGCTACTGAGAAAGTGAACTTCTTTTACTGCTTGGCAGAGAAGAGAACCCAGGGCTGTAGAAACAAGAAGTGCTCAGGTCTTAAATTGACATCTAGAACTTGTGGGCAGAACTGGCATTTCAGTGCTAACATTTTGAAATACTTTCCTGTGCTGTAAAGATCCCTTTCCCCCAGTAAAAATTTTTGAAATAGCTTTTTAATTGGTTCCTTTTTATATTTTCTGTAGGAAATGAGAAGACGGCAACTCGCAGAAGCTGCAGAAAAAAGGCAAATGGAGGTAATTGGGTGCTCGGCATATAGATTTGCTAATATATTGTCTTGCATAATGGACATAGATGGATGGATGTTATTTGGAAATCACATCTCTTCAGAATGTGCAGCATTGATCATAATAATACTATCACTGTTGGCTTTGTTCTAGATTTTGCTGCCGTCCAAACTTGCAGCTAATACTATGGCTGTAGGCCTCTAATTTCATTAATATTGATTAAGAATTTCTAGATGTCAGGTGTGTGATAAAAGCTTGTGCCTAGAAGTAATAATAAAAAAAAAGGTAAGGAAGACTTTGCAAAGTTGTCAGCTGAGCTTTTTCCCGGTGGTGTGCAAACCGGTACCACTGAAGGCTGTTTTCTGTGAGTGTTCCTAGGTGGGCAACAAAGTCCCTCCAGCTCTCATCAGCCCTAATAGCCCATGGTGACCAGTGATGGGAGTTGCAGACCCAGCAAGTGGGAGGCCACTAGTTCTGTCTTACATCTTCAACTATAATATGCTGAATATCTACAGATTCAGAGATACCATTTTTCCCATATTCGAATTCGACAGAACCGCCAGGATCTGTAGTTCCCTGTCAGGGCAGATTTAGACATTACAACCCACATTACAACCCACCATATAAGGCTGACCAAAGCTAAGCAAAAAATGCTGCTCGTAGTGTGTGCTTGGAGCTACAATGAAGACGGTAGAGTTGGAACTGAAGCTCTTCCTGATTTATATTATCTTGACCCCTTGGATGTGGTTCTTGCCGCCATTCTGTTGATGTCTTGGTGTCTTATGGGTGGTGGTGGCACAGAAGTGCATCACAGGATTCTTGACCACAAAATCCAGCATTTGCAGGGTTATTCCTCCCTGTGTTCCAGATAGAGTTGAGCATGAAATCTTCAGCCACACCCATTTAAAGGTTGATGGCACTCACATGAGAAGGAATTTTACCCATTTTGGGAAGGCTTTCCTGTTCAAATACAAGAGGGCAGAGGGTTTTCTTCCTTTAAATGGGGAAAAATGTTTGTCACTACCCAAAGTAGATTCAGAGCTCCAAAACCTGTAGCCCCATTGGCTGCTTTTGTCCTACGCAGTATCGGAATGAGAAGAATACTCCGCCATTTCCACTTGAGCATTCTAGAGGAAAGAATTGGCCAATGGGAGCTTCAACAACATTTTGGGTGACAGTAAAAGTCTGAAAAGGGTAGACGAATGTAAGGAAACCGTCTGCCACTTTATATTATATAGATACACTCAAACATACTTTGTATCTGCTTTGATTCCCCGGCAGACTTTGTTTCTTTTTTTTTGTCCCTACCCACACCCAAAAAAAGCAGGGCCAAAGCTTTCAAAGATCTAGTTCCAGGCCTAGTGCAGGCAGTTGGAGTGTGGATACATTAGTACGGCCCAGTGCTTGCACACCTAGACACTGTCACAAGCCTGTTTGAGATTACATGAATTTAGTATAAATGTGTAAGGTCAGCTTTGCCCAGACTTGAACTTCACCAAAAAGAAAAAAGAAAAGAAATGCCGAAATGTGTGTGTTGTGATTATGTAGGAAGAACTAGTCTGTAATGTTTTTTGTGTGCAAACTTCCTTTTCCAAAGTCTGCTTCACGTGGGATTAAGAATCCATCATCTGTGGAACAGAAGAAAAGGAAACAGGAAGAAATGGAGAAACGTCTTGAATCTTCAGGTCCTGGCCCAGAAGGAGGCGGGCTAAGAGTAAGACCATAAGTACAGTCCTGCTAGATCAGAGCAAAAGGCCCATCTTGGAGTAGGCAACTTAGTGCCCTTCAGAAGGTTTGGACGAAAGTTACCAATTTCCTTACCACTGGCTCTGGCGTGTGTTATATTCTAAACATTCAGGGGGCACCAGGTTCTCTATCCTTGAAGTGGGAAAATCAGGAAGTCTGAGGGCTGCATTTGTCCCCTGGATCCTGAAAATGGAAGGAATTAAATGAACACTAAAACATTATAGTGTTCAAAGCTGGTACAGAGTGTCCAATGGGTCTGCATTTGACTGTTTTCAAGCTAATTTTGACTTTCTGCATCTCTGCAACAGTTCTGAAGACCATTTTGTTTGCAGTAGAGGCAGTAAATATATATGGTAACCCCATATTTTGGTGGAGGATGCACTGGGGTGCTTCATGTAGCTCACCCTGATCTAAGACCATTATCTTATGGGGGGCACAATGGCCAACCAGATGCCTGTTAGACCTCCCAGTCAAACAAGAGGGCAATAACACTCTTTTGTTGCTGTTTCCAGGCAACCGGTCTTGGATTACTTAGACATATTTATCAAAGATTCAGAAGTGTAATTTTCCTCCATCTTAAAACAATAGTTCTTGGATCAATCCTTTGACTCTCTGTGGAGTGGTTCCCTCTATTTTTCAGAACATCTGGGTCTTCTGAAATGATGTGTTATGTAGACCTTTTGCACAAAGAACTCAACCCTCTTTCATTGTTTAGTTAATGCTTTGCAATTCCACTTAAAATCTAAAGGCCCCTAACCTGCCATTCAGAGAGGAGCAAGATGGATTCACATAACCATTAAAAAATGGGAAGTTGCAGTTGTTAACCATGAAAACATTGCATTTATCTTAACATGTAGACTTTTCCTAGTAATTTATTCTTGTGATCGTCAAGAGTTATATGTATTATGATGGTCTGAAATTGTTCAAAATGGTATATACCAAATACACACACCAAATTCAAATGCTAAAAGAGTAAAATATTGATATAGACCAATGTTTTTCAATCTCTCTCTGCCTGTGTCTCATTCACTTGGGAGGAGAAACTCCTTCCTGCAGGACTTGGACAAAGGGCCATTTGCCCTCACTACTTGTGCATAGAGTCAGAGTAGCTCCTGCTTGAGAAATGATTATTGCTACTGTTTTTCATTAATCTTTTTACATAGGGAAATTTTAATTTATAGGCATAATTTAAAGGCTACCCTTAAAGAGCTGGTGAATCAGCCAGGAAAGAATAAGCATATGGTTTTATGCAGGAATTGAATAAAACACTTGCTGTGTCAAGCAGTACTGTGAATGTAAATCACCTCCTGAACTTTTTGTGCTTGTCTTGTTCCCAGTGGCAAGTTGGATAACTGTACGAGCCGCTCCAGAATGGAAGCAAGGGTGACCGTCCTACTGCCCGTACCTTGCCAGTTCCTGCAGCTGAGTGACACTTGTTCCTTGTTTGGCTTTTGCTGTTGTTTGCATCGGACGGCGCAGCAGTACTTGCCACTAATAGTGGGCCAGATTAAAGATGTGCACTAAGGATATTGTCAAACCAAAACCTCATAAAGTACAGCAGAGTTGGCCAAAACCAGTCACGTCCTTGTTACGCTGCCATACTGTTTAATTTTGCATGTCTTAACATATTCTGGGGTGCAGTTGTGGGCAGAGCCTTCATTTATATTCCCTGATTATAGAAAAAGGTTCTGCTTTCAAACATGTCCCTAGATACATCTTTACTTCCCCCACTCCCTCTTGTCCTACATTTAAGATTAATGCCACAGTCCCAGATCTTTTGCTCTGAGCTAAACCTGCTGAAACCAGCAGGCTTGTCTGAGAGAAAGCTTTTGTGCCTTATAGGGGTGAATTCATATATTTAAGTGAGACACTGCCCTGAGATGAGAAATTGTGGCTTTATTCTTGTAAGTGCTATTTGTGTGTTGTGCATAGAGAAATACAAGCAAGCATGGATGATGGACTGTAACAATTTCTGCTAAGAAAAATTACCACAGACAGCCACATTTCTTTTCTCAGAGGAGTGCACATTTGAAAAGAAGAAACTACAGAACCACATCTACAGGGACTTGACTACTTTGTGGAAATTTTCTCTCCAAAAATAAGTGTCTAAATTCTCCCTAAATCCTGGAAATAGTTGGAGAAACCTGACTTTTGCAAATTTGCCTGGCATAAGAATAGCTTTACAATATTCTGCCAAAGTAAATGCACTTAATTTATTTGGCTTCCTCTCTTTTTCCTGATGGGAGATAGCATTTGGAGTATGTGATTGTTATTCACCCAACTGCAGTTTTCTCTCTCTTGGTGTATGTTTGTCTGTGCATACTGGGTGATGTGAATTGACTATACAGCAGAAATGTCTGACTTGTGTTGTTTATCAGCCAGTGCATTTGGAAACTGTATCTACAAGCGGATTGGACACCACTGGCTAACAGGGTTCTTCTCTGTCCTATAGTTCTGCATTTGTCTCCAAAATGACATAGTTCGTGTCTTTAAAAGGGGGAAGGGGAACATATATAAAACAAAAGCTGTACTTTATGCACATTTTATCTCACTTTCTCTCTCTTTCTGTATGTGAAAAGTGCCCAATTAGCTTTCCGTATCTTAACTTTCTAACTTTGCTCATCCCAGAGCATTGTGAATAGTGATCTTTTAAAAAGTCCAACAATGAAATATTCCACTAAGACAAAATAACCTGCATACAGCTGTAAAGCTTTCAACATTCTGCCAAGTTAACCTTTAGTATAAAGTATATTCCTTGGTTTCTAGCTTGAAACATTGCAGTAATGTAATTTTTAATGAAATACCTACTGTGCTTTGAGTTTCATTAGCTATACTGTATGCAAACTAAATTCGTCTAGTGTTTTAGGCATTTTAATTGGAATGAGATGACCTTCTTCACTGCAATAAAATAACAGTCCTGGTTTTTTTTTAAAGTTTGCAGTGATGCATTTGACCCAGTTTGGGAAGGAAAAAGACTGGCTTATGATAACCTCCCTTTTAGTCAGTATTACCATGTGCTGCTTTTGTTGTACCTTCCAACAGAGTCCAACTCTTGCATACATTATCATTCATTTTTGTTTTGTAGTCTGGTTATGTTAATCATACAATGCAAAAGGTTTGTGGCCTTGTTGTCAAATACAGATACCTCGGACCGGATGATGGGTGTTCATGTTGCTGGCATTCATGCCGTGATGTCTTACTGCTTTTTACTGCTGTAACACCAATGAACCAGTAACTCGGAATAACACTTGGAATCTCTAGTAATGCATAGTCTTCAGAGGATGGTGCCAAGCACTGTTGATATTAAAGTGCCAAGCTGAAGTGGACTGTGCTTCCGCTGTTATGTGAACATTTAGGAAAGGGGATTTGTTTGTTTGACTGCTGTTTGTAAGCACTTTTGCATTCATGGGTGCATTACCTTTAGATGTGTTCTTTTGAGAAATTCACCAATAAGCTCAGCATTTCAGTGATGTATGGTTCTTACAGGAATAGAGTTGTCATACTTCAAAGGCCTGATTACTTCACACTCTGGAAATCAAAGTAATGTGGATATTGTGGTCAAAGAATGTGTTTTTCTGTAACAAGTTGCAGGGTTATAGAGAAGTTCTGGAAATGTGCCTTTGATATAATTTTGCTGTTTGCTTTTGACTGAAAATAGTACAGATGGTTTTAATTCAAAAGAATATGTCTTCAGATATATTTTCAGGAGCAGATCTTCTGAATTATAACTTAGATCCCACAATATCTGTTCTGATCACTGCCTGCCCAAAATGTGACTTGCACACATGAAAAAGGTTGCTAAGCAGTGAATGTAGCCACGCTCACAAAGGCTCGGGTGAGGCCATAATAAAGAACTCTTTTGGAGTGTACACAGCCCAATCAGTTGGTATGAGACCTTTCCCCTTGCCCCACTTTACAAAGAACTCTAGTGGTCACTATTTTCAGAAAATAACCTCTGTTTAGACAGTTTGCAGCACATGAAATTCTTCTCCCATTGTTATGAAAAGCTAAAAAAAGTTCACATGTAAGCTGTGCACGGACCATATTTTTCAGTCACAGGGCTCAGACAAGGTACATGTTCATGGAATTCTGCCAAACTCTTTTGGTAGATCTTGTTTTTCCAGGTTCTGTGTACAAAGCGCACCATGTTTAGGCAAGTTGCTTTACACCATCCTAAGGTGTCTGATGATATTATGATGTATTTTATTGAGAGCCTTCATTATGTGTGAGTGGAGTTTGCCCTAATGTGAAGCAGAAAAATGCAACTTCACCTTGCGTAGAGGTTCCAGCTTGCATCAGCCGCTGTTGGAGTGAAGTTATAGTGGTTAAAGATGCATACTGTCGCAACAAGTAACAATTCTTTTTATGGGCACTGATCAAACTGACATTCATGTTGATGGAAATACAGTTTCTAAATGGTTACAAACATCTGTTAGGCCTGTGCAATGGATTTCAGCATATTTGTTTGTAAGATCATTGTGTTGCTAAGAATAAAGAGTTTGTAAAAGCATTTTAAAGTATCTGTTTATTTCTAATGCACCATGTGACTTCAGCTCAAATTTATACAGTCATCATTCAAATAATTCTCGAACAATGATTTTTTTTTTCTAGCAAGGCACAAAAGTTATCAAGTATAGACAAAGAAAATTAGCAAAACCTACAAACCAAACCCTACCACTCCTATATATCATGAAGTTGTGTAACTTAACCCCTTGTCCCCAACATCTATCTACAAAGAATGCACAATATATTTTATTCAATATGCTCAAAACACACTGCCGAATCCAGAGACTTATCCCACCATCACATGGTGGAATATCTTTCCAAACATGTCCATAACTGCCTTAAGCTATGCTGTCCTCTTTAGTCACAACATGTGGGAAGATAACGTCACATCTAACGGCAGCTAACAAGCACCCAAAGAGCAGGCCCTTGAGTGATATACTACAGGCAATGGGATCCTCCTCTAAAGTTTGAAAGGCAAGACTACTGTGTTAAAAGACTTTGATTTGCCTTTACCCATGGTCTTAAACAGAAGTGCCTCACAGAACTGCAGGGAGCCAGCAGAATGTTTCAACCTAGTCTAATAAATTGCTTGCTTGCACCTCTTTTGGGACATAGAAATTGCTCGATAGTGTCTTTAAGACTTAAAAGGAAAAAGAGCCATGAATAAACATGCACCTGTAATGACAATGTAAAGCTGTGAAATATCTGGGGATGCTCCAAAACATTTTGATGTGTTGGAACCATCTGGATTCCATCCACTTGAACATTCCTCCTGGCACAGCCATGGCTTGGGCATTGACCAAGTCAACTGCTGTTACCTTCTGACTCACCACCTGCACACCTCTGGCTTTCTGAAGATAGATTTAATTCTGTCAGTGTTTACAGTAATGTGTGTGGACTCATAGACAGGATGCATCCATAGGTCTGCCGCTTAAAAGGTACATTGCAGAGCAGCCTGCAGCTGGCTCCAGGTAGGCCCTCTCCCAAATTATCCGTGTAATGCCATTTTGGAGCAATCAGGCAAGAGGTACCTCTATAGTCTAATGACACCAAGAAATGCAAGGGACGGCAATGTTTGGACATGCTTACTATAGAAGTTGAAGCTGAATCTACTTTCCAAAACAAGGCCTTTGCATTATTTTATCAGGTTTGCTTTATTCTCCAAATGCAAAGTCAGGCCACATAAAACATGAGATTATTTAGTGAGCATGTAGCCTTGCATTCACAACAGATACAGGTCTGCAGAGGTATGGCTGCAGCATTATCTTCAGCAGAAATTTGGTGCTTCTTCCAACCATTAGCTCTGTGCCACCTGAAAAATTGCTCCATAGGGATGTGACTGTCCTGAACAGTATAGGAGGTGATACTGGGACTTGCAAAGGAAAACAAGTGGCAGAAATTTCTACTTCATCACCTTCTCCTAATGAATCTAAGAATGAACAAGTTAGAATCAACCCTATAATTTGCTATGACTACAGTGACAAAAATCCTACAACTTTGTGGAGTGAACTTCCCATTACACTGGAAGATCTGAGATCAATTTCCTAATGTGTTCTTTTTTAACTTAATGTAGACATATGGATTGAGTGGGACAACTTATCTGGAGAAGCAACACAAAGAAAAAGATGCTTAAACCTTTTTCCTGTAATGTTTTACTGATCCAACTTGTCTTTCCCTTTAGATATTTGTTCAATGATGCAAGACCAACAGAGGAAAAAACAAGAACGTACGTTTTTCCTGGAGCAAAAACTAAGATCTAGACAGCAAAAAGGATTTAGGAGGAACACCTCCTAACCAATTTTAATTTCCTAGATTAAATCAGCAGCTCATGTACTCTGGCAGTATTTAGAAAGCCAGAGCTCAGCTGTGAATTACACCAAGGCATTTACAGCTGTCCTGGGGTTACCACAGTATTATATTCTGACTACTGAACCATGGCATGTATGTGGGAAGCAGAACAGAACACCAACACTTCCCATTATTGCATTCACATCTAAATCTAAAGCACATTCCAGCAGTAAGCGTTACTATAGCTTACAATCTGTGGTGGTGGGTGTCTTGTGTGGGGTTTTTTTAACACTAATTAATCCAGGCAGGATTTATTTTACTGGTTGGGTAAAGCTGCAACTCAGAAGACAAACGAGTTCTGTCATTGATACGCACGTTAAAAGGAGCTGGTGTCTTCTACCAGGTTCCACATAATTGGCATTTTCTTTTTATCTCAGATCAAGCATGCTGCCACCCTCATCTGGCAAGTACTAATAGGCATGGGGCTGTCACTAAGGTATCCCATCTGTAAGAGACGTCTCATTCAGATGAAGTCTCTCCTAACGAAAGGCAGCCTGCAAGCATAGGAGCTCACCTTGGATCAGAACAGAAGACAGACCTGTTACTAGGTCTGATTATCTACGCAAACATCATCTACTATAACTAGCTGTAGCTTCCCAACACATAGGGCAGGGAGCCTTCCCTACTTCGTCATCTATTTTTAGCTCAGATCGAACCTGGGACTTCCTTCATGCAAAGCATGTGCCTTCCCACTGAGCTACACACAACTCTGGACTGGGCAATCACAGAAGTTTTTCATACCCATATATCACATTTTATTACTTTAATGTGAGTCATATTGTTTAAGTCATTCTAAGAATACATTCATAGAGTAATAATTTGGCTAAAAATATATGTCTATTTTTATCTGATTGTAGTAATTAGCCTATCAAGAGTAACTTGCTATAAAAAGGCACAGTACTAGAAATAAATAGTTCTACAGTTCAACAATCCACAAAGACTTGCCATTTCCAGTCTGCATGTGATTTTCAGAAGTCCTGTAAAAGCACCAACTAATTTGACTACACTCAAGAAGATAGTGTGGGCTTACATCCCCAATGACAGTCCCCAGTGAAATGAGAAAGCAATTTCACTTAATCTCCTTTTTGGTTTTGTAATGGGCAGAAACAACCAAGTAGCTGTCTGGATTCATGTCCTTGATGGTTGGAGACTTGTTCTGGATTGGGGATGTTTTCCCGTCCACCCGAGAGATCTGCAGCATTCGGCACGGGTCGTGTTTCAGCAAGTACCCTGCAAATGTCTCCCAGCCTCCTCCTACACGGACCATCACATGCTTGTTGTGGAGCATCTGCATTAGAAAAGACAGACAGGAAAAAAGGGGTTGAAGAACCTGAAGGACATACAGCATTCACACTTGCACAACATTCATACTTGAAATGGTAAAATTCTAGACCATTTAAAGTCTCTGAAAATAGGAGCCCAGTCCTAAAGTTCAGTGCTAGCAAGTTAAGACAATTTTGCAAACGACATGAGAGCCTAGCTAGATTTTTTCACTGACTGAATAAAGAGTCACAGCCCATCTTGATTCCATGAATTTTGGAATTATGGGATCCACATATGCTCACCCTATTCACACTTTACATTTTTAGGGGTTTACCTTAAAAATGTTAAGCCTATACCGTAAAATGATACAGTGAAGGGTGGCCTAAGTTTTTAGGACTGAGTATACTGATGATGGCAACAGGTCACAAAGTGTACCATTCACAGCTCCATGTGGTAACTCCCAGCCCTAATTGCAGCTGAAAGGGAGAAATGTATCCACTTACCATCTGTATTTGTTTTTTCAGCAAAAGATTGAACTTTCAATTTCGGTGAAAGAATGCTCTATCAAAGGTGGAAGTGATGGAAGTATTCAGGTGGACACTTGACTAAGTTGGACCTGAGATATGTAACAGCATCCTAAGTGGATATCCTTAAAATATATCTATTCCCAAATTTTACCTTAGTGAGTTTCACAGAGTGAAAGTAAATGAAAAGTAATTCAAAGCTTGATGCACAAGCTCAGGAGAGAATCTGTAGATGGCTTTTCTTGGACAACATGGAAAAGCGAATGAGCAAATCTTCCATGTACCTTACAGGGCCAGAAGAAAGCGACATAACTGGAACATATGGATGTGCTTCATAGTAATGTAACAGTGGGTTACACAGTGGTACATGAAGATCGACACATACAGGGCAAGGAAGAATAATGACATGGCATCTTATCTAGCCCTACCATCACGCACAGTGACTTGTCCGCCTTAGGAAATGCCCATTCAAGTAGTGAAGCAGCTCTGTCATTTCTACGGAGCACCAGTGGTGTAGCAGTACATTTTGAAGCTTGCCGTGATAGTCCCTGTAACTACACTACTACGGTGCGTCCACAAGTTCAGACAGTTGCATTGATCTATATCAACCAAACAGTTTTCATTCACTAGGAGTAGGTGTATTGTACAGTTAAGGGGTCTCAATTGCCACCAATGGATGCCAAAATACTTTGCAGTCTAACATGAACCAATGGATGAAAAAACTATCCATACACATAAGCTGGGAGAAAACAGGGAGTTAGTGATGGCAGATGATATTACTGTCGCTGCTAAGAAACTGCCAGCACAGTATCTCTGCAAACCCTACTCTGCTTCATCACTGTGTCTCAGAAAATTAAATGCTGCGGCTCTCAGATGGAGATATTTTCTTTCCAAGATTCAATTTCCAGACCAGTTGAATTCTACATAGAGGATCCCATCATGCCAACTTGTTCTTCACTGTAGGCAAGAAAAAGATTTAAGTTGCCTCCATATCTGAGCCTTCCTAGAAAGTTCCATCATGAGGAATATAGAAGTGTTTTCAAGTGTCTTCCAACCTTCTGGAATTTTTAAGAGTGAGATGAAAGACTTTTCTTGAGATAAAATTCAACTAAAAGGATGATTATGTGAGTCTTTCATGGCTTCCCCTCAGACTGTATCTCTATTTCTTAAAACAACTCATTTGAGAAACATTTCTATATAATTTAGGGTACAACTTAATTCAGGTGAGTAAGAACATCCAAACACAGAGACTCACTCATGCTCATCCAATACAAAGCAAGGAGAACAACAGAAAGAATCTTCACCTTCCCATTCTGCGTTTTTGTCACACAGATGCTTTCTGCCAGGTACTGATGCTCAGATGAGGAGCAAAGGACCACCATCAGAAGATATTGTATCATGACTGTCCCAGTCTCTCCCCCCACCCCCCCACCACAGTCTCCTAAAATACTCTCTGAGGTCACTTTTCTCACCTCAGAGCACAGCCAGGATGGTTCTTTCCATTCCAGCTGCAAGCAGATGGAGTACAAGAGGAGGTGTGATTTCCCTCTCCTAGCACTGTCTGTAGCCTCAGATCTGGGTTAATCTGAACCATCCTATGTTCTTCGCAGACAAGTCTCTCTCTTGGAAGGGGTTTGGTTGTGCACTGCTTGGCACACAAAAGTGATTTCACTTTGTGGTGAAACAAAATGGCAGTGATTTCACTTTGGGGCGATCCTATTTGCACTGATGGGGTAACTTCAATGCTATTCTTGGGCAAGACCTTTATTAAAACAAATCAAAATTTCAGAAAATATTATGCCTACTTTTGAGTCCTGCAGAAATCTTCATTAGGATAGGTGGATTTTTTTTAAGCCCAGATATTAGCCATTAGACCCAATCTCAAAATGAAGATTAGAGGCTACATTATAGTTGAAAACATTTTTAAATTCTCTAATTAGTCACAGGTGTTGCAAATATCAGATTATATCAGCCCTTAAGAGAAGGACTGACCACTATTGTAAAAACATAAAGACAACATATAACCTAGATCTACTTCTTGTTCCCAACAAAAATACATATTCCTAGTGGCTGGAGGTAATGGAAACTTCAGAAAGCAAAGCTTCTTTTCAGGTGGTAGAAAATAATCTTTTTCCGGTGGTAGATTCTGCCCCGACAATCTAAATATGTGTTTTCTTTAAAAAAAAATCTTGCAAAACAAAAATAGTGTACTGATCTATGAAAAAAGTATCCAAAATTCATAGTTGGTCATACAACAAATGTGTGACAAAGTATAGGGCATTTTTCCCATTGACCAATAAAGCATTGTTATTTTTTAATGGAATTTCATTTAGATATATGTTTTAAACAGGTCCAGAAAGAAGGAATTTAATAAAAGCAATAACAACAACTATATACTCACTACTCTAATTTGAAAACAATGAACACTTTTGCTTAAAGTATTTCTACAATGAGCGTGATTAATGTGCTTTTTTGCAGAACTGTTATTGACTAGTTCCATTGACTCCCCTAGAGGAGAAGTTAAGAAGCCAGAAATGGAGGGGGACCAGGGAGAATACGCAGAAGGGAATCAAGAGCTTAGTGGTTGTGTTGCTTTACGAAGCAAATTCCAGACATGTGCTGATCTGAAGCTGCTATAGAGTGTTTTCAACCCAAAGCAAGGACTTTTAAACCATCTAGTAATTTCAGGAGAAGTTTATGAACCACATAAATCTTGACGATTGGATTGTGTATAGTGAAGGAAAGCTGCCACAAGAGGGCTCTTTCATTACAAGAAATGCCATTGAATTAGTGCAAGGGAGTCAGTGTTATGAGAAAACAGAGGAAAGAGCCATAATGAGTAGCAGCATCTAAGGAAAATAAAAAATAAAGCAGGCAATACAGATTTATTGTGTTTGTATCAGTCGAAGAGACAGTATACAATGAAAAGAAAAAAAAGAAAGAAACAGAGAAACTGATGCATTCTGCATTGTAGGAACTGCTTAGATGCCATCAAAGACTCTCAAAGAATGGGAAGGCAATAAAATATGAAGTGATCTTGCATATAATGCAAAACTGGCAAAAAAGTGCATTAATGAATCCCATCTTGATTTGCTCAATTCTTCTGTAGAGGATATGTATGTCATTCTGATGAAGGAACAGCCCTTTGTAGGAAAAAGGCAGGATATAAATAAATAAATAAACAAATAAGTGACTTCCCAGAATGCTAAAACATCAAACAATGGGCTGACTCATGTAAACATGTCCTTGACTGTTATATTCTCAAAGCACAAGAGGAGCAGATGGGATTTACTATGGAGATGGCCTTTGCACTGTATGCTTAAAAATATGTGATAACAAGAGCAGCAGCAAGAGTATGAGGCTGTCTTAGTGGGAGACTCACTTTAATTCCCTTTGCACTGAATGTGTAGATATGATAAAAGAAAGCTTCATATGAGCAGCTCCTGTCCCTGGTTTGGCACAGCAAAATACTAGACACTTCCTCAAAGGGACAAGGAGCCAATTTATTTCAGTTTTATGTTACTTTAGAGTGCATAAATAGTGCATTTTTGGTTTGTCACTACCTACTACAAGCCTTTGGGAACTGATATTTAGCTGAATAAATGGGCAGGTGCTTTTCACATATATTTAGAATTTAGTCTATGAAATAAATCCTCCATAAGATGAATCAACATCACTTCATACACCTTTCGGCAGTTGTGAACATGTGGCCTTCCAGATGTTGCTCAAGTACAACTCTCACCAATCATGCACATTCCCCATGCTGGTCGGGACTGTGGGGAGTTCAGAGTCCGGCAACAATAAGAGGGCCCCACATTCTCTACCACTGCTTTAGGAGATTAATTTCTTTATAGGGATCACAAACCATATGTGCGCAATAGATAGAAAATGCTTGACGCAAAGGAAACAGTATGTTACATTATGTAAATGTGAAAAAAGCAAAAGCTACCTCCCCTAATGCTTTGCAAGATAAATGAGCATAACATTCTATTTATTTATTCAATCTGTACTGCTCAATAGCTGAAGTTTTCTGGTCAGTTTACAACAGTCTAGTAATAGACAATACAATAAAACATAATGAAAATTTCCAAATTCCAAAAATAGCTAAAAATAGCTAAAACAATAGATGATACAGAGTAGATCTGTAAAACTCCTGGAATGGTATTTCCCTCAAGCCTCAAATATTCTTGGAGGTCTTGAAAGTTTCTGCATAGAAGGTTGTCTTCACCTGGATCCAGAAGGATGCTAAGGTTGGTGCCAGGAGGCCTCAGTGGGGAGACCATTCCACAGTTGGAGGTTCACCACTAAGAAGGCTGTCACCTTAGTTTCTGCTCTGAGACTCTCCCTCAGAATTAGCACTAGAAGGTAGGACTCAGATGTTGATCATTGTGTCCCAGCAGGTGGTGGCTGGAAGAGGCACTCCATCAAATGTTGTGGTCACAGGTCATGTCAGAATTTGTAGGTTAAATCATATAGCCAATGAAAGTGGGCCAGAATTGATACTATATATTCAGGTCTACTGGTCCCAGTTATTAATCTGGCTGCCACATTTTGCACAAGCTGTATCTTCTGAATGGTCCTGAAAGCAACCCCATACAGAGTACATTGCAATAATCTAATTTAGAGATTACCGGAGTGTATATTACTGAAGCCAAGCTATATCTGTCATGAAAGAGATGTAGCTGAAGCTGGTAGAAGGCACTCCATGCCACTGAGGTGACCTGAACCTCAAGTGACTATTACAATTCAAAGAAGACTTCCAAGACACAACTTTATCCAGAGCAGGCTGAATGCCTTCCATCCAGTCAATGGAATCATCCACTAACAAGTGTCTTATCCTTGCCCTCCAGGGATCCATTTTGTCCCCCCTGCTATTTAACATCTACATGAAATCGCTGGGAAAGGTCATTAGGAGGTGTGGGCTGCGGAATCACCAGTACGCTGATGATACCCAGCTCTACCTCTCTTTTTCAACCAATCCAGGTGATGTAGTGGCTGTACTGAACCGGTGCCTGGCTGAGGTAATGGGCTGGATGAGGGCCAATAAACTGAAGTTCAATCCTGACAAGATGGAGATCCTGTTGGTAGGCAGTTCGGGCTTCAGGGTGGGGGACCGTGACCTTGTCCTGAATGGGGTAGCACTCCCTCTTAAGGACAGGGTCCGCAGCTTGGGAGTGCTCCTCGACCCAGAGCTGTTGTTGGCAGCTCAAGTAACAGCGGTGGCGAGCAGCGCTTTCCTTCAGCTTCGGCTGATCCATCAGCTGCGTCCCTACCTGGAGAACGACTGCCTGGCGACAGTGTCACATGCATTGGTTACTTCCCGATTAGACTTCTGTAACATGCTGTACGTGGGGCTACCCTTGAAGACGGTCCAGATACTTCACATGGTGCAAAATAGAGCTGCCAGGTTGCTGACGGGGACTGGGTGTTGTGCTCACTTAACTCCAGTCCTCCGTCAGCTTCACTGGCTCCCCATTGAAGTCCGGGCCCAATTCAAGGTGCTGGTTATCACCTACAAAGCCCTTAATGGCTTGGGACCTGGTTACCTAAAGGAGCTCCTGCATCCATATGTGCCCTCCCGCCCCTTGAGATCGATGGCAGAGGCCCTTCTCTGGGAACCCTCTGTAAAAGAAGTTAGGAGGGTGAGTACCTGGAGGAGGGCTTTCTCTGCAGTGGTGCCCAACTTATGGAATGCACTCCCCAGTGAGGTCTGCCTCGCGCTGTCGTTATTTATTTTTTGGCACCAGGCCAAGACCTTTTTATTTAAACGTTATTTTAATTGTTGATTTATTTATTGATTTTAAATTTTTATGCCAGGAGGTCTCCAGTATTTTATGTATTTGTTCAGATATATATTTATTTATGTGTTGGAAGCCACCCTGAAGCTTATGCGAATGGGGTGGCATACAAGTATTCCAAATAAATAAATAAATAAATAAATAAAATCCTTGTCTCACTGAGCTTCACTATGAAGACCAAGTAGATACAACCTTTAGCCTACAGTTCTAAACCTGTTTTTCCCCTCTGTCCAAATTAAGGACTAAAAAGGTTTCTTTGAACAGGTAGACTAAGACAAACTCCAGTGGCTTGAAGTAGCCATCAGCCTTTAAGGCTTCAATGCTTTGGGACTCACCTCATCATGCACAAGTAGAAGTATGCTGATTCAAAGGGCATACTTTGGATGCTTCTCCCCCGTCTCCCTTCCTCCTGCATCCTTCCAGCTCTGCTCCAGTGTGCCTTATCCCTTTGAAACATAGTTTGGGGACTGCGGAGTGGGGGTTATGCCTGGCAGACTCTCTGATTAAACAGGCAGAGGAAGGCACTTTATCCTGCATGGATTTCATCCTCTGGATTCCACCTTCTGATTAAACATGCATAGGATGATTATGTAAACTAGGGACATTAGTCAGGGCCCTCTGTTAAGTGAGAACCACCCTGCTGCTTTGAAGATGGAAACATCTTCTGGCTTTTTGTGGTTGTTGACAGCAACTGTGGGAAGGGGAGCTTTACAGACATTTATGTCATGACATTATTCCGATGGTGCGAAACTCATTTGATCATCTAAAACCTATAGTGATATGACACGCACCAGTGAAAGCAGTGCCATGGAACAAAAAGCTGAACTCATTTATACAGTGAAAACCTGGTTGTGGTTTAACAGGAACCTGTAGGTGGAAAGGCATGTTCCATCACTGATCTGTGCAAGGCCTTTTTGTTATTTGTTTAGTGCGTGGTTTATTACTTCCATGTTTTATGAAATAAAAGGTAGGTTTAAGGGAGGCATGTGTGAAGCCAAATTGATAAAACCTGTAATCCTGCAACCGTGAGATTGCTGAGATCCAAATGAAGTCAATGAGATGTAAGCAATTTAAGTAGGTAGAGGATTTCAGCTAAAAGGGTTTTGCATGGCAATTTAGAAATGGGCAACGCTGGCTTTGTTTGTTTCTGTTCTGCCTTTAGTCTTCAACCCTAAGGGACAGCAGAAGAATAAAATAAAATGGAATAATAAAAATAGCTATTAGGTACAGCTGTGAGAACAACAGCAGAAGATGCTTGACTTCAAAAGAGTCTCATAGCCTGAAGGAAATGCCATTTCTCTCCTGCCAAGTTAGGACTCAATGAAAGATTCATAAGCTCTGGGGTAGATCAATCAATGCAAACCTTTAGAGGTCATCCTTCTACCTAGGGAACAAATGCTTGGACTTTTGAAATGTGATACAACTATACATTGGAGGCAGCTCCCCCCACCCCCAGACCATCACGTCACTCATTTTAGATATACAAGTAGATCTGAGCAACACTGAGCTCCTTGCACTTTCTATCAAGGGTCCGCAGCCTTATGGTTTAATATGTGAGAATCCTTTACCTGAGGCCAGCTATTTATATTCAAATATAAGTACAACTGAATTATCACATTTTTGACCGAAGGGTAAATAGAAATATTTACATTGCATTCGAAGGGCCTTTGTATCCTCCTGTTCACACACAGGCACTGGATCAGAAAGCTAACTTGAATGGTGATAGCAGAAATACACATTAATTACCCTTCTATTTTCTTGCTGGCAAGGTATTTTTTCAGGCTATTTACTTATTAATTGGGCCTTTCTCCCTTCTCTCTTAAGCCCTCTGACAGTTATATTCTGAGACATTTGCCTTGTGGGTCAGCACACTTCCTTTCTGTGTGGCTTTGTATATAGTAATGCTCAGAGTCGGTACCTTATAATCATAAGGTTACCAATGTTGGAGGAAATGTGGTTTCTGTTGATTGCTGAATAGAAAAACTAGAAGGCAGAAAGCTGTGAATAGTATGAAAAAGCTTCATGGTGGAATGTGTAACATTGCTTGGCTTAGCACCATCAGCAAATGGCAAAATTGTCCTATTTCAATCTGTATGTTTATATTACACAAGAACATGCATATTTTCCCTTTAGGCTGCATGACAGTCCTTGCTTTGTTCTTCTAATTGCCAAATGCCTTTTCTGTAACCTCTGTTTCATCTTTTCCTGTTCCCATTGACCTTTGTTACCTTAGAACATCTTTTCTGTATTTAATGGTGGGTAACTAATGCATAATTATATATCTAACAAAATAAACATTTGCATCTCCATAAGCGACAGTGGTTGAGTACATGGATGGAGAACTCCAATAGGAATGAACCCAACCCAGTGTTCCATGGTTCAAGTGACAACAAAGGCGACATCAACATCTTCTGGCATCAGAAGGCTACATTGTCTAAGGACATTTGGTCTCTGGCCAAAGCACTGGCTGGAACTCCTCCAATTGGGAGACAGAGTAGCATGCAGAGGAATTAGAGATCACAGACTGGAGATCACAGGAGGGAATTTACTCCTCTCTTCTTTCCCAAGCCCATGGGGAACTATAGGGGGCATGACTTGGTGAGGAAGGGAAACCTATGGAAGGAGCAGAAACCTCCAGATAGATACCAGTTCTTCCTCCATGCTGCAGCTTAACAGGTTAGTTTCAAATGTGGAAGTCTCTTGTTCAAATCAAATCTCAGTCATTAAACCATCTGCAGAAGCCTCAGCCTAACAATCTGCAATATGGATATAATATTTATCATCTATCTTACAGAGTCATTGTGAAGATTACAGCAGAGGAAAAATCTGCGCACCGTTTCGAACCCTCTTGAGCTCTATTAAACATCCTCTGCATAAGATCCATGTTCATTTATAATCTGGAGTTTCCCAGGGCTTGGTCAGACAAGGATTCTGGGATTTCATTCTCCAGAATCCCAAGGTTCCAGAGTGGCCCCAGTTCCATGGAGTTTCAAAACCACCATGGAGGGCATTTGCTGCAATTCACCAAATCCTACAGAATACAGGATTTCACCCCCAATCTGCTGCACTTCTGCTGTGTTCCTTTCACTCCCAACCTTTTCTGAGAACTAGCAGTTAGTTACTGTCAGGTCCCAATATTTTTTTTAGATCCAAGATTCCCCAACTAAGATCCCCCTTGCCCAAGTAAGAGTGATTCAAGCAATAACTGCTTACATCATGTTATGATTCACACCCGAGGAACTATACCTCTGTGCTAGCTTTGGGTGGCAAAGGAATTAAATGCAAGCTTTTTTGTTTTGGTTGTTTCATGATGAGCAAAAACCTCTGTTACTGCTAAACACTTGGATATTCCTTCACTATGCTGACTTGAATTGTATACATTGCATGTATGGCCTGCTGACTGGTTGCATTTTAAAGCCTTTCAGTAATGTTCTGTTTTCTATCCACACCTTTCCAAATATTAGATAAACAATGATAATTCTCCAGCTTTTTAACAGCATGTGTTGGCTGGAGATTGACAAGTGAGTCAATCCTTCCAATTCCTGCAAAGCAAGGAAGAATACAAGAAATACAAATTCCTATGTTGGCATTTCTTTGTACAGATAGTGTTGGGGAAGCTAAGACCACGTTTAGGCTTGGGGAAGAGAAACTGACAAAGAAGCTGCAAATATGAAACCTACCACTGGATGGCAGGCATGTCCTGCGCACAAGTTACATACGCCAAAAGAAATCCGTCAATCTAAAACCTGCAGGAACTGCAAGAGACAGGATGGTATTTTTAGGCTATTAAAGCCAACGAAGTATATCCTTCCTTTATCGAATATTATTGGAAGATAGCAGTCGGTGAAGCTGGCTTGGAAATCCTCAGAGGACCTGAGTGTATAGGCTTCAAAACATCTGTTACTCTGATATATCTATTGTATACAAAGCTGTAATAAAGAAAAAGTGCCTTTTTAAAGGCTCCTCTGGCACAGAGTCCAGAAAGGTGGGAGTGCAGCACAGGGCCTGTTCTCCTGCCAGCTCTGAGATCAGCTGCCCGCGGAGGCCCCTCTACATATCCTTTCATACGCATGCACATTTCCTGCCGGAGAATAAGCTATTTTTGTGATTTCGGTTCTCCATGTTGAATGTATCTTACAGGGCATTATTATATTTCATAAGTATAATGTGAGTCATTGACAGCCCAGTCCTGTTTACTTGGAAGGAAGTCACACTGATTTCAGTGGAACTTCTGTGTAAGTATTATAGGACAGCAGACAGAGAACTGTGGCAGTTGTTGTGGAATTATAATATAATTCAGTGGAGGCATTAACAGTGCAATCCTATTATGTCTTCTCAGTTGTAAATCCCTTTGGAAGCAATGGGATTACTCCTGAGTAAGTGGAATGGCACTACATGCGAAGGGTCAGATATATTTTAGTAACTCCATGTCCCATACTTCCAACTGCTGTGAGTTTTACAAGCACACTGCTTTCAAATGTGGGGTTACAACTCTGGGATGGTGTAATATTCCAGTCCAAAATACACATTTATTTATTTATTTAAGATTTTTGTATACTGTCCGACTACTACTGCCTCGGGACAGTCTCTTGGATACTGAAAGAAAGCTCTCCCTGTTTCAGCATGGAATGCTATCTGAAAGGACTGTCAAAAAGCTGATGATAAAAGGTCATAAAGAGTGCATAAGGAAAACTGGTTTACTACTTCATTTAATAATACTAATCCAAAGGAACAAACAAACTGGGTAAATGGGAGTCAGTGCAAGTTTGAACTGAAGCACAGTGGGAAATAACCCAAAGTTTGCATGCACTCCGATACAATCTGAACTGACTGTGACTCCCCAGAGAAGTGGTTTTGGATCAATGGAAATGTTAACTTGGTTTGCAATGGCAGTTTAAATAGCCACATTCGATATTAGGACTTATTAGGAGATGAACTGAGAAAGCTCGGCATGGCTTGGAAGGCCAGTCAGCACCTAATGGAATGCCTCCTCCCTGATGTACCTCGGTTTGCTTTAAAATCGACAGACGCCCTTATTCAGGTTTTCCTTTACTCCAAGGCTGAGAGAGTAGGAAGAAGAGAAAAGGTCATTGTGGTAATGTCCCTCCAGGTCTGGAATTTTCTCCCAAGGGAAATGTGCCTTACACCCATACTGCTATTCTTCTGGCACTTGTCTAAAGCTTCCCTGTTCTATCAGCCTTTATTTTAAAAAAATCAAAGACTTTAAAACCTTTAAAATCCTATTATAATGATCATAAGTCCTCCAATTCAGAGGCTTCTCCTCATCCAATGGAGGAAAGGAGGAGTAGACAAGGTGAGCTTTACCTTCTTAGCTTTGGCCTGCATTTTTGCTGGATGGGCTTCTTTGTCCATCTAGCGAAAGCATTGTGGAGTGGGGGGAAGGATGCTGGAGAGTCCCCCAGAATAGGGCATATGGTATTCTGGCCTCTCCGGTCCCTTCTCTGTCCACCAATACACTCCTTTTCCTCCCCTCCAAGGTTGTGTTTCCAAGTTCAGAGAGGCAACCAGCAAAGTTTTTTTTCTACACCACTTGCAAGCAAGAGGAGAAAGAGTAATAGATTCCCTTCTCCATGGTCAGACATCTGCTTCTGACCTATGATCTGAAAATCCAAAGTATCTTTTGTCCTTACAATGTTTAATGGCCATATGCTAGTTCCCTAAAAGCATTTTAGTGTTTTGTTCAATATCTTATGTCTTGTAATATTGTTTATTAGCCTAGCTCCTGTAAAGTGATATTGTATTTTATGCTGTGTTGGTAGATTTATTATTTTATATAGTTGATTTTATTGTGATTCTATTTGTATTTTTCTGATTACACTAAAATATATGCAGAAATGTGTGTTATAAAGCATTTAATAAATGTAATACAATGAATAACTTTCTAAAGAAAGCCATGTCCTTCTGTTGAAGTGAAAAAACCTGGACACATATATATCATAGCTATAAGAGATTATTGAATCTGGATTCCCTTAAAAGCAGTTTTCAGAGCTGTTCACAAATATTGCATTTCACCACTTCCAAGTTGTTCTGAACATTGCACAGACATATGCTTCTGCTGTCACAGAGGGTTATGCATATCAAGGCAATGAAGAAGATGTAATTCCAAATTGTAAATGCACACTCGAGTGTGCTCTTGCTGAAGCAGAAGCAGCTTTGAAAACAGGAATGACAGATTGAACTGGCTAGAAATTTTAATTAAACCTGTAAGTGAGAAGTCTGAAGCCAGCCGAACCTCAGCTGTGCGGCTGCTGTGACCTGGTACAGGAGATGTGCCAGAAAAGAGAAATGATTTGAGAAAGTCATAATATCCTTGGAATCTATTAATTCTGTGCCTGAATCATGACATTGCTTTTTGAGGGAGGGGAAAGCTTTACAAATGACAATATACCAAGTACAATACAAAGCAATATGTCCTTGGTTGCTTAGCAATGATAGAACAATGAAAAAAGGAGCCCATTGGGCTTTTGTGCTATGCTCCCTTGCTGAGGGTAATGTTGTATTCGTCTTTAGTGCTCTTGGTAAATCGCTAAAGCTTCCCACATAAAAATCCCTGCAAACTTAAAACATTAATGAGAAAAACACGGTGCTACTCTTTCCATTCTTCCAGGTGGGGGAAAGCACTTTTTCCTTAGTATTGCAAAAGATTGCTTTTGAAATCTCATCCAGTCGCAAAAGCAATTGCATACCTGAGAGCAGACTGACCCATGCTGAGATCCATAGACTGCTTAAGCCAATCTAACTGCCTTGAATCATAAACCTAATGCGATAAAGGGACATGGGCTACCCATTAGCCACTTAATGCAGCTTTCAGAAACTAGTTAATGGAAATGTTAATTAGAAAACTATGTAAACTAGCCTAACTGCACAAGCATCACTGAAAAGCAAGTATGGAAATGTGTGCTTGTAGTAGTAAATAGGGAAGGACTGCAGTTCGTTCTCTCATTTTCTTACAGCCTTGTTCCATGTGCAAGCGTGGGATAGATTCGGGCAAGCACACTTGGGCTAAAGCTTGAGAAGATGGAGGTTGGTTGGGAAATCTGCTCATGTGGATGAAACTGGACAACTGATTCTTGATGAGGTCACATATCAGCCCTGGCTGGCCTTGCCTGGGACTTTTTCTGGGCTTGGTGTTATTAGTAGAGGTGCAGGTGGCATCACTGGCCAGGAAAGTAACACCAGTGCAGGGAAGAAAACTAACTCTAACCCTAACCCTTAAAAACATTCATGCAAAAATGTGCACAGAAAAAGAACAGATGAAAATGTTTCTGTTACAGAGAAATGCACACAGTGCTTTATCTTAGCAAAAAGCATGTGCAAGTGTGTGTATATTTAACAAACACTAAGCAATGTATACCCTGATAATTTCCATGGGAAGAGGAACAAAATGAATTTGAGGGAAATGAGAAAATGAGTGATGTGCAGCCTGATCTGGAAGAAGCCAGCTTTGCCTCAGTGACACATTTTCTGACTGCATGTTCTATCAGTGTCATGCATATTTTATATGGCTGTCTTAAAGAGTGGTTTGGATACTCCACTTGCCACAGAATCAGGCAGCCTGTGCAAGTGTTACGTTTTCACATCTTCTCCCTGTCTGGCCGGGGGAGGCTGGTATTCCACAGCCTGGCACAGTGTCCACGGAATACCCTTCCCCAGTATGATGCTATCATTGGTGAATGTTAAAAGATCTGTTAAGGCTGAAATCCTAATTCTCCTTTATCAGGGGATAAACCCCACTAAACTAAATGGGAGTTACTTCTGAACTGATGCATGGTAGAAAATTTTTATCTCCACCTACTTCGTATTAAACACTGTGTCCTGATGACGTTTTACTGAACAATTTAAAGGGTGTAATATGGATTTGAACTTGCTTCTATACTGTTTACTCTGAGATTAGTTTTTACAGCACCTGGTGAGATGTTTGCCCTGAAAGCAGCTCATAATTCAATCAACCAATATTGAAAATTAAATTAATAGTGTTCAATGAGGATTACCTCCCAGCATGTATAAGACTGCAGACTGTGTTGTTTGAAAACCCACTTAGACTGCAAAACCACATCCATTTGCTTGGGAGCAAGCTCCACTGAACTTAGTATTTCTTCTGGATTTCTTCCTGGTGAACACAATTGCACTCTAGTAGGAAATACAGTTGCCACATTTCCCAAGAGGGGGAAAAAGGGCCATGAACCACTTGCACATGTGAATTCAAGCAAAATGTCTGTATATTTAAAATTTGAGTTTTATTCTCACAACTTATTTGAAGTCAATCATCTATAGCCTAAAAGAGGACCTATAGGCTAGGGTCTATTCCCTTTGTTACACAGGGTTTTAATTTTTGTCTCAAGATAGTAGCAAAGATGAAGAGGAGGAGCATTATTTTATTTGATCCTTATGACACTTGATGAGTAAGCAGCAAAGCACTTAAGTCTGAAATCCATCCAACTAATGAGATTGCTACAGAGAGGTCACTTTTCATGGATAGATTTTTTTTTTAAATCAAAAACCATGGTTTCCAGGGGAGCTTCAGTGCATTCCCCAAACGCCACATTTCCTAATTATGGAGGTACTTGATAGCCTTATAGCTCTGATAATTTTTTTGTAATATGAAGATAAATGATCTGAGTTTAGAATTAGCCATTCAGAGTGCTGCTCCTTGCCAAATGCAACATGGAGACGTTCAGACATAGCCCTGTTGAAATTCCCTAATGTAAGAAATTTGAGTATGTTGGATGTCTTTACATTCATCAGTTTTATATCTTTCCCTTTACACTAGAAGACACACAAAAAAGGCTTTACAGACTCTGGCAAAGGTCTTGGACCAGGAATATGGTCTAAATGCCAGGAAAGTACTGATTGCTGAAACAGAGTATCCGGGAGCTTTCATCCTCCTATTTCCTTTCAGCAAGAACAACTGGATTCTGGTGTAGAATTTGGCCTTGTGACAGGAAGGTGTTTCCTCACAAATAATTTGTGAGTTGTTTTCTTACAGAACAGCCTCACACACTGTCTCTGTGTTATAATGTCTGTTAGCCCCCCTGGAGCAGATAAGCATTTGCTAAAATCTATCTGAAATGCATGGATTTGCTAGAGGTGTTGAAGGTTGCATGCCCTGGATCTGTGCAGGCAGAAGACACTTCCATTGGAAAATGCAATAATATCTGCTCAGGAGAGGAGGAGGAGGAGGAGATGACAGAATGGACCAACTTTCCCTCAGTGATGGAAGATTAGCTTGGAATTTGTTTAAGCACTGATGATGGGAGGGAGGGAGGGAGGCAGGGAGGGAGAGGAATAATTTTTAAGCTATTGTGATTCAATACTCCTTGCCAAAAGTGTCTTCCTCCCCATACACACTTAGACAAGACAAGAGTTGGGCTTTTGCACCTTGTCTCCAGCTTTACCAAGTCCATTTCTTCAAACCTTCCATGTAAGCAAAGCAGTGGAGAAACAGCTGTCATTTGCAAAGGGAGCTGCGGTTGGAGATGAACCTAAGTGGTGGAGATGGACAAAAGCAAGGAGGCACCCTGTAAGAGACGAGCTTTTGTTCTTCCCCACTCCCCCTGCACTTGCTTTCCTAGAAGAAGCCTTTGAAAGCATAAAATATGCCAGGAAGTCTTCTCAGGTTTCTGTTTTAATCTAAGCTGGAGAGGAGTCTGGGAGTTCTAATATTCACCACTCCCTTAAGTTGAGTGCTACTGAAGCCCCAAAGCCTTTTTTCTGGGTCTGAGCCCAGTGAACTTCACCAGCATTGCTAAAAAAAGAAAATGACCATTGCCATCATTTAAATAAAGAATTTCTATATTCTAACATACAAGTGAAAGGTTCAGATATTATAGAAGTGGTGTGGCTATTTGTATTCTAGGTTTTACTTCCTGGGAAGTAGAAAATCAATGGAAAGATTAAAACCTCAACGATATAGATTCCATAACCAGCACAGGCATTTTCTTCAGTCACTGACCTGCTCACTTTGTAGATGGAGATGCTTGTTTGTCTTTTCTGAATCTATTCCATGGTAGCAAAATCATCATCTGAGAAAGCTCTGAAGCTCATCAGAAGCTCATGCATTTGGGGATCATGTCTGAATTACACCAAAACTAACATTATTGACCAGTGCCCATGCTGACTGGGGTTGATAGGAATCAAAGTCTAAAATATCTGAAAGGCACTGGGATGGGAAAGTCATAGAGTTTTCTCTGGTCATTTTCCAGTCAAAATTCAAGAAGTGTCCCAAAATCAGAGCACAATCACATGCAGAGGTGTAGGGGCAGCATCTCCCTGGTGTTAAACTTTGATTCCCAGATGTTTTTCAAAGTGGACTTGAATAGATAGCCTCTTCTTTGCTTCCTTTCTGCTCATCTGTTTTGAAGATGGATGAATGGCTCGCCTCAAGATGCATGTGGAATGGATGCTGGGGTTCGGTGGATGTGTTTATTTGATCCCAAACAAATGTGCATACTTGTAGCACATATGAATAGGCACTGGAATGCTGAGGGAACCTTCGATCATGTTTCCACTAACACAGAAATTATATTTGTACTTACTTTCTGGAGGATTCCGCTGTTCAGAACTGTATGTGGGTACTTTTCATTATTTCAAAATCTACTAAATCACTAGCACAAAAATTAAATGATGACAACATATGCTCCAGAGAAATGTAGGACTGGGGACCAATGTACACTTTCAACATGAACTGGACATGACATCACTTTCTTGGCTTGTTACCATGGCAGACCTTGGGGAAGGAGAAGTGGGGGAAGGAAAGTGAAAACAGGGCTCTTTGTACATGTCTCAAAATGTTATATGACTCTCTTTCTTTCCTCATAGCAGAACTATAGTGAGCAACATGGCATAACAAGCAACTGTTCTGCAATGTGAACCAAGAAATTCACTCAAAATAGCCCTGCTGTTTCTGGAAAACAAGTCTAGGAAAGGTAAATCATCCAGATAAAAACCAAGTTGTACACAGAAAAAGCTCAAAGCTCTATCTAATTTTTACCTTCAAATATAAACATAATGTATTTTTGGATTGATCTCACATCCACCTACTAAAGTAGTTAATTCTGTCTCTGTATTCTCACACAATGAAAAGCCAGGAATCCTTGTTTAATGCACCACAATTTAACAATTTGCAGGCTGGTGTTCACTGTCTCTTCACTCTTAATTTTCTTTTCCCTTTGTACAAGCAGATCAACAACTAAGTTGGAGTAGCTTAATGCAGGGATAGGTTGTGCTCCTGGCTGCAGGTACCTCTGGCGATTTGAGAAGCTGACTTGGATGCAGCCACAAAATGGCTACTATGGGAGGTGAAGCCACAGTCTTCAGCACTAACTGAAACCAATCTCACAGCTGTCCCAGCTGCCACTGAGAAAATGACTGGGTTTGCACAACTTCATTGGCAACTAGCCACTGTGAGGAGTTGTGTGAACCTGGACCAGTTCCCACAGGATGGCTTGTTTTTCAAAAACAAACCACGCCCTGAGAACCCATTGCATTTCCTAGGGATTATTGGACCCATGATGGGTTGACATGCCATCCAGATCTGCACATGGATCCTTTTGTTTGTCCATGAAAGCAATGAGCAAGCTGCATGAGAAGAGGGACACAAAATGCAAGCTTTCCTGGACCAATGACAGTGACAGCCTGTCTACCAAATGCCGTATTGCTTAACCCTGTGGCTTAACACAGGTGTACAGGCCATTGTGCTTTACTGTACTGTTATAGGTAAAAGCAGCTAATGAGTCAGTGGCTGGAAGCACATTTATCTGAATGTAGAAATGATGCCAGCCAAAAAATGATGCCACACTCCAGAAACTGTGGATTTATGAAATTTATGACATACTGACATTTGCCTGAAAATCATGAACACTTCTGACATACCAAATCAGAACCCTGCATAGTAACAACAACAACAACAACAACAACAGAGGTAGCAAAACCAAGTTAGGTAATTAAAGCAGAATAATCAATTAACGTGTTCCTGACAAATTAATTACTTGCCACTAGCAATAAAAACCCAAAATTGGCAAGGATAGAGGCATGGCATCTTCTTCCCCTTTCCACACCTCCTCTGCCATTGAAGGAGAAACTTCAGCTGCGAGCAACAGCTAATTGGAGGTAAATGCTTTCCCTTTCTTAAGCATGGAAAAAGAGTTTCTGAAAGGGCTCCCTGTGCAGCAGAGGAGCTGCCCCACGTAGGAAGCTATTGATTGATCCAGTCCTGGTTACTTCTCCTGACTTGTCTTTGAGGACATTGTCCTGCTTATGCTGAGCAAGACTTGCAGAAACCTGTCCTGATTACTTCTGAGTAGACATGCAGCAGCTTCATAGTTGGGATGATAATTAAAAGTGCTGCTGAGGAACATGTTCCAGCTTACTCCTGAGTAGATGTGCAGAGACTTGCGCTGATTATTTCTAAGTAATGTTGCTCACACTTCTGAGCAGGCATTTTCCTATGACAAATTGGCAACAACTGAAATGTGGGGGTGGGGAGAGAGCAGATAAGTTTTTTGCCTGTGGTGCTTCCCATCACCAGGAATGCAACTCCTGCAAACATCTCCCAAATAGAAAATTAGTGCTTGTGCAGTTATTTTTGTGAATTAATCGTTCTGACAATTACATTTGCAACAACAAAAATTGATAAATATATGTTCACAACAATGGTGTTCACTACAATATGTGTTCACTACTATGTATAATTATACATATCTTATTCTAGGAATATATTCATTCATAATGAAGGACCTGTGTGCTAGTTCAAGAATCAATTTGGGAAGGAGAACAGAAGAAACCAAAAAGCTTCCCAGTTCCCCTAGATTTATTGTTATCAGTTAATTTTCCATGTTGGCTACAGTTGTCTCACAGTTATCTCAAAGTTATCTCAACAGTTTCTCAGTTATGAAATAATCTTACGAATATCTTGTTTAAGCACCTGGGGTTCTCTAAGCATAAACAAGACAGAGAATGCAAACGTATAGCAACAAGGTATTTTGCATTAAAATAACTATACTCTGGTTTCTATTCTAATGTGCATGCAAAGGATGGGAAGACATGGGTGGTTAGGAACTGAGCACTACCACCAGAGACAATTAATTAGACAATTAGACACATTCCTACTCATTAAAGGATTATCCCAAGATTGAGGAGTTCTGCAAATGAGCAGCTAGAAACATCCAAATCTGATCACTCAGCATATCAGATGACCACATCACTGAGACTCTACATTGACCAGATAGAGAGGTGAGAGGGAATAACAGAGCCAGATTTCTGCATCTGGGCTTTACACTTGCTTACTGGTATTTGGAGGGCATAGCTGTGGTTTCAGTCACATGGCATCATGCAACCATCTGCATGGGAAAGGCTGCAAAGTATATATGGCAATTAGAAAGATATGCATGTGTCCGATGATTGGTGATATGATCCTATGATCCTGATGGGAGGATGTGGCAGAATCTGATTTGCCTAGTTGAACACATTTTCAGTATCAAAGTCGTGCAGGGGCACTATGCTTCTTTGGAGTGAAACATGGATGTTCAAATCACTTTTTCAAAATGTAAAGTAAAACTCCTTCGTCTGCTTCCTACCAATTGAAACATGTAGGTGGCAAAATGTTTTCTATACATATAATTATATTTCCAAGAATTCTACCTGAAAGCTGAGAAATATGATTCTCATCTTATATACATGTAGCAAAATAGTTCTCAAAATCTGCCTAAACTGTATAACATCTTTGACTATCTAGTCTTTATATACTGCCCAGAGAGCTTTAGTTGTGGGAAAATATAGATGATGATGATGATGATGATGATGATGATGATGATGATGATAGCAGCAGCAGCAGCAGCAGCAGCATTATGAGTTTACAAGAGTGGAATAGGACTGCCAAGGACAGGACATTTTGGAAGGCATTCATTCATAGGAACACCATAAGTTCAAGACAATTTGATTGCAAGTAACAACAACAAATATTTGCATTTAAGTTCATCTACATACGATATTCTAACTATCTAACTATCCTACCAAAAGGAAAGGAGTTTTAAAACAAATATGTGCACAGTTTAAGGCACTATTCTCTTACTGCAAAGACTATGAGGCATATCCAACAATACATTACAGTGTCCCCATTGGAGTAACACAGAAGACTTACGTATTTCCTAGCCCACATGAGGAAAACAAATATAGGGCAGTATCTAGAACTGCCTCAATACCTCTGCTGTTTGGGTTTTGTCAGTGGAACCCTTCCTAGCAGAACCCTTCCTAAACCAACCTCAGAAATGAGCCAAAGTGCTCAAAGTTGGTGGGGCTTCTTTCTCCAAGTTCCGCTGACCTGCCACATTCTGGAAATGAGCATTTCAGCTTGTTTCCTGCTGCTTTAGGAACTAATCATGGTAGGTCCTGATGTCATGCAGGCAACATTGGATCCTGTCCAAAAGAGGCACCAAGAAGCCAGGTCTGCCACAACTCCTCCTTTTCAGGGATAGGGATACATGAGTTAAAGGTACCTAAATTCCTGAGCAGCAGGAAGGATGCAAACCAGCTCTTTCTACTCCTTGTCCCAGTCAATGAAAGGCACTCAGGGTGTAGATGATGTAATCTTCCTCAGCCTGGTGCCTTCCAGATCTGTTGGACTGCATGGCTTGCTGGTGGATGCTCAGAGTTACAGTCTGGCACTTCTGGATGGCACAAGGCTGAGGAACACTGATGTACAATGTGGCTCAAGCTTCCCATTTATCTGCCTACAGATTTTAATTCATAACAAGATTGATGAAGATTTGCTATACAAGTCTCATTAACCATAAAGCCCTGTTTTTGATACTAGGGCTTAAGCCTCAAAAGTAACTGGAAATACTAAATAGCACGGCAGTTTTGCCCTTGGGCAGAGTTCCTTTCCTTTTTTTTAGCACTGGGTAGATGCATCTATTAGTCTCAACACATTTGGGATTTCAGTGAAAAGTCTTTAGAGCACATAGTTAGGGAATTAATTTAGAAATTAAATCCTGCTGGCATTTCCATCTGGATGTCTCTGTCTTTTAGCACCATCAAGAACATTCTCTGCTGCAAGCTAACAGCTTAGTCACCTGTGCAAATGGCTGCCATACCATGAACAACTGTAAAAAACTTTCAAAACTTTTGAAAAGAGAAGAGAAAAGAGGGCAAAACCTAACTCTTTACATAGGAGATTTAACAAAAACACACCACATTTTTTTGAGATGAGAAAGAACTGTGATCATTTCAGGAGTCTGAGACAGAACTTAAATATGTTAAAACAAATCTAAATGAAGTTTTGAGACAAGATTATGCAGTTTTCCCCCAAGCTGATGCTTTCATGCATATGATGACTAGAAACTGGAGCGCCAGAAGATAATGCACAATCTTCTATTAAAAGGAAATACAGTTGCAATTGATTTATCCTAAACAAAAGCAGACATGTACTTCTTCTGCTACTCAAAATATCATCAGTGTGTTTTGCTGTATTTCTCTCCTGTGCATTCTGATACTTTTGGAATCAATCATTTAATAAAGATTGTACTCTGTATTAAATGATTCATAGAGTTTAGCAAAGCACAGTTTAGAGAAACACTCTAAAGTTCAGCTTTCCCTGAAACTGCAGCGGTTTCATGAATGGCAAGTCTGCTGCAGCAGCATATCTGGCATTCATGACTCACTCCGGGACCTCCACGCTGCACCAAGACAAGAAGGACCAGCACGAGTAGCGCAACAGCTTTACTGAAGGACAAGGAAAAGGAGCCTTAAAACCTTGTTCTAATTGATACTTTTTAAAGACACTGCCTGGTTAACCGCCTAATTTGACACTTCAATGTCTATGGAAACTGACATCTGGAATCATTTTTAGATATTTTTACCTGCTCCATGGGGGAAGTTTAAACTAACTGACTCTGTTTCTCTATCTGCTGTGGTAATTAATTCTACACTCTTTCCTGGTCATAGAATCATAGAGCTGGAAGAGTCTCATCGCCTGTCAGTGCAGAAAATGCATCGCTACAGCATCCCAGATGGGTTGCCACCCAGTTTCTGCTTAAAAAACTTTAATAAAGGTGAATCCAACTGTATTTTGAACCAGTTGGCTCAGGTGCTACCTTCTGGTCAATAATCCATTGTCAGGAATTAGATTTCCCCTTCTCTCTTTCAAACAACAGACAGTTCTTTGGCAAAAGCTCTTTATTTCTAATGTACATCCAGCAAGCTATAGCCAGAAAATAAAAAGTCTCTGAGCAGTTCATTGAACCCAAACTGAAGACTATTTCCAAGAACCCTCCTTCCCAGAAGTAGGTTCCTCTGGAGACGGGCAAGCTTCCTAAATCTACATGAATCCTCTAGGTGGCTTACTCTTCTTTCCCGAGGCCACGTCATGGGGTCAAGGATAGAGCTACACTCTTCTTGCTCCTCTCCCATGTCCTGCCAGCACTTCCAAACCCTTTTGTTTCCCAGGGTCTGCCTGAACACCTGGAGATAATAGCTTTGAAATAAGCTCTTCCTCCTCCACCATCTCATTTCCCAGCCCTCACCATCCTCAACCAAAGAAGCGGCATCACCCTGTCCCGGAAATGCATGACAAGAACTACTACCCCTTTCATTCCCAACATCTTTGCATCATCTCCTCAGTTATTTGATCATGGCAATCATAGTGCCTTATACATCTGTCAATGCAGCTTAGAATTCCATTTGATCTGCTATACCATATTGCTGTTATGTTTAGCTTGAGCATTTGTAAAATTACATCATTAATAAAGCTTAGTTTTTCTTCAGTATCATTTAGGTCTCAGAAGCTCCCAGTGAAAACTTTGAATATTCTTAGTGTAGTGCCATCTTACGTTTATGTTATGAAATCACATAACAACAAAAAGCCATACTAATTGATAAATAAGGCCAATTGGCAACAAGGGTTCTTTGGTTATCATTCTTGAAAATTAAGATATTTCTGTGCTGACAGTCTGAGCATAGTAAGAAAAGATTAATTTATCTGACAAACTATCAGACTGAATGGAAAACCAGAGAATTTAACTTGATGGTTATTACCAACACTTTTTCCTTGTGTCCTTAAACTACTAAAGAAAGATCATACATGATTCTGAGCTGGCATTCCTATAAGAATATTTTCAGAGAGTGGTCATGCAATTATGTCCTTTTCAAAGCCTCTTTACGCAATGCCTTATTATTTATATGTTCAAGTATTTCTCCTAGAAGCAATCAATAGTTCAAGGTTCCCTTAAAGCAATGCATTAAAAAAAGGAGTTCCATCTCTACTGTTTAAAAAATTCTGATGTATGTAATTATAAGTTAGGGAGTCTCTGCTGAAATAGAATATCTAATAATACAAGCCAAATTGCCATAGGCTTTATCATGTTAACACAGCTCAAGAATTTATACTTTGTAAATGTTCTATACCAACAGTTTTCAAGGAAGTTTTTCTCATGGGTTAACAATACTCTTATTCAGATCTGTGCAAGAAAACCCTCACCATCCAAAATCCTAATGTTTAACTGTGCTTCCTGCAGACCCAGGGCCGTCTTAATGCATGGGCCTGATGGGGACTTGCCTGTGGGACCCATACTAATCTGTGTATGTTAACCCTTGGAAAATTGGAAAACTTTCAAAATTAACAGTAGTTGTAGTTGTCGTAGAGGCCCCAGTACACTGCTCTGCCTGGGGCCCATAATGCTGTTAAGATGGCCCTGTGCAGACCCACACACTCTGCATATCACAAAGTCCCACAGTTATACACAAAACCAGGATCCACTTTTTCCTGTTTCCATAGGGTTCAGCAATAGAACATTCTAGTCTGCTCAATTTAAAGGCTTTAACCCTTCAAAGGTTGGTCAAGGGGAAGAGAGAACACAGAGGTGGGGTAGACAACTGGGCACCCTCTGGATGTTGTTGAGATCAACCTCCTACCAACCCCAGCCAAGCATCGCCAGTTAGGAATAATGCAAATTGCCAACTAAAACACCTGACAGCATCAGGTTACTGACACAGATAGGCCCTGCAGGTCTTGGCTGAGTAAGGCAAGTGCAAGAAGGAGAAAGCAGTTATAGAAAAGCCCTCTTCAGTTTCGCCTGGGCTCAGGACCAGGGCAAAGCCTCCTTTTACCCATCCTCTGAAGATACTTTCTCCATTGCAATCTCTCCCTGCTGCAAACTAGTGAAACCGTTTCCCTGAGATCATGCCTGAACTTTTCCAGAGTCTTTTGTTCTCTCTTTTTTTCCTTCATGGTGCAAATAAACTTAGTAGAGGATAAGACTCTAACAACAGGTCCAGGCAACTTCCCCATTTCTGGGCAGAGGCCTGGTAAATGTGTTTGGCCCAAAGGACAATGTAACAGCATCTTTCATATTTATAGTAAATAATTCTGCATGTGATGCCAGCCTTCCTGATTGCGGTGTCTTCTAGATGTTTAGGACTACAAATCTCATTGGTCCCAGCCAGCCTGATAGGAGGTATAGTCCAAAACAACAGGGGACAAGGTTGGAGAAAAGCTGTTCTATGAAATAGCTATATGGATACACAAACCAATATTGAGTCAAAGGAGAATTTCCAAACAATGAAAAATGTAACATTATAGCCAGATAAAAATTATCTTCTATCTTGTTTGTTTGTTTTGTCAAAATCTGGATTGAACAAAAAGACAGGACTTCAATATTTCATCCAAAAGTTAGGATACTGATCAGGAAAAATGTTAGTTTCTCCAGTCCTACTACTGTGATCCTATCTAAGTCCATTTACAAAGACAGCAGTGTTAGATTTCTTAGATCAGGGTTTGTGTAGATGATAAACCTTGGTCTAAAGATGGCTCAATTTGCAGTGGACTACTTAAAGCCTCCTAGTTATGCGATTTTTGCAAATAATTTTTGCTCTGACTATCAAGGCCCTGTCATGTTCTTAAGCAAGAATTCTTGCCCAGAATCGTTTAACACAGATTTACGTATGTTTTCACTGTTAAGCAATCCTGTGCATGCATTTAGTTTGTAACAAGTGTTTTTCTCTTGATTTAAGGCTTAATGCGTCATGTTACAGCACACACCCATTATATTATTGGGTTGTGATTTCCAGACATTACCAAAAGAAAAAAAAAAGAGGAGGAAAAGTCTATTGCATTTTTCTAAACAGTAAATGTATTCATACATATTTTAAACCAGCTTAGCCATTGTTTTCAATTATTAAATGAGAAAGGAATATGCAAGCCACCTCAGTTGCAGTTCAAACTACAGAAGAGCCTCAATGTTAAAATGTCTTTAAAATTTTGAACGCTATTTCTTTCAAACTCACAGCATTACCATATAGCTCTTTATTGCCAGAACACCCACACTCAGCCATTCTGACTGCCAGCACTCAATGTGGTTCCTGCTTCTTCATTCCCACAGAGTCCTTTGCTCTGCAAGTATGAAGTACGCTTTCTTTTTTTTTTTTGATTTAGAAATAGCACATAGATTGTGTAAGTTATGAGATTCAATTGTTTCACACACCAATTTTCATGCTTACCAAGTTGAATAAAGCATACTTCCAAGGAAGTACCCACCAACTCCAAGTTGAGTCACATATCGAGTGTGAGCTCTTACTGGAATATATGTGGGAACACTTGAAAATGTCTACATAAATCCAATCTAATACTTTGAGATTTCTGCACTGAAGTCATGCACGGGCTTAAGGATATCTTAGATTATCTTCTCCCTAAGTAAAGACTAGTTCAGGCATGTGATTGTGTTTGTGCCTTTAAACCTGCTGGGTGTTCATACATGGGCAAAATGTTTACATAAAACCTACACCAATAAAAACCTAAGGGTGTATGTCCCCACCCTTGTGATCTGGGACTGTATATGTGATTCATGTGTAGCTTTGCAGGTGTAGGTCTTCCAGTAGCCCAGTGGTGGTAGAACTTCATTTTTCAACACAGGGAATCTCTACTTGGTAAGAAAATAATTCAAACTGATCTCTAAATACACTTAAGGATGTCACTCATTCCACTTACTCAAATATTTATTTATGGATGAAAACTCACATTAGCATGTGATGGCAACTGAAGATTTAACTGACACTGAAGTTAATTATAACATAATTCAGTGCCAGAATTTATAAATAACATCTGTTTTAACCATTCTTCTACGTTCAACAGCAGAACACATATAGAAATTGAGATCAACTTTTCACTTACATCTTAAGAAATCTGCACCTGCTTAACTTCTTTGTGTGATGCTGTTGTTAGACACAGAAGCACAGCCCATAAAATACCAATAACCATATGATAACCTCATACAGCTCCCATACAATAAACTCATCTGAAAATTTCTTTATCAAAGTGATTTCTCTGATGCCCTGATTTCAAAACGAATATAGAGAATTATGGGCACTGAATACAAGTCAACACTAATCTAATTTTATTGAGAGTGACTTGTCAGTTTGCACCAGCTTGAATCTGAATCCTTTAGAATGCCAGAACTCTACTCATTATGTCATTTACCTCATTATTAAGGTTGGCAGAAGGAGAAAGAACAGTAATTACTGTTTATCCGATTCTCATCTACAAAGAAAGGCTAACTTTGTACTCTGCAGTATTGTGGAGATGAAAAAGACTAACATTTTCACATTCTCACCAAACATTTCTCCTTTGCAAGTAGTTTTTCACACCGCCTTGAAAATGGGTACAAAAATAATCGCAAATGGACAGCTATTGCAGAAAGAGCTAACAGTATCCCACTGGGGAAGTAATCAAACAGTTTCTCAGCCAGATCTAGCTGCAAGCTATGGGCAAGTTCAGCCTTCCCCAGTCTGGTCTGAATCTCAGCAGCTATAATGGCAGTCCTGTGTTACAGTCCAAAACATCTGGAGGGCACCAGGTTGAAGCAGACTGGACTATTTGCTCTAGCAAATAAGTAAGGATGTGCATTCAGGTGCCCATCCCTATAGAGTTGTTGTAGCTTTGATCCATTGCCCAACTAGTCATGAGCAAAGACCTACCATTAGAGTTAATTTGACTTATATCTTGCTTTCCCACTGAGAAAATGACACTCACTGCAACTAAACATGATGAAAACAATGTCTGCATTCCCCTGATAATAAATATATTTACTATATTTAAAAACTCATGTAAAATGCACCCAAAATTCAGAGTAAAAGCATTAATAGCAGGGGGGAAGTGTCTTGCTATGGAGTAGCTATACAGAAGGCACTAGTCTGGGCAATAAAGATATACTCCTTCTTGCCTGAAAAATAGAAAAGGATTTGTTTGCCCTCAGTGATATTGTCACTGGCTATATAGTGCCGTGATGTCTTCATATTCACCCTGTGATTCCAGTTTGGCTGGCATCATGCAGTGAAGAAATTTTCTCTATCTCTTCTAATGTATATGGGCTGTAGCAGACAGGAAATCATGGCTGCAAACAGCTGCCAAAACCTGTAAAAGACTGGTAGGAAAGCTTTTTGGTTTTTTCCCCCTTACCTCCTTGCACCATTTTTGCAACAAAAATGATCTTCAACAGTTGTCACACTGAAATTCTAGTACTTCTTTTAAGCTACCACTGCATCTCAGGATGTGACTGCAAAATTTAAGATATAAGAAAAGGGAAGGGTGGGTGCCTGTTCTGGAAACCTATTTACCAAATGTTCTTGGACATGCTTATTCAGAATTAATTCATACTGAATTCAATGGAATTACTCCCAGGTAAGGATAAATATGATTGCAGCCTTAAGGCAGTTTACTTCCAATTGAGAGCAATACTTAGAAAAAAAGTCTAGGAAAAAGTGTGGCCCAAATTAGCAGAGTGCTAACATTACTTAATTGCACAATATGTACACAATGCATTCAAAACATGAGAGGGTGAGTGGACTCCTGTAATATGCCTTTTTGATGCTCAGTCTCTCCCAACCTGATGCCCTTCTGATGTTTAACAACTCTCAGCATCACTGACAATGATTCAGGCTGGCTGGAGCTGGTGTCTCAAACACTGGGGGGCACCACATTGGCTGATGGAGAGGGCTATCCTAGACCAGAAATCCCTCTGAATTAAATCCAGTATTACTCTACCGGAAATCTCCAAGTGCAACCGGTCTGTCTCCCTCTCCTTCCCCATTGCATCGCTCCAAAAACCCGTTTCATGGATTTCCAGCTTTTCAGAACAACTCTGAGGGCACACAGGGGATGTGGAGTGGGAAGGGGGGGGTGAGGACAAATCACCCCTTCCCAGTTCCACTAATGGAACTGTTCTGCATGTTTTATACAGCAGAACAACACAGTTGAATTCAGTCCTATGATAGCCATTTTGCTTTTCTACTGCGGCTTCTACTCAGTAATATCAAAATGCTCTGAATTAAGTTTTATTATACACTAATAAAGCTGGCATCCAAGGGAGAAATAGCACCATGAAGCTTAAGTGAGTGGTCTGTGATTTGTGGCTGATCTAAAATTGAAACCAGATGCCAGGTGTACATTTTCTTGAAAAGGATAGTACACTGTTTTTTAAAAAGATACTGATGCTAACTCACACACACTCACACACACAATGGCAAAAAGACTGTCTGAGAATAGGTCTACTCAAATTTCTTGGGAAACATATAGATGTACCCGTTTAAGCCACATTCATCTGCCTCAGTCTGACACACGCTATAGCTCAACTCTATACACAGTGGGGCCAATCTAGACAGTTTTCCCTGGGCACCCAAGTTTGGCATGCTTGGTGGTTCCCATTGATCTGAGTTGGTTCCAGCCAGCTGCAGAAAAATCTCGGGCAAGTTGTGCAACAAAGATAAAAAATAAAAATAAAGTGACTTTAACTGTTTGATCATTAGGGCTTAAGAATAAGACAATTTCTGATAAAAATTGAGTGACACCTCACAGATGTCATTGACAGCATTGCATGCATAAATTAACTATGCTTTTTTCTGTAGGCTCCTTGAACACAAAAAGGTACTGTTATGCTTCTCCCAACCTCAGTCTACCCAGACCTTAAAATCTGCATCTGGGGCCTTCCTCCAACTGCCATGTCCAGTAATGCCCCAGGAAAAGGCACCAAGGAGGAAGGCCTTTTCAGTAGTGCCCCCCCCCCCATTTGTGGAATGGGCTCCCTGCTGAGGCCTGACTGGCATCAACCCTATCATTTTTTTAGAATCACATCAAGACTGCCCTCAGTTCCCAGGCATTTAATGACATATGTTGAATTATGTCTGCTGTTTTAATTAAGTCTAGCTTTACTGAAAATGTTTTAGGTGCTAAACTGTTTCAAATGTTTTATAGTTTTGTATACTGGGGTATTTAAGCTGTTTTTATTTTCATACTGGAATTTTATACTGTGTTTTATTGCATTAGTGTTTTATTGTATATTTTTGTATGTTGATTAATTGCGGTAAACCCCTCAGAGAGCTTTGCTTATTGGGCAGTATAAGAAAGAAGGCAAGGCAAGGCAAGGCTTTTTCATAGGAGGACCATCTTAACAAGAACATGGGAAGCTGCCTCATAACATGTATTACCATTAGTGCGTTGAGCTGGATACCTGCTTGTGGGCAGCAGCTTTCCAGGGTTTCAGACTGGGGTCTCTCCCAGCCTTCCCTGTTAACAAACGCAGGGAGCTTCTGCATACAAGCAAGTGCCCCACCACTGAGCTAAGGCCCCTTCCCAACCTTTCAACGCTTGTTAATAGAGCTTCCCCACCCTGGCTCGCTGTGCCCTTGGAAAGAACTGGATTGTGCACTCAGGTTCTGAGGAATGAAGGAGTGGGGTTGGGTGTGATACAGGGAAAGAGAGCAGAAAAGGTTACCTGTGGGCTGTAAAGATATGAATCATTGCATGTTTAGACAGAAAAGTCCTAGAAATCCCAGGACAGTTTTCTTTCTACATATATATAGGACTTTGAGGTTACTCTGTTGATTTTTTAGCATGTTGCTGCTGTCTTAACATGTGCTTGATTCTTTAGAACTGCTCCTTGTTCTATTAATATTACAGCATTCTTGTATTGTTTTGTGTAAATTGCCTTGAGGCCCTTTTATGTGAAAAAGCAGGATACACATTTCAGTAGAAATAATAAGAATTCACGGTGTCATTTGTTTTCTGCGCTGAAGCACAATATGGTTCCTTTTGAACTTAGGGTTTTGCTATAATAGATCACATCACATCCTTGCCACTTTCAGTAGCAAAACAGCACTAAAACATGTTAGAATGCAAAACTTTAATCCCAAGATGCACCACACAGTTTTGAGGTAAAAACCCTCATACATTATTTTTATTTTATTATCATATATATCACATTGGCAAGCAATAAAAAAGAAAATGCTAACAAGCTCAAAATCCCAAAACACAGAAGTACATTCAAAGATGTTATGCAAAAGAAAAACTTAGAGAGTACTCAACGTTTGGCCTTGTTTATCACTACCACCAGTTCTAAAATATTCAGAAATGAAGCCCAATACACACACACACACACACACACACACACACACACACACACTTGTTCGCATTAATATCTTTATTTATGGAGCGTTTCTTTTCCTCCCTTTCTTCCTTTCCCATCATTCCCCCCTCTGCCAAAATGTAAATCTCTCAGGTCTGGACCTGTTTTTGGTCTCTAACTACGTGCGACATGCTATGTATACTGCTAGTACTATATAAATATCAGATAATAGCAGTAACAATAACAAATATGTTGCATTTTGATTTTGTTTTCTTCCATATTTTACCTAGGTAATCGGAAACTTCAGAATCAATATACTGCCTGGTTCTCTATGTATGAAATGTCATTTAAAAATTATTGTATTTTAGTGCTGTCAGTCTTCATGAGACAATTATAAACCTTTCTGCAGAGAAAAAGAGAGAGAGAAGCAGGCAAGCCCTTGCTAATATCCTGGTCCCCAAAGAAATGCCTGGTCTCTGTTACCTTAGCAACTGCTCTGCCATTCCTTGCTAAACTTTGTACTATGAGTTAGCATCTTGATAACTCCTTTAGTATTACAGGTGGAGAAGAATACTAAACAAGCTTAATGTAGGGATGGAACCTATGTATATGAAAACACCTATGCAATTAATATCTCAGTCCAGAAAAAGCCTCTTTGCAAATGATTAAATAACTAACATCAAAAGAGTATCAAGGAAAAGCTCAGCTCAGAGTAGGATTTAATCTGATCACAGACTCTAACAAGCAGCTAGTAGAACCAATTTACAGGTAGGTCATAAATGGCTCTTGCTAGAGTTTAATGTAGGAAAACTGCTGATACATGTATTTGAGATAGATACTAGAAACTAAAAGTGGAAAGAAACTTTTGGAAAGGGAATCCTGCCTATTCCTGCTTACTACATCCTGTTAAACCCCTAGCCTTACCAGAAGCAACTCCTGGGGGTCAGCAGTCCTGCAGAAAAGAGAGGCTAAATAAGAAAGTGAATACAAGCCATACTTGGGTAGAAACATCTTGTGCTGGCATATATGAAAAGTTCAGGTATTCAGATGCATTTTGCTGCAAAACAATTTAAGCTTAGCTGAATGACAGCTCAATTCCTCTGTTGTTTTAACATTTTAACAAATTCTGTTGCATGCAAGCATCTTAAAATAAGTTTTGTATACAACAAGAATGAAAATAAAGACAAGATGAAATTTATGCATGGACTGTCAGGTTGCTGCCCCAGAACCTGACTTCAGTACCAAAAGTCAAACCCAAAACATGTATGATTTGTAAGAAGAAACTTCTTTTGAGCATTATTGCTACTTTTCTTACCACTGTATTACCACAATTTGGCTTGAGGACACAATTCCAAACCATATAATATTTCTTCCCAGCAGATTAAAAATTTCTCTTTAAAAAATGTAGTCGGAGAAAGGTTTGTCCAGAAGATCAGTTAAGAGTTTGTCATGCCCCCTTATAAACTTAGTTTCAAATAACCTCTGAAGCCACAGTCCAGTGCAATTCCTCTGTAATTTAACAAATTAAATGAGCACTACAACACTGGAAAGGTCAAGCCAAAAACTTTTGAAGTACTAAATAGCAAGGCAAAAAAGTGGGATGTTTGCAAAATTGCAGGCACTGCTGTGGATGGAAGAACATCTTCATTTCTGCACACAGGACTGTAATGTGATAACAAAGACTTGGAATTGGAGTGGGCCACACTGGGATTTGATTCCATGCATGAATTGGGCTTGCCAAAATGCAGCAGTGAACACTCAGACTTTCAAAAATAACGAATATACAGAATTTGAAGGAAGTTCGCAAATTATCATGGGCACAGGGAGAATGGAAAGAGCTATGCTGCTATGCAGAATTTGCATTATAGGTGCTATGCACATGATAGCTCAGACAGCCGCTGAAGCCCATTTCATACAATACTAATAGATTTCCAACAGATTCAAAACTTGGTAGGAGAAAAGACAGTTTCACAGCTTCACCCTGTGGCACTGTGCTGTACATACCCACAAATAAAATGTTATCTGGACAAAAGACATTTGGATCTTCTGCAACAAGCCAGCAATAGATAGATAGATAGATAGATAGATAGATAGATAGATAGATAGATAGATAGCCTTCCCCAAACTGTTTCTTTCCAGATGTTTTAAACTACAATCCCTCATTATCCTTGGCTGGGGTTGGAGAGAGCTGTAGTCCAAAACATCCAGAGGGCACCAACTTAAGATGACTGGCATACATGTTATGCAAGAAAGCAATTTTTTGAAGACAAAGGAATGATCATAGAAGCTACAACATGATCAGAGAACTATTTACTCCATCTGGATATTTTTATGCATGCAGACATGTCAATCCTATCCCTGAAAGATTCCATCCAGTAATGGTAAAACACACACATTCATGGCAAGATAATACTCAGTAGAGCATTTACTATTAAAGCTTTACCAGATGCTGTTTCATAAAATAAATAGCTTATTTTCTTACCCTGATGAAAAGGATCTTCTCTCCAACTCTGTATCTTCCTTGTGAGAGACGCTCCACACAAAATTTACTAGGGCATTTACAAGGAGGATCTTCAGAAATATGTTTGACCTAAAAATGATGCATATGCTACCATGTTAATATATTTAATGAACTACTGTAACCATTATGACATATTCAACTTTCCTTTCCTCTTATTGACATTTACAGACTTTTCTAAAATCATGTCTCCTTCAACTTAATGGATCTTCTTCACAGAAGGAGAGACCAAGTGGTGGTCCAGGTAGGTTATTTCAGTTCCTGAACATGTACGTAGGCAGCCAAATATATAACTTCAGTTGGGAAGTGCACACCCAATAGTTTTCTTCTCCCTCCTGCATCATTCCATGTATTACTACTGCCCCTGCTTGCCTAATTTATTACAGCAAAAGAGAAAAAAGAATTGTTTATCCACCATATTAAAGTAATATTTCTTCGGTGAAACATTTGTAGTTCCACCATTTAAACTCAAACTACCATCGTGAATATGGGCATAAAAGGAACTGTCTTCAGTTGTCCAGAACATGTGTGAGAATACTCCACTTTGGTGCAGAAAAGGAATACATAATTTTTCCATAAAAACAATATAATAAGCATCTGCACATGGCTGGCCAGCTGTCCCCAAACTGCGAAGTGGTCACTATACTAAAAAGGAAGGGAGAGAAGGAGGAAGGAAAGAGCTTTTTGCTATTGCATGCATCACTTGTCACCATTACGTTATCATTTGGAGGCCCCTTGGGCTGTGGATATCAGGATTCAGGTCTAGCCGAATAGATAAAAGTGACACATAAAAGTACCACTGGGTCTACCGAAGCAGTTTTTAACTTCTGCACCACTCTTTGTCTATTTGCTCAATTTTAATACCTAACACACTACTATACCACAGTGTGCAGATTATAGAAAAGGGTGATGGTGAAGGCCTTAAGGCAGTGATGGCAAACCTATGGAACACATGCCCAAAGGGGCACGCAGAGCCCTCTCTGTCGGCACCTGATCACCCCAGCAGCCGTGTGCATCTTTGGAAAGATTAAAGGCGCCAGGTAATGACATCACTCATTAGCCACACAAAGCCCTCTCTGTCAACACATGACCGTCCCAGCAGCCATGCACATATTTGGAAAGATTAAGGGTGCCAGGCAATGACGTCACTCATTAGTTGCTTTTGCATGGCCAGTCAGTGAGCTGCCAGGGATTTGCTTAGACTGTGATTTTAGCAGAAGGTAGGAAATACACTCAGGTAGGAAATACACTCAGATGCCTTTTTCAGGGCCAGCCAAAAGCTGGTGGTCAGTGGAACGTTGCCCACTTGTGCTGGTGGTCAGCAAATTCAGGTTTTATTGTAGTGTTGGCACTTTGCGATAAATAAGTGGGTTCTGAGTTTCAGTTTGGGCACTCGGTCTCTAAAAGGTTCTCCATCATGGCCTTAAGAGAATCCACAAGCTCCACTTTCACACGCTTCCAGTGTTAATCAAATATGCTTCCCCTCCCCATTGTGGTCTTCTAAAAACAGTAGTTAAATCAGCTGCATCATAAGGAAGGTCAACTCTACTAAGGCATAGGAGAGAATGGGATGCTTGGGTATACAGAGCTTCTCCAAATTCCACTTTGTATCATAGTTCATCCCACTCTTGTTCTCATTTGCATCCTCTTTCTCTTTTCTTTTACAGAGGGGAAAATGAGATCTCTGAGCTCAGTTTATAACAATAAAAACCACACAATACAACATAAATTACACTGCACATATTTAACGTTTAAAACTGCATTATAAAGCAGTGGTTTAATATTGGACTGAAACCCAGGAGACCTGGGCTCTGGTTTGCCCGTGGCCACAAAGGCCACTGGGTGGCTTTGGTCCAGTCACAGACTCTCAGCATAACAAGGCAGTTGTTGTGAAGAGACACTGAGAATCTTGTAAGCTGCCTTGAGTTCCTTGCAAATGACAGAAAGATGAGGAAAAAATGTAATGCAATAATCTCATGAGAAGTAAAGCACAAAGTAAAACCTACCGAGACTGAAAATACAGTAAAGCAACAGAGAATGAGAGGCTAAAATTCCTGAGAAAATAAGGTCTTCACCTGGTACCTGAAAGAATCCTTCTCTGGGAATTTCTGCTTCATCAATAATTATGATGAACAGGTCTGTGAGCTCTTCTCATTTACCCTTGTCCTTCACTTCTTCAGGTAGGTGTAGTCTGAATTTGAAGATTCTTATGGGAATGATGGGGCAGTTTGTTTAATTTTAGGCTCTGGAAATAGTCTAGTGGCAGCAGGGCAAGAGCGCCTTTCAATAGTAAGGTGTCTTACACCTAGACCTAAAGGCTTTGCCGGGCTGCTTTGATGGCAACGTGCTGCTACTTTACATTCTTCAGAAGGGGGTAACCAGGCCTGCTGCAGTGAGGGACTCTCCTAGTCATTCTGCTGAATGGGTTCACGACCTCTGCCCCAAAGTGCAGTCCTGGTTACACCACTCTTTACATATCCTGAGTTTAAATTGTTTAAATTGACTTGCTGCCCTCTACATATGGAGCATTAGCAACTGGAAGAAGCAGCATTGATTTGATAATGCTGCAGTGTACAGAACAGAGCTTGTTTTATATAAGAAGCTATAAGTGTGGAACACATCATGGGACAGAAAGGATTTTTTCCCCTCCACATGGCCAGCTTCATATTTAAGTTGGACATAAGCTTATGAAATCATGGAAAATAGCTACTGAATACTTGCTAGCATAATCCCAGATCTGAATCCTGGCAACCATGAGCCAGTCTGCAAAGCCATGTCAGAATGAAAACTGCCAAACATGTCCTACTTCACTGCTTAAATTATGCCTTTGTGTTGCATTTATCATGCTCATAGCAACCTGATGACTCACCTGTTCCTTGCATGGAATAGAATGATAAGATTAAGGGCCCCATTTTGGGAATCACATCTGTGTTAGATACTATCGAGTTGTATTAATATTTAGTGTATGTGGAACTTGTCGGTGAAATGGAAGTAACACAGAGATCACTGACAAAGAGCAGATCTGGTTGAGTGAACTCTAATTTAACATTCAGGTACTAGTGCTTATTTCTTTAAAAAAGGGGGGAAACTTTAAAAACATCCAACACTGACAAGTGCATGAATACAATCATTTCCATGCAATGTAGTTTTCTAGGAGGGACATTGACCTAAAGTTATGATGTCAAAAGAAGGAAAATGTGAGAAGCATTTTCTAAAGATTTCATCCACTTCAGTTACTACTGCAGAGACCTTTGGAGATCTAGCTCATAAAGCAACAGTCTTCAAAGAGAGACTGAAAGAGGGATAAAATAGAATACTTATTGATACTTATTGAAAAAAATACTTATTGATAAAAGACTGTGGGGTGGGGGTGATTTTTTTCCCCTAATGTTTCATCATAGGAGCACATTAAGAGCCTTGCTAGGTAAGACTGAGAGATGAATTAGTTTGGCGTTCTGTTTCCAACAATGTACAAAGCATATGTTTTATGTCTATATATTCTGATGTTCTGTTTTGTATTGTACTTGTTTGTCAAAAGCCAAAAAAGATGTCTATTGCAACAAAAAAAGGAGAATCTTTACCTGTGTATATAGGAAGTGTGATGATGTTGAATTTTCTTGATATGGCTGCTGAAAAGCAGTCTTACTGGATAGATAAGTTTGTCTTTTTAAATTTAAATTCCTGTATGCTTGTTCCATCCTTTTAAAAAAAAAATTCTCAGTTTAGAAACAGAAACGGAGCGAGTCAGAAGGGGTCTACTGGACCCCCAGCTCCAGCCGGCTCTGCTCATGACATGCCTACCATGTGCATGTCTAGCCTATCCTTAAACAACCTCACCGATGGGGCTTCAACCACCTCCTGTGGAAGCCCATTCCATGTCCTATCGGTCCTAACCATCAGGAAGTACTTCCTGGGATCCACCTTGAATCTTGGTTCCCTGATCTTCACTCCATTGTTATTAAAGTTATTAAATATGTTAAAGTTGTTTAAAAGTTATTAAATTTTGTGAACTAGCAAAGGGCTAGTTACTAAGCTGTGATGCATGATAAAATATATGACTTAGTTTTAACTCTCTTGTGGCTTAACTAGTTTGGGACCCTGGAAATGCAAAAGTATCAAGCCAAGGAGTCTGCTTTCTTAAAAGGAGGGTTAGTTGCACTTCTTTTCTCTTGGTTGGATTCAGCCTGTACAGGAGACTAATGGATGCTCAGGAGCAAATATCTTAGATTCTTTATAATTGTACAAATAAAGAACTTGTGGGATATGTATATTTGAGCCTGGCTTTCTAATTACATTATAGCCAAGCAATAATAAAGCCACCCATATAATTCCACTTCCAGAGGTTTTAACTACAAATTCCATCAGCCCTAGCCAGCATGACCAGGGATCCCAGAAACTGTTGTCCAAAATATTTGCAGTAAACCTAGAGGTTGCCTACCTCTGACTTAGATGACCCAACTTCTGAATCTGGGTGCTTGTGAATATGCCCTCCACATAGGACTACCCTTATGTGTAATCTAGGAACTAAAACTAGTACTAAATATGGCATCCAGGTTGGTCTCTGGGCCATCATGGAGAGACCACATATCACCTATTTTAAAGTCTTTGTATCAGTTGCCGAAATGTTTCCAGAGACAGTGCAAGGTCATGGTCATTTCCTTTAAAGCCCTACATGGCTTGGGCCCAAAATAACTTCAGGAGGGCCTTTGCCCATACATTTTGCCTCAACACCTAAGGGCCTCTGGGGATACTCTTCTAAAGTCTGCTTCTGTAAGAATAATGTCAACTATCTAGAGAACCTTTGCAGTGGTTGTCCTAAACTGTGGAATGGTCTGTTGGGAGAGATGCATCTGATTTCCCAAATTCCTACCTTTAAGAGGAAGTTAAAAATGTATCTCTTCTGACTGTCCTTCCCAGATTAGATTAATATGTTGTCTTAGTCAATATTGTTCACTGTTGACTTTAATTTCTGGTAAATTTCTGGTACCCTACCCTCCGAATGGCACCAAACCAAGGTAGGCATTTACATATTAAATACCTTTGAAGAAAAAGGCATGAATGCACAACAGGGTTGGGACTGGGGCACATCATGCTCCCCCTAAACTTAAGTTGGAGACTTATGGCCATTCGGTGCAGAAAAGGAGGTGTGGCAGTGGCAGCCTCTTTTTGATAGATGGGCTTTTTCACCTGTCTACCTGAAATACTTTGGCCACCTAATGGGAAGGAAGGACTCCCTGGAGAAGAGCCTAATGCTGGGAACAATAGATTGCAAAAGAAGAAGGGGATGGCAGAGAATGAGGTGGCTAGATGGAGTCACTGAAGCAGTTGGTGTGAGCTTGCGTGGACTCCGGGGGATGGTGGAGGACAGGAAGGCCTGGAGGAATGTTGTCCATGGGGTCGTGATGGGTCAGACACGACTTCGAGACTAACAACAACAACCTGAAATGGGGAGATGAAAGAAAGCTTGGAAAGCTTCAGGATACCATGTTCCATAGCCTCCCTAGTCACTTCCCCATCCACACCCATAATACCTCCTCTTACCCTTTTCCAAGGTTGATTTTCTACCCTGGACAGCAGCCAGAGTGGTTCTTTCCAGGCCAGCAGAGAGGGGCCTGGGGAGAGGGAACAGAGATCCGGTTTCCAGTCCCCTGGTCTGAGGTCAAAATCTGACCTCAGATTTGGGAATCCAAAAAATCATATGGTCCCTCAGACACGGTCTAGAAGCCACAGGACAATAAAACTTATGGTTGGGTTTGCTCTTTGCCTACAAGATCTCTCTTTTCCTCTTAGGAGGAAGGAAAAAGATCTGAAATGTAGTCTATTTAAAATTTTAAAAGTAGTAATTTGAAAAACTGTAAACTAGGGTATTTAGATGTACAGTTCTGACATTAGCAAGTTTAGTAGAAAATTCATCCCAACATTTGGGGAAATGTTGGCATTTCATGAACCACAATCACCATCTATTCCCCAAGTGGAACAGTATCTATCAATTATAAACTAGAAGTATTGGATTTAAGGCCAAAGAAAACATTTGCACCCATGGGGGGAAATGATGTGGTATCATTCCAACCTTGGATCTCTCCCCACTACCCCTCCTCTCTTTCAGGCACAAGGAGGCTTTCCCTTATCCTGCCTGTTCTATATCATGTTTCATTCTTGATATGACATATATAAGCCAGCAGTTCGGGGGGAAAGGAAGAAGGGGGTGTCCCAAGAAACTTGTGAGGCTTGAAGTGCCAATCCCCACTAGGATGAAAGGGATATTCTAATGACCAAAGATTGTCAAGACATACAGACTAAGTGAACACTTTTCCTGCAAATATTTTCAGCAGGGAACTTAAGAGTGGTGGGATGGGAAGAAGTTATAATAGCTACATGAGTGGGACCTTTTTCACATTCAGCTGGGACAGCACTCCAGTAGTGTGTCTGAGAAATGGCATGAGTCCTTCCCCTGTTCAACTACCCTGCAGTACTTAGCAGGTCCACCAAGCGAAGACCTAACTCCAGTGCAAAATGGATGGGAATCCTCATTAAATGGGCTTCTACTGCTGTTCCCTCACCTTACCAATGCTGTGAGTAATGTATGAAGGTGGCAAAAGTTTGCCCCAATTATTCCTGAAGGACTTCTGAGTCTGGATACTGCTCTTTTATCTTTGAGCAAAAAGGTCATAAGGCCTTCTCTCTGACCTTCCCATGGCTGTTTTCCAAAAGTATCAGCAACATCACAATGTTGAAACTGGGCACCAGGGGGAAGTTTGCATTCAGTCCTGTATTAACTTCAGCCCTATTTAGGCATTCCCATCCCATGTGTGCCAAATATAGGAGAAGGCGGAGCACACTAGCCCTGCCCTGATCTGTAGCTGTTTCTCTTGCAGGAGAAACACATGGCAGGAGTCAGTTTTCTGAGGGGAGAGGTTGCCCTCCATCTTTTCTTTCTCCTGGATCCATGAAGGAAGTCCATGAGATGTTCCTCCATCCCAATGTCCCTGCCTTCCCAACTGCATGGGAAGCATCCACTTGAGAAAGTTACCCTACACTTTAGAGGGAAAGGAGATTGAGCATTCTGTCTTTCCTTCAGTGTTGCATGCACAGAGTCCAAATGAGTAAAGAGAGTCTTTACATCTGGATCCTATGAAGAAAACCACAGCTAATTTTACAATTACTGTTGTCACAGGGAGGAAAGATTGGAGATCACACTGAATGGCTTAAGTATGTGTTCTTTAGGTGTTATTCTGTAAATTAAAGATCACCTCAATTATTCTTCATCTTCTTCTTCTCCCTTTCCTTCATCATCAGGAACTGCATTTGCCTTTACACTGCAACACATAAGCTTTGCCTCCATCCTTCCCTGACAGCCACAGTGAGAGGGTTTGCAAAGTTAAAAGTGCAAGAGAAAAATGCTAAACCTAACCAAGTTTGCATTTCAACAAATTATATCGCATGAGCACTGTTAAAATGCACCAAATTCTGTCTGTTCTTTATAGCTCAGGAGTGACACAGGGCCTTTCAAAGAGGCTTTGTAACTCCCAGGTGGCACATCCCACCATGTGATATACATGTTGCCATAGTAACAGGTTCTTTTTTAGAATTCTTTTTTCACCTTTCCTGTTTAACCCTTAGCTGTTCAGAGCTGTACTTATTCAGATTAGGTGCAGTTTTACTTATGAACCAGAAAGTGAACTTTATAGTTCTCAATGCACCAATTGCCAAAAGCCTCAGGTTTGCTTTCCAGTTAAAACCAGCTGAGATTGAGAAATTTTTTGCCTGACACCTCGAAGCCACCACCAGTCAGATTCATAATATGGGTTTGATTTGAGCACACATCTGGACCACCCCCTTAACTCACTGTCCTGGCTTTCAATTGGCTGCCAGATTGACAGGCTCCCACCATAGCCCTGCCTCCTGGTCTTCTTTGTGCATCAAAATGCATCCACCTCCTCAGGTTGCACCACTCTCAACTGTCCAAAGAACTGCCTCAAACATTCCTCCCCTTTCTCCCTTGCAGCATCACAGGCTGTCTACCATCCCTGAAAACACCTGTGTGACACCACGCTTCATCTCCTTCAATTCCATCCTCAAAATCCAGCTTAAACACCACTGGGTATGTCAGGATCTGAAGGTGTAGCAAAGCTCCCTTGGGATTCACCCTGGAAGTGCCTACAGGACCGGGGCACTCCTGCACGAACTTGTGAAAATTTGCGCCTGTGCTACCACCCAGAGCAGCTCTAGAAGCTTTTCCTGCACTGCCCACTCTTGCCACAGCAACTCAAGCCTTTGCAGGGACCACATCGTGGTTAGTTCTGCCCTTGATTGACCTTGTGTCCTAACAGCCCTTGCTTCAACAAGACCCTTCCTTACCATGTCCATGTTCTATTTGACTTTACCTTGCGCAGTCTTGCTTTAGAGGGAACTTTGATTTTGTTTCTGATTCTTCCATGCCTTGTTTGTATTTCACCTTTGCCTATTCCAGAGTTTGCCTTCACTTCTGGCCCTTCATTCTACCATCCCCTATCTTGGTGTTCTTGGGGTGGATACATGCTGCCTGCATCCCAGACCTGATAGACAACCCCTAGACCCTGGTCCCACTACAGGGGTTCATAACACGGCAAAGGGTAGCTAAACTTAAATTAGTGTAATTACCCAAATATTGATTATTCTCTGTTTACTCCTGTCTCCACATCAGTCCACATCCTCTGTGGTCTCTGCATTCCCAAAATATAGGTTGTACATTCCTTGGTGCAAGGGCTTGTTCCAACATACCCTGAAAATTGCCAATGTGAGTGGAAGTAGCCCAGTGTTTCCATGAAATAGGTGCTGAAGCACACAACTGTGGATTTAAAAATGTTTTTGATTTTTAGAACTCAACACCTTAGGTCTTTGAGCAACTTAGGGTTCAAGTCTCTGGGTGTTTCAGCAGAAAACTATTCTACAACTCCCAGCATTTTCACGCCAATCACAGAGCACTAAGGTATGAAATGTTAGTGTGATGGGATTTTGTTCCCACAGTGTAAAACTGAAGCGTGGAGTCCAGATTAATGGCACTGACTTTGTAGAGGCTTGGAATGAAGCACATGCAGAAAACTAGATGGCATATCAGTCATGTAACTCCTCCAAATTAGTATTCTATGACAGATTCCATAAAAAGCACTACCAGCTAACTTAATAATTGATATTCCCCTTTATCCCTTGCAACAGTATAGCTCTCAACTACATGGGAAGCCTGAGTAAGAATTGTATTGAAACCCATCAGCCTGCCATACACTCACCGCATCATCCAGGAGCTTTCCTGTGCTCTTTTTGCCAGGAGATTTTGATGGGGAAGGTGAAGGGGATGGAAGAGGGGTGGAAAGTGTTTCTTCTTGTTCAATCTCCTTTTCAAGCTTTATTAATCCAGGAGGTTCCACACCAAACCTTTTGAATACATAAAGTGACCCATGCTTACAAAGCACTTAATATTGTATACAATGATGTTCCAAAAGGTAAATGGTATTAGTTACATTGCCTAATACATATGGTAAAAAATATAATAATACTTCATGCTTATACTCTTCCACTAGTACAGTCAAACCTCAGCTTTTGCAGGTTGAACTTTTGCAGATTTGATTATTCATGAGTTTCAGTACCCTAAAGAACTGCAGACCATGCACTCTGTTTGGGATGTTATGTCACATGTCTGACATAATTCTGCAGTGTGAAGCTGATGCACTGGATCCTTCCCTTCCTGGCTAATTAAAGCAATGGCTTGGCTGAATGGACAGAGAATCCTTCCTTAAGAAGGCACTGTATGAATTAGAATCTTAAATGAAAGGGTGATGATAAAATCATTACAGAAAGTCCCTCATTACAACCCAATTGTGTTGTATACTTATATACCAGTCTGTAATTTGCCTTTCATGGAAAGGACACTGAAATTGAACATCCTTCTCATAAAAGGACAAAAATCTTCTTTAAAATAGGATACATCTCCTAAAACATCTGGAAGGTACCTAGATAGAGAAGGCTACGCTCTGGCATTTTGTTTGGAGCTCCCACTTGTTTGCTATTCTTTGTATTTAAATTCCACCTGTGCTTCAGGTATTTCACAGCAGTATTTTATCATCTGAACAGTAATCCTATGCCTGGGACCAGGGAGAAATTTGTTTGGACCATATTTTAATACCTATTTTGTATTTCTCAAATTAATATGGGTCTAGGATTTGGTTGGGATTCTGAGTCTGTGTAGTTTTAATTTATTGTATACTGTTTTAGAGAACAGTTCAACTTTATAAAAACATTCAAATAAATAAATAAATTGTCCTTAGTCACTTTTTTTAGGGGGTCAGACTAGATGGCCCGGGAGACCCCTTCTGACTTGCTCTGTTTCTCTGTTTCTTTGTTTTCACTTCTCTGAATTCCCTGATTGAAAAATAAAACCATTAAAAAATGTATACAGGGAACACTGTTCAAAATGGTTATTGAGGGGAAAAGGAATGCAAAAGGGTACATAAGGGAAATTTCTTCTTTAAAAATAGGTATATTTGGAAAACTTTCCTGCAAAATAATTCTATATTAGGAAGAGATTGGCATGCATATGTGTATGTATTTTCATAAAGACATTTTACCCCAAAATTGAATTCAGGTACAGGGATGGGTCAGAATGAACTCGTGCTTCAAAAAATTGGAAAGTTGTGGAAACTAAGCTAGACAGTTTTAGCCATACCAGTTTGTGTGAATGAATATAGTAACCCAACTCGGGCTTTTGAGCATGGCTTTCCTAGTCCCTGCCAGGAACTGCATTACAACACATCAGCCCCCCATCGCACCCAATTCCAAACCCCTGTGTTTTAATAAAATGTTCAGTCAGTGAAAACAGCAAACTTGCTAGGCTATAAGAACCTTCTGTGGTATGAAGGCCAAAGATGCATTATGTATAGCTCAATTTTTAAACATGGGTTTTGACCTATGAAAATAAATATGTAGAAAACTAGGAGAGACATCCGTAGTTGTGGTAGCTGATAGCCACTTCTGCTGTTTAATGAGATATTGGCTAAGGCTGGGGCAAACACCTATACACAATCCATTGACTTCCTGTCTGTCTGGAGATGCTGACAGGCTGTAAATCATTCATTTCCCAAGAGGCCCTAATCCTGCACCTGCATGCAACCTTATTCATCAGATGCTGTGCTCATGCTCTTCTAAGGAATACAGTTTCCTTTTAATCCAGCTTTTCCCTCTAACCCACCACAATTTTCTAACTTCAGAATAGTTGGATTTAAATAATTTCCCTTTCCCATCCTCATTCAGCTGTAAACCCTACCTGGGTTAAAAAAAGCCCAGCTTTTCCAGCTTCTTCATGCACAGGAAAGAAATTCACTGATGATAATATCTAGAATACAGTGCTATATAGAAATGTAGTTCGGAGGGGTTGGACTGACAGGCAAAATCCATGTATTCATCTCCCACCATTTGCAGAATTATTCCAGTATTGCTGAACATCTCAATGCAGTTCTAGAATCCATCTTGTCTGCTCCATGAACTTGGGGAAAAGGGGGAATCATGGCAGCCTTTTAAGATATCTAGATGTGGCAGCATTCTCACTACATAAAATGTGAGACAGCCTTTTCCCCTTTCTTAGGCCCTCTGTATTTGTTGGATGGCTTCAGAAAAAAGTAGCCACTGAATAGCCACAAATGATGCCTTTGAGTTTCCACTCCAGCAGAGGTCCCACTGCAGTCAGCCATAAGAAACCTTGTTCTTCATGCCAAGGCCACGATATGAGCCAGGACCACACCATCCTTCAATAGGAAAATGATATGGTAGCATACAGAATGGCTAGCAATGAAGATTTGCTGCCTGGCTGGGGTCTACTCATCCCTTGCTTTGCCCCCACATCAGCACAATGGAGACTGCACTGAGGGTCAGTAATGAACTAATTGGTACAGCTATTTTCAAATATAGAAGAAAATCAGTTTTAACATGAAAGACTTTTCCACAGTCACCTTCGCTAGCATTCATAATGGAACTCAGTGAGGCGAGGGGGTTGCCTCCCTCATTGCAATATGAGGGCCACTCTGGAATAGCGGTTAGTGACAGACTGGGACTTAGGAGGTCCCAGTCAGCCCTGAAGCCTGCTCAGTGATTTGGGCAAGTCATGGACTCTCAGCCTATCCTTCCTCACAGGACTGTTGTGAGGTTAAAATGGAGAGGAGGGGGACCATGGAAACTGGCTTGTGTTTCTTTCAAAAGGAAAACAGGAGGGCATAACTGGGTTATTAGCCAGGTTGGTCCTTTCTGTCACAACTCTTCAACTTGAATCCTGCAGATGCTCGGATTAACCTGCAGTTGGGTGAGCAACAGCAGAGCACCCTGTTTCTCATGGGAGGGATCTTGTAACAACTCCTGGGGTGTTGCTAGAAGGCCCAGCCCAGTCAGAGGATAGGCCTCCATTAGTGCTTGGATGACCACTGGAATCATGCTATCATTTTCACCAAGGACCAAATCACCCCAGTGAACTTAAATCAAAACTTAAAGAGCAAATGGCTCAATTATTGGGGTAAATATTTCAGAGTGCAGAGAAAAATGATCAAATTTGGAATGACTTACTCTGCAAAGTTTTAATATTGATTTTCCTGCCCCAGTTTGAAGCAGGCAGATAAACTTCACGACTGTATTAAGGCAGCCTTGATTGTTTTTGTTTGAACAACTGCCCACAATATGCTCCCGTGCAGTCACAGCTGGACCTTTGCCTTGACCCGGGCTAGTGTAAATGTCAGCGTGGAGATGAGCTGTACCAGCAATGCTTTCTGCTGTCAAGAGAGCAAATATTGCTCCTTCAATATGGTTCTTTAAAGTTTTTGCCTACCTGGCAGCAATCCTTCCAAGTTCGAGCAAACAAAGGCACACTTCTCTGGGTTGCTTGTGAAGGACTGCAAAAGCAAATCAGAAAAAGGAAGCATTTAAAACAAAGATCTCCGAAGCATCCCAAGGATGTACCAAGCCCAGTTTGAACCTCACAACCTGAACCTGTGACACAGAAACAATCAAATAACAGAGGTCTGCAACCACTGTCATGGATTCATCGGGCAGTTTGGCATGCATGCGTGCATGTGCATGTGTACATTTCCCAGAAAGATATTTTAAATATAAGTGCTTAGGAAAAAAACATGGATGGCAGATGCCATTCCTAAGAAGTACTTCACTTGCTTTCTCCTATGCAGGCAAGGATGACTCTTTCAGGATGACATCTGATGTAATACATGCACCTAAAAATAAAGAAAGCATTCTCTTTTGCCAAACAGAAGTGTTGGTTATTCATATTTCTCTGCGGTGGCGCCCAACCTATGGAATTCACTCCCCAAAGAGGTCCGCCTGGCACCGTCATTACTGGTTTTTCGGCGCCAGGTAAAGACCTTTTTATTTAAACATCATTTCAATTGTTAAAACATATGATCTGGCCTGGGCAACTTCTTCTTCCTTCTCTTTCTCCTCCTATATTTTTATTTTATACTGATAATTTTAATTTTGTATTTGTAAATCAATGTATTTTTTGTATTGTTATATTTAATGGTAATTTATTATGTACTATTGTATTTCAATGTATTTTATCATGTTGTAAGCCGCCCCGAGGTTTCGGCAAGGGGCGGCATAGAAATGTTATAATAATAATAATAATAATAATAATAATAATAATATTTATTCATTTATTTGGAGTTTTTATATGCCGTCCCATTGCTTAACGTCTCAGGACGGCTTACATAAATAAACATAAATAGACAACATTTCATATGTAAACATATGTAGATGATCAGTTGATCATTCCATTTGTACTTGCATGGCTACCAGATATTTTTAAATAGGGTACTTTTAGAGCACTTTTGGAATCCTAGAATCATAGAATAGTAGAGTTGGAAGGGGCCAGAGGGGCATCAGGTCCAACTCCCTACTCAGTGCACAGTGGGGGTGACTAGACTCAAATTAATGAGAGGCTGGGTGAGACTAGCAGAATTAGCAGCCGACGTTGGGTCTTCTCATTAGACTCGTTTCACGGGTACACATGCCCACCTGCATACGGACAGCTGGCCTCTGTTAGAAACACACAGCCTGGCAACCCTCCTGAACTACTAGACCAGGGCAACTGGGCTTTGGTGGTCTTCATGGATACATGCTTGGAAGCAGACATGTTCCTACTAGGGTTGAGATGAACCCTTTTGGAACTCACCCCTGCAGAATCTGCGGACTTCCTCTCTTGCTTGGCCCAGTCCTGCAAAGCAAGCCAACAGGAAGCCCGCCAATGCTCACAGACCCCAGTTGCACTAGCAGCAAACTTCCCCAGCTGCCATTCCCAGCAGCCTATCTTCTTCCTCACTCAATATTGTTGGCGGCAGCAGCAAGTGCAAAAGGATGGCACCGATTGCACAGTGCATGGGGCTTGATTCCTGGTGAGCGCCCCATGAACTCTGGTTATGCTTGCCAGGAACTCAAACTCTGGGCTGCTGCAAAGTGGCCCAGAGTCCAGGAAGCTGAAAGCAGGGAATCCAGCTAATTTTCTGCACAAAACTGTTCATGAGAGAACTAACAGATCTGGCTCCCAATGCAATTTGCCCTCCACCTGATTTGATAAGCTGGCAGCAGTCACACTCCCAAGGTAAACTGGGAAGTGGGTCTTTGTACTGTCTGGAACTTGACTTCAACAATATGAGTATTGAAATATTCTGAAAGGCCAGCTAGAGAAATCAATTCTGAAATGTCTTGTGGGATACTCAGACATGCTGTATTAATTTTTAAAACAATATAGCATTTCAAGGGAAAACGCAGTACAAACTGCTAAGATGGCAATTTGAACAAGTCAGAAAATGTTTCTGCCCAAGGTTTGCTTCTCCGTTCAGAATTAATGTGCTTCTGTGAATCTGGCTCACAATATTCTAGATGTGTCTCAGGCAGTTCATGATGAACAATGTGGAACAGTGAAATCATTGCTGGAGCACCACAGACAACACAGGCAGTGACCAGCCACAAAACAAACATGTATCTGGTGATGTGGTAAGAGTGTGGTGATACATTTAAAGGCAAACCTGCACATGTTCCTGAGGACTATACCAGCTCTGGCATTCATACTTTGAATCAGATTTGTGCATCTGGATCGTACAATGGAACCACAGTTTTCAGTCACTGCTTATGCTAATGTGCTCTTGAAATCCATGTGCCTACCCCAGCTTATGTGGCCACTGAATTAGCCCAAATCAACACAGAGGCTTTTTATAGCTGAAATCAATCCAATGTATGGTGCATATCTTTACAAATATATTATACTGGTCTGTTCATTTTTATTATTTCCCCGAGGCTTTAACATGCATGCCAAGTTAATTATGAAATAGCACCAACTTACAATGTATACACAACCACATCATAAGAACTCTCTGTTATGATAACGTATGTTCAGAAGGGTGTGTGAATGTGGGATTTAGGTGTTCCTCCCACTGCATATTTGCCAACCATGTGTGGCACAGGCAGTTGGAGCTCAGAGAGCAGCAGAAGCACCCGTGGCCTTGATTATCACAGAGAAATCAAGGCCATATTCCTTTTGGCACTGTGCCACTGCCTGCTCTCCAGCTGAGTAGGCTGAAGCAAAAGCAAGCCAAAGCACAGGGGCTACAGATTTACTGCACCACGCAACAGCAGTCCTTCACTCCTTGGATTTGATCAGGGTGCACCTGCAAGAAACAAAGTTGCTCCCTAGATCTATGTAGTCTGTTAGTAACCCATCTGTAATCCTGTGAATGCTATATAAAAATCAGTCTCTCCAATCCTGATACATTGCAAACAGCTACATCTAGCATAGTATGCATTATACATCATTCAGGACTGCGTAAGGATGTTACAACCTCCATATATGATGTTTTTGTCTAAATGTTTATCTTTCAGTGACAGGCATCTTTTGTGAAATAGACACAGAACAGTTCCCTAGGACAATGACAACCACAATAAATATGGTCCAGAGGTACTTTTTTTAACAGCCAAGCTGTTTTTGCATTCTTGTATAGTGGTACCTCGGCTCACGAATGCCTCAGTTCACTACCAGATCGGGTTGTGAACAAAAATTTCATACAAATTTTGACTCAGTGGTGACTATGATCATGGCCGTCTCCCCCGCTCCCGAGTGGGGAGATGGCTGCGATCATGCTGGGGTGGGGGTGGGGAGATGGCTGAGATCACACCCATATTTCCTACATGACTGTGCCTGCGATTGCACCTGTCTTTCCTGGAGGAGCACAACCATGATCTCGGCCATCTCCCCCCTCCAGCATAATCATGCCCGTCCCCCCTCCCTGAGTGTGCCCGCGTTCATGTCCGTCTCTCCTCCCCAGCACGCCTGTGTTCGCGCCCATCTCTCCGCCCCCCCCCCC